>NC_132920.1:50317287-50633056 GCF_047675955.1 Chlorocebus sabaeus
CTCTCAGCCAATAGTTTCTCAAAACTTTTTGTCCCTCATTCTTAATTACCTCTTACATATTCCTCTCTTATCCAGTCCCACTGTCCCTATCTTGGAACAAGCTTTCATTATCTCTTGTCCAGAGTATTTAAGTAAGAAGTCAATTGAGTCTATCTGCTCAAGGAGATTCATTTTAATGCAAGATGCAAAGAAGACCCCAAATGCAAAGAACAAATAAAAAACTGATCTATGCTTTTATTAATTTATGAATTCATTTAACAAATGAATCCGAGTGCCTACTTTCCATAGATATGGTTCTCGGCAATGGTGATACATCAGTGACCAAAATAGATTATTTCTCTGCCCTTGGGGCGTTAAAATCTTACTGGAAAGAGATATATGATAAACAAACAAACAAACAAACAAACATAATGCTTACAGACTGTGATAAGGGCTACTTAGGAAATAATATGATGTCACAGTTAAAAGTGGGGATGAGGACAAAAGCTAGAAACAAGGGACAAAGATCCTTTCTTTGACCGAACTGTACTTTGGCTCCCCTGAACTTTTTCAACTAAGGCTGAGTTTTGGACTTCCATGTTTACCTCTGTATTGTCCAACTGTAGCAGGAATCCTGCTAAGTCAGTTTACCAGAACCACTCACCCTTGCTCTCTAGTCATCCTCCATGTGTAATTTGGTACCTTATCCTCCACCATCTCCCAGGCAATGTCTGTTCACCTTGCCCTGTCTTCAACAAAAATTCTGCTAAGTCAGTTTAGCCAGAATTCTCTCTTCACTATGATGTTTCCTCTTATTTTTCACCTACTGACCCACACCCTGCTCTTTGGCTATAAATTCCCCCTAATCCATGCAGTATTTGAAATTGAGTCCAATCTCTCGCTCTTTTTTTTTTTTTTTTTTTTTTATTATACATGTGCACAATGTGCAGGTTTGTTACGTAGGTATACATGTGCCATGTCGGTGTGCTGCACCAGTTAACTCGTCATTTACATTAGGTATATCTCCTAATGCTATCCCTCCCCCCTCCCTCCACCCCACGACAGGCCCCAGTGTGTGATGTTCCCCACCCTGTGTCCAAGTGTTCTCACTGTTCAATTCCTACCTATGAGTTAGAAGATGCAGTGTTTGGTTTTCTGTCCTTGCGATAGTTTGCTGAGAATGATGGTTTCCAGCTTCATCTATGTCCCTACAAAGGACATGAACTCATCCTTTTTTATGGCCGTATAGTATTCCATGGTGTATATGTGCCACATTTTCTTAATCCAGTCTATCATTGACGGACATTTGGGTTGTTTCCAAGTCTTTGCTATTGTGAATAGTGCTGCAATAAACATACGGGTGCATGTGTCTTTATAGCAGCATGACTTATAATCCTTTGGGTAGATCCCCAGTAATGGGATGACTGAGTCAAATGGTATTTCTAGTTCTAGATCCTTGAGGAATCGCCATACTGTCTTCCACAATGGTTGAACTAGTTTACAGTCCCACCAACAATGTAAAAGCATTCCTATTTCTCCACATCCTCTCCAGCACCTGTTGTTTCCTGATTTTTTAATGATCACCATTCTAGCTAGTATGAGATGGTATCTCGTTGTGGTTTTGATTTGCATTTCTCTGATGGCGAGTGATGATGAGCATTTTTTCATGTGTCTGTTGGCTGCGTAAGTGTCTTCTTTTGAGAAATGTCTGTTCATACCCTTTGCCCACTTTTTGATGGGGTTGTTTGATTTTTTCTTGTAAATTTGTTTAAGTTTTTGTAGATTCTGGATATTAGCCCTCTGTCAGATCGGTAGATTGCCAAAATTTTCTCCCATTCTGCAGGTTGTCTGTTCACTCTGATGGTAGTTTCTTCTGCTGTGCAGAAGCTCTTTAGTTTAATTAGATCTCATTTGTCAATTTTGGCTTTTGTTGCCATTGCTTTTGGTGTTTTAGTCATGAAGTCCTCGCCCATGCCTATGGCCAAAAAAGAGCCCACATTGCCAAGACAATCCTAAGCCAAAAGAACAAAGCTGGAGGCATCACACTACCTGACTTCAAACCACACTACAAGGCTACACTAACCAAAACAGCATGGTACTAGTACCAAAACAGAGATATAGACCAATGGAACAGAATAGAGCCCTCGGAAATAATACCACACATCTACAACCATCTGATCTTTGACAAACCTGACAAAGAGGGGGAAAGGATGGGGAAAGGATTCCCTATTTAATAAATGGTGCTGGGAAAACTGGCTAGCCATATGTAAAGCTGAAACTGGATCCCTTCCTTACACCTTATAAAAAACTTAATTCAAGATGGATTAAAGACTTAAATATTAGACCTAAAACAATCTCTCTCTCTTACTGCAAAATCCCCTTGCAATGATCCCTATACCTATTGTAATACCACCCTTTGAATGAAGTCTTCCTTATTGTCTTAACAAATGTCATGATTTTTTTCTCTTTAATACAAGAATAGTCTTCAAAGTAATTCAGGAAAGAAATTTGAAATTGACACTCTGCTAATTCACTGTAGATGTCTCTGGGATTCTCCTAATTCATCATACTCTCATCACATTTTGAAGGAACTTAATACACTCAAGCTATCTTCTGTGGTTGCAACCATATACCTTGGCACTATATTGCTACTGAAGTACATTTCCCCTATCATTTCTATTAGTCACTACATATTGTGTGTTTTCGTTTTTGTTTTTTTTTTTTAATATGCATAGTTTAATTTGGTATATAAGAGACCTTCATGAAAGCATACCAAGGACATAAACTTAATTTCATAATTATATTTTAAATTTCATGATAAAAGAAGCCCTTAGGTACATATGAGAATAAACAAATGATTGCTTCAAGGTTCATGTCTGTTCTCAAATAATTATATATTGAGCAATCTTTAATTCAGTTTCACAGTATTGCACGTTTGGACATTAACATTTTTAGTTATTAAATAATATCTTAAATGCTAAAATCATTGTTTAGAAATAATTGTGAAAGTGCATTATTGAAATCCAGAGATTAGTTTTAATCATCAGTTGTCCACAAAAGTGAGAAAAGCAATTTTAAAAATAATGAGTTATTATGTAAAAGGTCAAGTCAATTGTTACTTTTTAAAGATCGTCTACTCTCAAGTTCAGTGCAGACTTGAATCCTAGTGAAGGGTACTGAAGAGCGAAATGTTTGAAAGATTAAAACATTTTTCCAAAATATAACATACAGGAGAAGAAAAAAAAAAAAAAACAGAAAACAAGCTCTACTTTCATTGTAACCTCTCCTTAATGTTAAAGGAAAGGTAATATTTGACCAAGGAAGTTCAAGGGGCAAACTCATGTTAGAATGACTGGCTGACAGAAGTTAACATCATCCCCTTTAATGTCTAAGTGGCTCTTTAACACTCAGAGATTTAAGTGCTGGATTTAGAAAAGAAAAAAAAGAAAGAACTTTAAAAGGTGTTAACTCCATCTTGTGCCATAAAAGAGGAGATGTTTAATTAAGCCACTGGTAGTTCTTGGGTGGTTTTCAGTTTAGTTTTATACTTTTGAGATAAAAGAGTACATGCAAAATTATGTACAAAGTACCTTTTCAAAACTTTGGAAAGGTCAAGGAGAAAATAGCTGGATATCAAAAGCCGAACTTTTCAAGGTTTTTCTCTAATTTTTCTAAAACAAGATAGCCTCCTCCTCCTCTTAATAGTTCTTCAAGGTCTTTTTGGTAGCCAAAATCTTTGTTCTTTTTTTTTTAAGCAGCTTTGTAACAGAAGAACTAAAAATTAATTATGGCTATGGAACTTTTACACAGAAGAGTTTAAAAAGCACAGACGTAAAGAAGGGAAAAAGATGAGGGCCCATTTATCTTATATTGACAGGACTAGCTTCAAACGATGACCTTGAATCATAATCATCCTAATGAGCTCAAAATATTTCACTTTAACAAGTGAAACTATAATCAAATCAGTTTCTGAAAGCTCTACTAATGAGCATTTCCTTTGATGAAAACATGGTTAACTGTCTTAGTCTGCAGGAGGTGCACTACAGTAAGGGGCCAGCTCCTGACAACTCATTAGCTGACCTGGGGAGAGAGTAATTTGAATGCTTTTGATAAAAATTTCAAGGCTTTTTTTAACTTAAATTACAATTTATGCACTTTTATAAATAGTATAATTTTTCTAAGTTGGGGGAAACTAGAGAGAAGACTTCAAAGCTGTGGAACAAAGTTTGTTTACCACATTTGGTCTGTTGGATCACCAGAACCAGGAAGGGGAAATATGTTTAATTAGCAACTGCTAACTCAGAGCCAATCCTTCTATCATATTTTTACAAGCTTTATGTTTATGCGTTGGTATGATGTTAAATGAACTTGGTGGAGCTACATTTTATAAGATTTAGGATTGAAAGTTGGAAGTCACAATTATTTACTATGAGTCTAAAGAAAGTCTTTTTAAAATACTTTCTCCATCAAAACAAATCACTCAATTTACTTAAAGCAGCAAAAGAGATGTAAATGAAAACCAAATGCAGAAATGTGGCTTACTTTTTTTTTCATGACTCCTCAAAAATCTTGCCCTCCAATAAATGTATCATTTTAACTACTGTTCTGCTCTATTCAGCATCAAGAAACGATCTCTCTCTCTCCTCTTTCTCTGCAGAGCGGGATTGCTGTCAAAGCGGAATGTAAAACAGAAGAATAGTTCAGCTGTTTTAAGTATCACTGGAAGACAGATCTTCGTTGCTTCAGAGGGCCCATTCCTTGTCGCCTCCCTCCCTCAAGCTTCCCTTTGCTTTTCAGGGGTGTTCTACTTACTTTACATTTGTCATATTTTCTTCCTGTGTTCTGCAAGGCAAACCACAGAGATGGTTTACGTCATAGGCACATGAGACGCTGTCCTCAACTTGTCAAGTGTTTAATCTCTTTCTCTTTCTAGCTCTCTCTTGCTCTCTCTGTCTCCCTTTTGCCTCAGATTGAGATAGAAAAATATTTCCAATATTTTGGTGCAAGTTATTGGACAGAGACAGACATTGACAAAAAGAGGTTTTTATTTTAACTTCTCAAAATTATCCCCCCCTTTCTCTAAATAGCTTTAAAAAGACATGCGACAGCCGTAAAAAAAAAAAAACAAAGTATTCATTTTGATCTCGTGTATACGTATGGCATATGTAATATGTATGGTAGATTCTTGTTATTTGCAGCAGTTCTGTTCTATAAAGTCACCATGCCCTCTGAATTAACAAACATTGAATACTGCATCATTGCTTCGGTGGGAAATACAGGGTTAAGTTCCTGCTTACCTCTGGTCAAAACATTTTTGTCAACTGATTAATACATAACCTTCTTCTATGTGTTTCTGTTTAAATACACTGTACTTAATATATATTATTAAAACATTAACATTGAACTCATAGCTATGTTAAAAAAAATATTATTCTGAAACTTGTTAAAATGGTAAGGAAGACTTTATTCAAGATATCACAGAACGGGCATTGTAATAGGGAAGAGAGATAAGGCTCAGTGCCAAATATAGCAAGGACAAGTGGTGATTTATCGGCAAGGAGGAGTGGAAGAGGGTCAGTGAATGAAAAATTGCTAAGAGGAAACTAACAGAATAGGGGGATTTTTGTTAAATTGGCCTAACAAGATTCTAGTTAAAGACAGGCCAAGGACTTACTCATTACAGGTGGGAGACGGGAACCTGATCAGATAGATATCAAGGGTGCAGAAATTCTCCCTAAACTGACTTAGCAGAATTATTTGCTAAGACTGGACTAGGCAGGCCAAAGATGAGATGGGGCCAACATTGAGGTCTAATCAGAAAGAAGGCTCATATTCGGCTGACTAAAGTTTGGTCACAGAGAGTCTTTTTCAAGCTAACGGCACTACACCTTATGCCTAAACAAAACATACCTAATACTTGTATTTTTTTTTTTCCATAAAGCAATTCACAGCCTTCTTGCACTTAGGAAAAATGGAGAGCTCTTTAGCACTGTAATTGAGTGACATTTTAAACAACAAAATCACCAACAAAAATGTGAAAAATGCTGCACTAAATAGACTGACCATGAAAAGGACACTTGTTTACAGTACGAAAGCTGGGACAAGAAGGATGAGGGTCCTACCTCCACTGGGAAAGTGTGCTTCGGGTGACTCAAGTGCTTTACTGCTCTCCACAAAATGTGCACACATGAACACAGAAACACATGGGTATGGATTTGGGGGTTACAAATACATTTTAGCTAGTAGAGGGAATCTCAGATAATGAGGATTGACTATATACACAAACATGTACACACACATATATCTATATCTACATCCAAATCTATATTAACATCTATTTCTGTATCTGTACATATATCTACCTATAAACCATATCTGTATCTATTTGAGGAATGTTAGTATTTTTGATTAAATAATACCAATGTTTAAGAAAAAAAGATAAGATTTGGAGTCTGACATTTTTATTTGGGGCTGGGGGGAACCACTTCTGGAAATACTAGAAAATTCAACCCAATATAAATTAAACAACAAAGTTGCAATGTTAGCCCAATAATTCCCTAATTGATTTAAGAATATCCTAAATCAGTTTATATTCAACAAACATCTAACTTTCTAAATTAGAATAACATACTATTGTTTTTCCTAATAAATTCCTACAATTATATTCAATACTACCAACTCAACAAAGTAAAAATTAGTGAATGCCTTAAAGTTAAGACTGATATTTTATGGATTCTATCCAATGCAGGAATGGTGGTTCATGCTTGTATTCCTAGAGTTTAGAGAGGCCAAGGTGAGAGAATCACTTGAGGCCTGGGGATCGAGACCAGCCTGGGTAACATGGCAAGATCACATCTCTTGCAAAAATTACCTTGGTGTGGTAGTGTGCACCTATAGTTCTGGCTATCTACACAGGAGGCTGAGGCAGGAGGACCACTGGGGCCCAGGAGTTTAAATTTATAGTAAGCTATAATCACACCACTGCATTCCAGCCTCTGCAACACAGCAACATAGTGAGACCCTGACTATAAATAAATAAATAAATAAATAAATAAATAAATAAATAAATATTATATCCAATGTGAACTCTATCACTAATTGTAACAGTGTGAGATTCTATTATCAAACAGTCCTTCAGAACTAGGGAGAGGCTCCTCTTATACTTGCATCCTAGACCATCTCTGTGTTGGTCTATCCCATTATTTCTTCAATCAACCTTCTTTCAGTAGCTTCTTCTGTAACTTCAGCAACTGCTTCTTTCTTTCTTCAGTCATAGACAGAGGGTTTGCTTTCTCAGTCTGTTAACTTGAAGGCAGAAAACAGAGGTGGCCTTTTTTGGAAAATAAGAAAGGTCAGGCAGAAGTCATCTCCTTCTAATAGTCCCACGATAGTGCCTCTGGAACAACAGGGGCAGCTGGCCAGACACCCACATCCTGGATACGTTCCTTTCAGGTCTATAAACAAGAGTTTACCATAAATCTCCGGAGTGTACAAGCCGTTTCCAGTTAATCCAAAAAAACTTGTACCCCAAGCTTCTGCTTCATTATACACAATCAGAACAATTTTGCCAACTCACGTGTTATCCTAATTTACTCAAATTCTCAGCTACATGTGTCAACCATGCTAGAGAGCTTTTCTCCCTCATGAAGATTCTAAGCAGCTTTATGAAATCACAGCAACTCTACAATTTCCACATCTCCCTCTCTTTCTGGAAGGATGTGCCCTAACGTTAGCAACTTACATTTTCCCTCCCAAGGGGGAATGCTATCTAAACACAATTAATAGAGATGAATGGAAATAGTTTGGGTAAAAGGAGGTCCACAAGGAAGAGGGAGATTAGACAAGGCTCTTGTAGAGACTATGGCCACCCCTTTGTGCGTCTGACCAGACGGAGAAGGAAATTCAACTCTATGGGTGTAAAGAATAAGAGACCCAAGATCTTGAGCACACAGTCTTTTTTGTGCTCTGTGTAATTGGTAAAGCACGGGGAAGAAAGGTTTGAAGATTGTGAGATGTATTACATCTTTTGGAATACACAATGATTCTGCTAATAGTTTATGGAAATCTAACAGAAATAATTTTTGCCTGCTCTAAACATTTTTCATAGATTTTTCTCACCTTTTTTAATTTATAAAAGGGAATCCCTCTATTGTTAATATAATTTTTACAGGGGCTTTGAATAAAATAGTTGATATACTTACTAATGTACCTATAAATAAATATGCCTTCTCTTATATGACAAAAAGTTCATATGTCAGGAGAAAATATATACAATCTTATAGTGAATTATATTTTATAGCCATTTTAAATTTCATAATAAAAGTCACCATGTAGAAAAAAATAATACACTTTAGAAAAATTCGCTTTTATGATAAACTTTGTAGGAGTTAAAAACGACTATAAATAGTAGATCTATTGAGATATGTTAGTATTTGGATATTTTCAGCATAACTTATTTACCAACATTCATTTAGCTTTCAGGTATTTGTTTTACACACTTTTAATAACTATCATGACATTACAGAGTTTTCTTCTCCTCATTTTATTGTGTGTATAAATTTACTTGAGTTATTTATCAGGTTCCAAATTAGCCTGGGAGATGTCTTGGTTATGTAAATTCTAGGACAACAAATATAGGCATTGCTTCTGTCACATTTCCTGCTAAGTGCCCCATTCTCTTTATTCCAAGTAGTGGCAGTCCAAGAATCTTGCCTGCTAAAAATTATGTCATTATATAAAATACTATTAGCTGATCAGGAGCCAAAGATAAAGAACTTTAGCTTAAAGAGACTCAATTTCTGTACACAAAACCACTTTAATTCCTATGTTATGGTTTTCTATATTATTTTTTGTCACAAATTAAATAACATGCTTTCTATATTATACTTTGCTTTTTTATTCTTAAATCAAATATTATGTCTTAAAGTTACATATACTCATTATAAAACCTCTAGACAATACAGAAAATATAAAGAAAAAACGGAAAATGACCCATATAATAGTCACTTTTATTAATATTTTTAATAACCATTATTTGAAATAAAAACCCTATTATTTCTAGCAGTACTGTGATAAATATTCTTACACATCTATCCTAGCATGGCTATATAAAGTGGTTTTTATAAAATAAATTCTTCTTATTGTTGTTGCAGGGATATACATATTTTGAATTTCAGTAATTTTTCTAGATACCTTTTCAAAATGGTTGTATCAATTTACAGTTGTATTAATTTATACAAAGTTCTAGCTTCCCTATAACCTACCAGAATCTGGTTTCATGAGATGTTTTGAAAATTTCCAAGCTGATAACTGAAGAATGTTGCTTCCTTGCATTTTAAACTTTTATGTAATTATTGTTAGTGAAGGCAGAAAGTAGTTTCACACTATCTGAAAAGTTAGGCAGTAAAAAGTTAAGCAGAAAAGTTAGGCAAGTTAGTCTTTGGGACCAGATCCATAACTGGAGCTCACAAAAAGAGAAAATGAGCAATTGGTAATGTCCAAATTTTAGTTTCTGAATAAACACTTGTAGTGAAAGTAATGTTTGGTTTTATTCTTTACATTTCTCTACGAAACTTTTAACAGTCTGTATCTAAACTCCCAAAGCTACACCCAGAATTAAATTTCAGTATTTGCCAGACTTTTCTATGTAATGTTTATAGCTTTATATTTGACAGACATTTCCTTTTGTCCTAAACTCAGTGAAAGGAGAGATTAAATTCTCACTGTACTTCATATGTTTACATTTCATGTACTTTTTAATGATAGTACATTAGTATCATACTGGTTATTCAACTACTAATACATAAGCTGACAAATAGTGAGAAATCAACTTTAATAAAAATTGATTGTTTAAAAAAGTCACAAAGTAATATTAATTATTGAGGTCCTTGATATATCTTTTTATTAGTATACAAGTATAAAGGAAAATAGATTGCTCCCATTGGCACCATTCTATTCCTTAGCAGTTTAATGGAATTTTTGCAGTTTACTCATTCTTAGGCCACAATCCACCAGAAATGTCAGGTACATAAATTAGCTATCAGGCAGCACAAAAAGACTGACATTTACAGTGTGCCTTGATGTTCCAAAACCCAGAAGTATTAACTGAAAGGTAAATAAAAAACTGGTCAAAAAAATGAAAACTTACATACTTAAGCTAAACCACACACACACACACACACACACACACATACATGCACACACACACATACATGCACACACACACACACCCCATTAATGAAAAATTACTAGCATACATTTTAAACAAACAATAAAAATCCACTGTGGCATCGGTAGTAATATCTCCTTTGTCATTTTTGATTATGTTTATTTGGGTTTTCTCTTTTATTCTTTATTAGTCCAGCTAGTGGTCTATCAATCTTATTTATTCTTTCAAAGAACAGACTTTTGGTTTCATTGATTTTTAATTGTATGTTTTTTAGCATCTCAATTTTATTCAGTTCAACTCTAGTTTTGGTCGTTTCTTTTCTTTTGCTAAATTTGGAGTTGGTTTACTCCTGTTTTTATGAACACTTATATGCGCACAAACTAGAAAATATAGAAGAAATGGGTTTTCTTCTGGAAACATACTATGTCCTAAGATTGAACCAGGAAGAAAGAGAAACTCTGAAGAGACTAATAACAAGTTCCAATATTAAATAAGTAGTTAAAAGTCTATCACCAAAAAAGCTCTGGACCAGACAGATTCATAGCCAAATTCAACAAACAAAGAAGAGCTGGTACTAATCCTGCTGAAAATATTTCAATAAATCAAGGAGGAGGGACTCCTGCCTAGCTCATTCTATGAGAACAGCATCATTCTAATATCCAAATCTAGCGGAGACACAATAAAAAAGAAAACTTTAGGCCAATATTCCTGATGAATATACATGCAAAAGTCTTCAACAAAATACTACCAAACCAAATCCAGCAGTACATGAAAAAGCGAATTCACCATGATAAAGTAGTCTTTATTCCTGGGGTGTAAGGTTGGTTTAACATACACAAATCAATAAATGTGATTCCTCACATAAGCAGAACTAAAAACAAAAACCACATGATTATCTCAATAGATGTGGAAAAGGCTTTCAATAAAATTGAACAACCCTTCATGTTAAAAACTTCCAACAAACCAGGTATTGAAGTGATATACACCTCCAAATAATAAGAGGCACCTATGATAAACCCACAGCCAACATCATCTAGATTGGGCAAAAGCTTGAAGCATTCCCCTAGAGAACTAAAACAAGATAAGGATGCCCACTCTTACCACTCCCATTTAGCCTAGTTCTGGAAGTCCTAGCTAGAGCAATCAGGCAAGAGAAAGAAGTAAAAGGCATTCAAATAGAAGATTGAAAGTCAAACTATCTCTCTTCACAGATGATATGATTTTATACCTAGGGAACCCTACAGTCTCCCCAAAGTCTCCTAGATCTGATAAACATCTTCAGCAAAATTTCAGTATATGAATTGATGTATAAAAATCAGTAGCATTTCTATACACCAATAATGTCCAAACTGACAGCAAATCAAGGGTGCAATCCTATTCACAATAGCCACAAAAAGAATAAAATACCTGGGAATACAGCTAACTATGGAGGTGAAACATCTCTACAATGTGAATTATAAAACACTGCTGAAAGAAAAAGGCAACATAAAGAAATAGGAAAATATTCCATGCCCATGGATAGAAAGAAATCAATATTTTTTAAATGGCCATACTGCCCAAAGCAATTTACAGATTCAATGCAATGTCTATAAAATTATCAATAACATTTTTTCACAGAATTAGAAAAAATAATTCTAAAATTCATGTAGAACCAAAAACTGCCTGAATACCCAAGGCAATCCTAAGCAAAAAGAACAAAAGGGAGACATCGTGTTACCAAAATAAAGCCAAACACCTACAGCCATCTTATCTTCAGCAAAGTTGACAAAAATAAGCAATGGGAAAAAGACTCCCTATTCAATAAATGGTACTGAGATAGCTGGCTAGTCATGTGCAGAAGAACGAAACTGGACCCCTATATTTAACCTTGTACAAAAATTAACTCGAGTGATTAAAGATTTACATGTAAGACCTCAAATTATAAGAATGTTCGAGGACTGTGAGCTTTTTTTTTTTTTTTTTTTTGGTGGTAGGCTTTTAATTACTGATTTAATTTTGGAACTTGTTACTGGTCTCTTCAGGGTTTCTTTCCCTTCCTGATTTCAATCTTAGGACATAGTATGTTTCCAGAAGAAAACCCATTTCTTCTATGTTTTCTAGTTTGTGTGCATATAGGTGTTCACAAAAACAAGAGTAAATTAACTCCAAATCTAGCAAAAGAAACAACCAAAACTACAGTTGAACTGAATAGAATTGAGACACCAAAAACCATACAATAAAATAGGAAACACCATTTTGAACATTGGCCTTGGGAAATAATTTATGACTAAGTCCTCAAAATGCAACAAAGCAAAAATTGACAAGTGGGACCTTATTAAACTAAAGAACTTCTGCACACTAAAGGAAACTATCAACAGAGTAAACAGACAACTTACAGAATGGGAGAAAAGTTTTGTCAACTATGCATCCAATAAAGGTCTAATGTCCAGAATCTGTAAGGAATTTAAACAAATTAACAAGCAAAACAAACCACCTCACTGAAAACTGGGCAATGGACACATGCCCATGTGTCTTCTCAAAAAAGGCATAAATGTGTCCAACAAGCATATGAAAAAAATGCTCCATATCACTAATCATTAGAGAAATGAAATCAAAACCACAATGAGACCATCTCACATCAGTCAGAATGGCTATTATTAAAAAGTCAAAAAATAACAGATGCCAGTGAGGTTGCAGAGAAACAGGAACACTTATACACTGCTAGTGGGAATGGAAATTAGCTCACTACCTTAGTGATGAAATAATTTGTACATCAAACCCCAGCGACATGCAATTTACCCATGTTAGAAACCTGCCCATATACCCCTGAACCTAAAATAAAAGTTGTGAAGAAAAAAAAATAAACTCACACACTTTGGGTTTTTATTTGATACCTGGTCAAAGCTATGATATTAAATTAAATCTCAAAATAATGTTTAATGAACACGGTGGTGGTAATTGTTTTACACTTCAGAACAACTTACAGATGTATTTTAATAAGGTTCTTCGTTTGTTTGTGTTTTGGTTTTTGGTTTTTATTTTTAGACGAAGTCTCCCTCTGCCACCCAGGCTGGAGTGCAGTGGCGCGATCTTGGCTCACTGCAACCTCTGCTTCCTGAGTTCAAGCAATTCTCCTGCCTCAGCCCCCCGAGTACCTGGGATTACAGGCATGCACCACCATGGCTAATTTTTATATTTCTAGTAAAGATGGGGTTTCACTATGTTGGTCAGCTGGTCTCAAACTGCTGACTTCGTGATCCGCCCGCCTCAGCCTCCCAAAGTGCCAGAATTACAGGCGTGAGTCACTACGCTGGGCAGTGAAGCTCTTCTTTGTATCTAGAATAATTTTCAAGGAATTTTGTTGTTTCTTTTTTTATTTCAATTTATTTAAAATTGAAATTATTTTTATGAGATGTAATGTTTCCTTTTTAAATATATTTTAATACCCAAAAAAGTGGATATTATTGACAAATGAGAAAGAACTTTGTACTTTCTTAATCAGTTGGTTTCCTTAAGTGAATATTATTTTTGTCTTTTCTTCTCATTTTGCTGGTAATCAAAATCAATATAAAATAGATAGTGGGGACCACTAGTATAACAACTGCATATGAATTAAAAGTCAAATATTAGAAGAGAAAAATTATGTATCACTTAGAAAAAATTTAGAATACTTAATGAAAAAAATACATTGAATGTTTTGGAACACAGGACAATCCATTAAAATATAAACAAAGAACATGAACAGGAATTCACGAAAGAACAAACACAAATACTAAATACACAAAATTAAGTTTAAATTTGCCATTTATAGAAATCAAAACAGAAAATTTTATTTTACCCATCAGATTGGAAATCACTGAAAGTATTGATAAAACTCAGTGTTGATCAAGTAGAGGTGTTGGAATTATTTACACATCATTGGGAAAAGTATCAATCTATAATCTTTTTTGATATTAATTTTACAAAAGATATCATCAAGATTCTTAAAACATTTATACCTAGAAGCTTCACTTCTAGCAATTAGGCCTAAGTAAACAAATGATAGACATACAAGAGAGGTTATTATAGTCAAGTTTATAATAACTGATGTAAAATAAAAACACTTAAATGTATATTAATATGGTTCTAGGTAGTGGAGAAATCCTAAACAATTTACAAGTAAGACTGATTTCATTTCATTGATATGAAAAGGTATGTTCAAAATGCAGGCACCAGAAAACCATGTACAGTATCCCTTTAGTGTTAAAAATGACTTGCACACTTACATATGTATATACATTTGTTTGTCCATGTGTCTTTGCCATCTTATATATTCACAGACAATTTCTAGGAAAATGCATAAAAGATGTTAACAGTGCTTATGTCAGCAATCTGGTGGACCAGGGATTGTAAGGTGGAAGATAACTTTTATTTTTTGTCAATGCTTCCAAACTGTCTGGCAGCCTTAAGTTGAGCACTATGATGTTCTTCATACAAACTACTATTTAAAATAAACTATATTATAACAAAAAGTAGAAATGATCACTTACTCTGCATTACCCCATGTACCTTTTCAAATAGTCTTTTTCCATCTATTCTCAGTCCATAACTTAAAATATACCTAATATTTTAACTTCTAACCTATTGGATCTACTTCTCTAGAATTATACCAAATTATCACCTCTCTTCAAGAAAGAGAAAGCATTTTAAAATGTGAACTTTTATAAGATCTTATTATTTTCTTCTCCAGGTTAGATGTGCCCAATTTCCTAAACACCATGGTTTCCAATCTTTTCAACATTCCAGTCACCCTCTAGGTGCAATCCACCTTTTCAGCAACTCTTAAAATGTAGCCTACAGAACTGAACATAATATTCAAGACACGGTCTGAGCAGTTCAGATTATAGTGAAACTATTACCATCCTTGAACTTGACTCTCTGCCTCTATTAATGCAGTTTAAGAATGCATTAACTTTTTTAAGCATCTGTTAACACCACATTGACTCATATTGAGCAGGGAGTCAAATAAAACCACAGGAATTTTGCCGTAAACTTGCCTATCCTGTAAATGTGCAATAAACAAAAATTTATAATAGCCCAGTAAAATTTCATTTTATTAGTTTCAGCCTGTAGTTCCAATCTACAAAGATTTCTTTTTTCTTTCTTTTTTTTTTTTTTTTTTAGGCAAGCAGCTATCATCTAAACTAATAGCCACCCTTTCCAGCTTTGCATTACCTGCAAAGTGCTAAGCATTTCTTCTTTCACCATTCTAACCATGGATCGAACTGCTGAACAAAAGAAAGCCAAGTGGGGGGTCCAAATTTTCAAGATCTTCATAGAGTTTACGTCAAACTATTACTAAATACTCTTCAGCTATCTGTTCAATTAGTTATGGACAAGACAGGCTACTCATTTTTTCATATTGTCTAAGAATATTAAGAGAATCTTCATGGAATGTCCTATATAAATATAGATATACATTTATGTGGCTTTTCTTAGCAATCAGTTTTCAATTGACATATAGGATATACTGTTAGGCACACACACAAAAATAGAATGTATTACCACTTGGAATGTCTTCTAGAGGTATAAATCCTAACTCTGTGAGCCTGAACTTTTCAGCTCCTATTTGTTAACACAGCTACAATGAGAACATTATTATCTTCTCAATTCTATTTATATACGTCGACTTTAGTTGTATATTTCTCCCTCTGGAAGTTTATGAGAAACAATCATTAATGCAGTAGGTAGTGGTGTGTAGTAATTAAAAGCACGGACCCTAGAACCAAAGCTGCCTGGTTTTAAAACCCAGCTCCACCACTTAATGTTATGGTACCTTAAGAAAATTACTCAAACAAGTTGTGCCTTTGTTACCTTATCTATAAAATGGTGATAACGGTATTTCTGTCGAAGGGATAAAATGTGTTAATATATGTAAAGCCATAAGAAAAAACCACTTGCACCTAATAAGATCTAAGTATAATTACTAACATTGTTATGACATTTTCAAGAGAAAAACGACTATAAGAGCAAAGCTATAATTCTGACAAGTTGATATGTTTCTTAAATTAATTCATTCTGTGCCTTACAAATAATACATTTATTTCTGGCTCCTAAATATTTACACACATACATACACACACATCTTACCACATTACAATAATTCTATCTAGTCACTGAAATAGTGCAGAAACATTTCTCACTATTACCACCATTCTTACTAAGAAGCTGAAATTACTCCTGGACTACTGTTATAAATTCTAATAAGAAAGTTAAGAGGGCCATTGGTGGGGTGGTGAGAGGATGTGTCTGGAGCTCTGAAAATTCAGGGGTCATGTAGAAACCTATATCCCCATCTCCATGGTTTTTATAGCTCCCACCATGCTGACCACTGTATCACTGGCAACACCATAATTCAGGGACTGGAAAATAAGGCAGAGGTCACCTCATTCAGCACGGTTTATGGTCTCTCCATTGTCCTATTTTTCAAGAAGACCCTGGACACTGCTCTCTAATACATCTAGTACACACCACACTTGGCCCAACTTCCACTCACTTCGGTCTCTGATTTTGGTCACTTCCCTCCAGACACTTGGAAATTTTAACAACTCCTCCACTTCGAAGATTATCTTTCCTGGGACACAAGACTTTCTGTTTCCCTTTGCCCCTTTTTCAAAATCCTGCCAATCTCTTTACTTCGCATTAAAACTGAAACTGGTTTTGCTCAACTTTGAACATTTCACTCCTTGGAAAGGTGAGCTGAATTTAGACCAAAGTAGAAAAATGAACCCAAAAGCAACATGTCAGCAAAAGCCTCTTTCTAACCCTTAGGAAGTAGGAAAAGGGAACTAAGTGTAAGAATCAACAGTGTTAACAATTTCTGCATATATACATCAATGATTTATTGATCAGTAAACACTATGATAGGTGATAGAAACAAAAAGTAAATAGAATTTAGTGCCAGTTTTCAAGAAAGTTAAATATAGCAAAGGAGACGCATGCAATTAATGATATTATAATGTGATAAATACCATAAAAGCAAAGAAGACAAATCCATAATTACAAAACTAATGTGTGTAGGTTCTATAAAAATTCATCTTTATACGCAAAAGCAAATGCCTCCATTGTATGGGTGGACATACAAACCTATTCAAAGAAATCACATCTTTAAAGCCCTGCTCCTCAAAGTGTGGTCCCCAGGCCAACAGCATCTGCATCGACCCAGAGCTTATGAGAAATGCAAAATCTCAGGTCCCACCGCAGACCTACTGAATATAAATCTGATATTAATTAAATCCCCTGATGATTCCTGAGCACATGAAAATTTGAGAAGCACTACACTAAAGCAAATCTTAACTTGTTGCAAGCAGTGGCTTTGACAAAAGCTGAAACCTGGCTCCTATTTCAAAGGTGCTACAGGAGAGTGAGTTGATAGCTTCTTAGGGGAGTATTCATCTAGTGCTTAACATGCCGTAGGTACTCATTAAGTGTTTACTGACTGAATATAAAACTGAAGGACTAAAACAGTGATTAAAATCACTTATGAGTAATGTTTATAGTAGTGTTTCAAGCATGAAAGACAAAAGGAAGGAGTGAAGTAATAGCATTAAGTAACCCAGCATGTTAAAGCAGTCATTTTAAACCCCACACTTTGAGTATTTTCGATTAAATAAGAAAAAAAAACATACAATCAGAAGGCATTCAGTGTTGTGTTGATTTGAAATTGAATTTTAGCTTAATTCTTCTTATTAACGTAAGAGAACTAAAATTTTGGGTAATATTTTGAAAGTTTTATTATCTTTATTGACTATTTCAAAAATACAAGTTTATACTAGAAGGGACATTGGCTATTGCTAATTTCACTTATGTAAATCAGCAGTGTGGGATTTAAGGTGTCAACAAGATAACAAAAACTCAGTGTCTTCTAACATGACCTATCAACAAGTGCATACAGATTAGAAAGCCACACGATTCCAAAGAGTTACATTAAATCCACCTATGCTAAAAGAGGGACAATTAATTCCAGTAAGAAGCAAAGCATACGTTTTAATTATTTTGCATGTTAAAACATAAAATGGGAAGACATATAAAGCCTTGGGTAAAGAAGGGCAATGCTTCCAGAAAAATATAGAGACATTTTTAGAATTAATTGCTTGATTCTAATTAAAAGACTATAACCTTTAGAGGCACAGTGGCTACTAAAACTCAGATTTTATTTGCATACATTAGTATGACAACTGAATCTTCAAACAAAGGTTATTTTATTTCATTAAACAAAAGATCTTAACTTTTCCTCAAATACGTGTTTACCTATATCACAAATCAGTTAAATGGTGTTCATAGTTTTACAGCAACTAAATAGCCATGACGCTTAATATCAACAGTCTCAAAAACACCTGAAAGTAGAACCCTGAAGCAGCCTATATATTAGCAGAAGACACAAATGTATTTCCACCTTTTTAGCAAAGTGACATATTACAAATTATCCCCAGTGGCACCTGCATCCTAGATCCTCAGGAACAACTTAAGAGTATTGTCATGTAATTATAGAAAGGTAAAAGTTTATCTCATCATTAAAAATGAGCTTTGCGCTAGGCAAGGGAGAAGGATCACTTGAGTCCAAGAGTTTGAGACCAGTCTATGCAAGATAGTAAGACTCCAACTCTATACACAAAAAATTTAAAAATTAACCAGGCATAGCACCACATGCCTGTGGTTCCACCTACTCAATCACTTGAGCCCGAGAGGCTGAGGCTGCAGTGAGCCGTGACTGTGCCACTGCACTTCAGCCTGGGTGACAGAGTGAGACTCTGTCTCAAAGAAATTAAACACAGAGCTTTGTAACAGTCAAAGCCATCTAAAAGCAAAAGATTATCTAATTTGGTCGATATTTTTCTGTAACAGGAGGATTTCACCCAGAAATCACCATGATACTCTGATGTGTATTCAACCACTAGCTTTGTACAAAATAAACGAGTTTTCTTTCAATTCTTAAATAATTATTACATCTAGTACACAAAACTCAACATTTTGGACACATGTTCTAACTCAGAAAAACTAGTTTGTCCCCTCTGTGTCACATCATACTTATTTACTAAAAGTGTATAATTTCTCTATCTTCAGTCTCCATAATTTCATTTAATTACAGGGCTTGACAGCATGATAAATAATAGGTGACTACCTCATTGTGCTTTCCTTCTCTCTCCTCATCCCAATTGTGAATTAAGGCCAGTATTTCACATTAAGTGCAAATGGATCACTTTATATCTAGCGGATAATTTAGAAAGCTCATAAAAACATGTGTTTGCTTCCCTTTGCCCCACCCCTTAGTTGAATTCTGAAATACTCTCTAGAAGAAGGCGGTGTGGAAATAAAGTTCCTTTTAATAACTAGACCCAAACGCTGAATAAAACACACCTATAATGAAGACTTTCAAAGTGAAGTCTACCTAATCCTATGCAATTCTGCAATTTCTGGATGAACTGTGTGCTTCTATAGATTGCAGAAAATAAACATGCTTCCTTCTTTCTCCTCCTCCTCCTTCTCCTCTTAATATTGCTCTCATCTTTCTACTTTTTGAAAAGTGGTTGCTGAAAAAAGTAAGAGAAAAGAAAGAGAAAGAAAATAGAGTTATCTCTGTTTCTCTCTCTCTTTGATCTTTAAAATATCTACTTATAGATAATAAATGTCGCTGTTCACAAAATAGTTAATTGGGCAATGAAAGAGAGATCCGTAACTTTGCAAAATCTAATTTGGCCTTTGAGTCTCAGTACTCATAGGAAACCCAAGTCAAAGTTTCAGAAAATCTGCTAATGTATTTAGTATATAAATGTTATTGACAGCAAACTCTTCCAATGTTGCCACAATTACTGATATTAAAGGTCTTGTGGCTATTTATATACAATATCTACACTTGTTTTTGTATAACATATAGTACTTTTTCAATCTAATAGTGACTGTTCAAATCCTCGAATTGTAAAGGATGGTTATCTAGTTGCCCTTTCAACATGAGAAATCCAACAGTGAAGTATTTTCACTTTTAAATGCACAATCATGCTTTGAGTGCTAAAAAGCACAATTAGGTCAGGAACCAGTTATCTAAGGTATTTCTCTGAGGGTGACAGCAAATTCAAGCTAGAATGTAAGGAACCCTTATGCAACCATTCTGTATTTCCTATGTAAGTACAAAAATATTTGGAGAAAAGTTTCAATTTTAAATGCGCCTTGGGGACTAAGACAACCTACTGCTAGACTTGCCAAAAAAATGTGAAGCTTATAAACATAAATATATCGGCTAAATTTTAAACCATGCAGATGGCATATATGGTGAGGGAACCCAAAGGAATGCAACTCAAAATTACAAAACTGCCAGAGAGATAGAAATCTACAAACAACATCTCACCATTAATGAGAATGTCATTTTCAATCTCAAAGCTCTTATTTCTAGTATTAAATGACATTATTATATATTACTAATTTTTTACTGTTCTATAGGTGATGGTGAAAAAAAAAAGTAGGTAAACAAAAGGTAGTCAGTAAAAAAAGAAAAAACATTACCGAAATTAACAAATATTAAGATAAATCCATCTAAAGCAATCTATTTAAATGAAGAGATTACTGAACTCTAAGACAAATGGAGAAACTATAGATTTCTCACTGTGGTGTTATCCACTTGCCCAAGGAGTCTCTGGGGATACAGATTAAAGAAACTATGCATGTGTAGACCTTTACATCAGTAAAGCTGCCATTGGAAGAGAAACAATTTAGTGGTTGAAGGGGAGATCACCATGGAAAGTTATTAAGACCAAAGTTTCACTGAAGCAGGAAGGAGTTTTACAAATGATGCTCTTGTTGTCAGAGTATCTGCTTTCCCAATACACTTTGTTCCCTACTTTATCTTATCTTCCTTTAGGGAAAATTCACCTCCTAGTTGTTACAATTCATTATTTTCAATAACCTGTGTGAGTGTGTTTTTTTTTAATCTTTTGACAGAGCGAAGCAACCCAGATACTTACTACAAAATATCCTATGCTAGTATCTTTCTGTTCTCAGCAGCTAGTATGGTTATGCAAGAACAAAGTTTACATAAATGTTAATCTAGGTTCCCTGTTTCTTTTGTTCATGGTTGAAGAGCTTAAAAAGAGAAAAATGTAATTCAATTAATTTCTTCTAATTAAAGTATAATATTTTTAAAAAATTAACAATCACAGTAGCTTAATTGACATTAGTCATTAATTGACAATCTTCCTAAAGTTGCTAAGGACTGGTTTTCAGTCCAGTAACTCCACTACAATTAGAGATCTTTGTTCAGATAGGGCCACCTACGTAGACTACAGACCCTTATCCAGGGTACATAGCTTCCCGGAAGTCACTCGTGTACTGAAGGAGAAAAAAGTAAAAGTGTTAATATAAATACAAAATAATTAACTTTTCTGAGTATGCTTAAAATAATGTATTTTATATTAGGGTTTTTTATGTTTGCCAAATTTGAAATTATGCATTTATTAACTAGTATTTGTAGAAGAGACATGATATGATGTAGGCTTTTTTCCAAAGCCTAGGACAGAGAAATTCTACATTCTTCTATTTCTTTAATACTCCTTTTGAAGAAACCGACTACATACTCTTTTTTTCCTAGTAAATTGGAACTAAAAATAACTCTTGACTCAATGCCAACTATTTAACAGCATAGTCTGATTTCTGTGAGGAAATCCAGTTTATACATAACAAGCTTGATGTGACATAATCAATAGGTTCTCCTCAAAAACAACTGGACATGTGAAATTCAGGCAGCCAACACGCTATCAGGCTCTGCGCTTTAGAGATGTAGCATTTATAATCCAACTGGCTGATCACAGAAACCAGAATAGAAGTTTAATTGGAACCCCTATCCTCCATCATCAACTACAATAAGAAAGAAAAGTAGCATATTTCATGTAAGATCTTTGGTGACAACTAAATGAGGCTTTGGGCTTTGACAAACACAATTCCTTTACTATATTTAAAAAAAATCAGTCAGTGATTAGATCTCTTTCTATTAAAAAAGTATTACATTTGCAAACTGCAGTATATTACTGAGAAAATGGCACAGTTTAATAAAAAGGAGATAGAAGTACCCCACTATCTCACTATTATCATCACATTTGGGTTTCTGTAATATTTTGTGCAATTATTAAAAGCAAGGTAACAGTAATATTTTAGTCGTCTCAATACCTAGAATTTCTATTACTTTGGCTAGGAACGTTTTCCTTGGATGATTGGTTGACAATATCCAAAGGATAATTTTAGGTCCTAAAGAATTAAACACAGGTCTATTTTTATGAGGTGGGACAGATTGGAAACCGTTCTTTTTGCTTGTTCCATTGAAATTGGAAATGAAAAGAATGTGTGTCATATGAGGGACAAGTGTCATGAAGCCCATCTGAATTATACTTCATACCCTTCTTTATAGCTTAATGTTCAACAATATCCATTTTCCTGGCAGTATTGCACCCATCAAAAACAAGTTATTGACACTTATATCTCATATATAAATCAAATAAGGCAGACAAAGCAAAGAAGGTGGTTTTAGAGAGATTGGATGATGGAGTCGAATAAAGTATTTGCTTTTCACCTCTAGGATATCACTTTAATACTGTCCTGAAACAATAGCACAAAATAATTCCAATTAAATGGTCTTAAAATAAGATATAAAGCAAATTCAGGTGATTGCATTCTGCCTGGTGTGTCAAGAGTTGACAGCACAAAATTGAGCTGAAATAGTTTAAATTTAGCATTCTTCACATATGTGTACAAGCACTGAGAACAGAAATTGGATTTGCTTCAGTGGAGTCAATTAAGAAAGACTCAACAAGGAAGGGTTGAAGTGCATTGACAGGGCACTGGGAATTCTATGAGTATTGACTAGCACTGGCTTGGGTACAAATTAAGTAAAGCATTCTATTTCTGACATTAATTTTCTTCAACTGAGAAATTACAATAATAGATGAATGATGATAATGATAATAGTAATAATAATAATTAAAGACAAATGAAGGAAGAGACACATTCACCAGTGATCAGATACCAGACAGCCATGTCATACTCATTTTGATTTTCAAGGCCTCTGGTCATATAGTTTATTTCACACAATTTTTCTGCTGAGACTCCAGTCATTATACCTCATTCCATTTCCTGGTGCTATTCAGATAATATTATCTCCACTCTCAGGGATTAAGAAGCAGCTAAGAATAAAGAAAAGTTTTTTCTTTATCATACCTATGGCAAATTATTTAACCTGCTCTGGCTTACTCAGCATGGCATTCACTTTCCTTCCATTGCCTATGAGTTCTGAGATTTGAAATGTTAGGTGGGAGTCATTTGTTGTATCATTAGCTAATGTTTGCCATGAAATTAAAAGCAGGGAGAAGTTATAAAGGGGAAGATACATTAATCAAAACAAATCAGTAACCAGTCTGCAATTTGATGCTTATTTTAATAAAACTTAGGAAAATTAAAAGATTAGGAAAAATCTCCCCCATCCCAAAAATAAAATAAAATAAATGTGCATTTTCAATGATTTGGGGAATTTAGAATACCCTTGATTCTACAGTTTGGGGAAGGAAAGAAATAAAAGTAAAGCTAAAAGTGAATTAACTTTTAGGCTCTCTTCCTACCTCCTATTTTCTTTTATTCTTCATAAAATACTTAAATTGAACATATCAGTAATAATCTTGAAATTGATTTTGAAAAAATATTTAATGCAAAAATACAAATAAGCTTGTTTTAAGTAATTGGCATATCATCTCTGTAAAATAACATCTTCCAGATTTTGCCTTCTTTTTTTCTTTTTTACAAAAGTGAAGTCCATGCCACAGCCTTATAAAGAAGATTAATACTTTTTGCCATCCACATAGCAAGAAAAAGTAGGATGTACAGGTTGATAAAAAATTAACCTGAAGCTACATAACCTAGGAACTAGCTGGAAAAAAATGTAATTAAAAATCTATTAAGTGTTGGGCTATGAAATATTGCTGTAAATACCCAATCTAGCAAATTTTCAGTATCCAGAAAAAGAAAAATCCTTATCCTTATTCCTTAGGGCAATATTTTTAATTCTTTTGATTTTAGGCTATTATTTTTACAATTTAGAACATTTTAAAAAATGGTTTCTTGCATATCACTCTGCCTTCATGGGTTTGTCCTACGTTTGCACTCTCCAAACCCAACACTGTACTCCAGTAATTAGAGGTACATTATCCTCTAAACCATGCTGAACCCATTACAGTTCTGAAACCCTTATGTTTTCCATTGATCTGCTTAGTAGTTTGATTTTGAACCTGGATTAATTGAATACACCAACTAAAAAACAAGGAAGGAAGGCTTTTTTCCTCCATCACTGGGGAGCTTTGTGTCTCTAGCCTACATTCTCCTATGCCAACATCCACATTCTCTCATTCTGCTTCCTATTGTTAGAAAAGAACAATGGTTCCTCTGACTATGTAATTCAAGTAGTGTCCAACAGACAAGAGGACAGACAGCAATCTCACATAATTACAGGTATCAGGCAGGTGGCAAAGTAGGTGGAGCAGAGGGAGAGAACCCAGCCTCAAACCACATGGCACCAGTTACTTTTCACCATATGGCAATGTGAGACTCTGTATTGCCAAAGCTAGTTTTCAAGAGAATCTAGGATTCCTAAATGTTTTGTAGTTCACCCAATTTAAAAAAAATTTAAATGTTACCAATTTTAAAATAATGCAGTTTAGTCTAAACTACACAAATCCATGAACCAACAGACATCAGCTGAGCATTGGAACTGTAGAGGAGGGGGCCACCAGGCAAAAGCAGTAGTTATGGAAGAATTAACAATTACTCCAAAGATAAAGCACCAAAGGAGAGAGGAGAAGAAAAGAAATACATAGACAATTATTTCCTCCCTTTTCCCATCTTCGGCCAGTATTTTTTCTTGCCTAAATCTAAGACTATCTGGTGGGACTCTCCAGCAAGAATATAATCTTTGAGATAATCTGGCAGGTTTGGCCTCTTATTGCATGGAGGATAGCAGGAAAAGCATAAATAACGTATTTGGAAAGGGCCTACGGAGAGTTTTAGGAATGGGAAAACAGAACATGTTAGTAGAATGCATAGCATTACTTCCACGCAGAACATCTTTTCGTGGATGGCTGGATGGCTGGATGGCTGGACAGCTGGATGGCTGGCTAGCTGGCTGGCTGACTGGATGGATGGATGGGTGGATGGACGGATGGACAGGTGGATGGACAGATGGATGGATGGATGAATTCAGGGAACAACAATAGCATGAGCTGATTGAGAACCTGGACATTGCATGCAGATTACATTGTAGCTACACCACTTTCTAATTTGCCTTAGATTTTTCCTCAATCTCAGTTTATTTATCTGTAAGACATAATAATAATAATAATAATAATAATAGCACCTACATTATAGGATGGTTTTAAATATTAAATTGCATGATATGTGTAAAATTCTTGGACCCAAGCTTGACAGATAATAAGTATTTGAATTACTTGCTCTATTTCACTTTGCCAAATGCTTCTGCTGGGCTGGCTTATTGGCTCAACACAGAATCAGATTTTCAGAGGAATAAAACAGAATCAGAGGTTCTAACCAGGTGAACCTTCTAGGTGTGAGACAAAAAAAGAGTAGTCATAAGAGACACTTTCTTTGTAATGCTCATCTTCACTGTTGTCGGAAAATTATGACACATGGAAAAGGCAATATACGTGATTATTTTCTCATAATTAAAGCTCTCAATTACAAGACATCTTGGAGAGTAATTTGGAAACTGCTGTGTAGTTAATTGGTTAACTAGAAATATACTTTTAAAGAATTATTAAAATCTGTGCTAAGGTTAGACTAGTTACAGAAGGTACAGCTACTTAAAACCAAGAAGGCCAGTGAGGCTAGACACAAGATATAAACACTAAGGTCAAGACCCTTGCTACTAGAATTGGCTAAGATAAAATGCGGTATTGTGAGGCATGGAGTCTGCCTTTGTGGGCATAGGAGGCTAAAAAGAAAATGCAGCAAATGATGCCCAGGTTAGCATCTTAATACTAAATCCTCTACAGATTATGATTGTGTACTTAGGGAACAGAAAAGGTAAGTGATTTCCACTTGATAGTGTTATCCAAGGCAAAAATGTGCAAATATAATGACAGTAATAAATGAAAAAGAAAAGAAAGGCATTAGCACAACTGACAGAAAGCAAGAGTAGCAAACAATTATATTTCTACTGTTTAAAAGAAGTACATAATTTATTTGTATTATTAATTTGGGTCCTCTTAATTCTTCTATGCATGAAATATGTTTTTAAAGAATTCCATTCAGGTGAATTAAAGTAGAAAAAGCAAACTGGCAAGAATATTCTGTCCCAAGAATTTAGACCTTCAGTTACACAGATGGAAATCATATAACCTGAGTCTAAAGATTGTTTTTCTAAATAACTATGGACAGGTAAAATTAGTCTTATATATGATCTGTCAGATGATCTAATTTAGTATTTCTCTCAGTGCTGACTATACATTAGAATTGCCTGGGAAGTTTAAAAAAAAAGCACAAAAGTAATGATGCCAGAGTTCTGCTGCAGATCAATTACACAAAAAATACATCTCCAGTGGTAGAATTCAGGAATCAGTATTTTAATAATGTTCCCAGATTTATTACAATGTATACAAGTGGAATGTGCCTCTAGACTGCTGAGTCACACCCAATTTTTTAAGGTGTCTAGTTCTAGACCCTGCACCCAACAGTACATTCAAGATACACTGTGAGAGAACAACCTTTGCCTTGAGGTATTTAACTCAAGATAGATTGAGCTATTTTTATAACATTTAATAGAACATATTTTGTTTAACACTTAGGTTCAGGAGTACATGGGCAGATTTGCTATACAGGTACATTGCATGTCATGGGGATTTTGTGTATAAATTATTTCATCACCCAGGTAATAAACATAGTATCTAGCTCTGTCCATTTTGCTGCAAAGGACATGATCTCATTCTTTTTTATGGCTGTGTAGTATTCTGTGCTGAATATGTACCATTTTGTTTAATTCTGTCTTCCATTGATGGAATGTAGGTTGATTTCATGTCTCTGCTATTGTGAATAACGGTGCGACAAAAATACATGTGCATATGCCTTTGTGGTAGAACAAATTATATTCTTTTGGGTATATACCCAGTAATGGGATTGCTGGGTCAAATGGTAGTTCGGTTTTAAGTTCCTTGAGGACCCTCCAAACTGCTTTCCACAGTGGCTGAACTAATTTACATTACCACACGTAGTATGTAAGTGTTCCCTTTTCTCCACAATCTTGCCAGCATGTGTTATTTTCTTAGTTTTTATTATAGCCATTCTGACTGCTGTGAGTTGATATCTCATTGTGGTTTTGATTTGCATTTCTCTAGTGATTAGTGATATGGGCATTTTTTCATATGCTTGTTATCTGCTTGTATGTTTTCTTTTGACAAGTGTTTGTTCATATCTATTGCTCACTTTTTAATGGGGTGGCTTGTTAATTTGTTTAAGTTCCCTACAGATTATGGATATTACACTTTTGTTGGATGTATAGTTTGCAAATGCTACTCCCATTCTATAAGCTGTTTGTCCCATCCCATCTCTGTTTACTCTGTTGATTGTTTCTTTTGCTGTGCAGAAATTCTTTAGTTTAACAAGGTTCCACTTGTCAATTTTTGTTTTTGCTGCAATTTCTTTTGGTATCTTTGTAATTAAATCTTAGCCAGTTCCTATGTCCAGAATGCTATTTCCTAAGTTATTTTCTAGGGATTTTTATACTTTTAGGTTTTGCATTTAAGTCTTTAATCCAGGGATTCTCAACCCCCAGGCATGGGCTGGTTCTGGTCTCTGATCTGTTAGGAACCGGGTCTCACAGCAAAAGATGAGTAGAGGACAAGTAAGCATTACCACCTAAGTTCTGCCTCCTATCAGATCAGCTGAGGCACTGGATTCTTATAGAAGCATGAACCCTATTGTAAATTGCACATGCAAGGGATCTAGGTTGCACGCTCCTTATTAGACTCTAGTGCTGCCTGATAATCTGAGGTGGAACAGTTTCTTCCCAAAACCATCCCCTCTCCCTGTCCGTGAAAAAATTGTCTTCCACAAAACTGGTCCCTGGTGACAAAAAGGTTGAGGACTGTAGCTTTAATCCATCTTGAGTTGATTTCTGTGTATGGTATAAGGAAGGAGTCTAGCTTCAATCTTCTGCATATGGTTAGCCAGTTATCAGAGAACTATTTATTGAATAGGGTGTCCTTTCTCCATGGCTTGTTTTTGTCAACTTTGTTGAAGATCAGATGGTTTTAGGTGTGCAGTTTTGTTTCTGGACTCTCTATTTTGTTCCACTGATCTATGTGTCTGTTTTTTATTTATGCTGTTTTGGTTACTGTAGCCTTGTAGTATAGCTTGAAGTCAGGTAGTGCAATGCCTCCAGATTTGTTCTTTTTGCTTAGTATTGCTTTGCCTATTAGGCCTCTTTTTGGTTCCATATGAATTTTAAAATAGCTTTTTTCTAATTATATAAAGAATGACATTGGTTGTTTGATAGGAATAGCATTGAATCTGTGAATTGTTTTGGGCAGTATGGCCATTTGAATGATATTGATTCTTCCTATCCATGACCATGAAATGTTTTCCATTTGTGTCATCTCTGATTTTTTTCAGTAGTGTTTTGCAATTCTCGTTGTAGGGATCTTTCACCTCCCTGGTTAGTTGTATTCCTAAATTTCATTATTTTTGTGGATATTTTGAATAGGATTGCATTCTTTTTTTCTCTCTCTCTCTCTCTCTCGTTTCTTTTTTTGAGATGGAATCTTGCTCTGTCTCCAGGCTGAAGTGCAGTGGCATAATCTCGGCTCACTGAAACCTCCACCTCCCGGGTTCAAGTGATTCTCCTGACAGCCTCCCAAGTAGCTGGGACTACAGGTGCCCACCACAAAGCCCAGCTAATTTTTGTATTTTTAGTAGAGACAGAATTTCACCATGTTGGCCAGGATGGTCTCGATTTCTTGACCTCGTGATCCATCTACCTCAGCCTCTCAAAGTGCTGGGATTACAGGCGTGAGCCACCACACCCAGCCAGATAGCATTCTTGATTTGGCTCTCAATTTGGATATTTTGGGTGTATAGAAATACTACTGATTTTTACACACTGATTTTGTATTCTGAAACTTTGCTGAAGTTGTTATCAGATGTAGGAGTTTTGGGGCAGAAACTATGGGGTTTTCTAGGTATAGAATCATATAGTCTGCAAACAGAGTTTGACTTTCTGTCTTCTTATTTGGATGCTTTTTATTTTTCTCTTGGCTGAGTGCAATAGAACAGATTTGGAAAGCAAGTAATTTAAAAATAAAAAGAGCTTTATTAGATATGCATTGCCTTTTTGAACCATATAATTTTAGAGCTAAAAGAAATGACAAACAGTATCTAGTCAGAAATAATAAAGCATCTTGAATATAAGCTATTTTAAAATTCCTCTGTTCCTTATACTTTTACCCACTACCAGCTATTACAAAATTGAGAAAACCAAGGCCCAGTAAAGGAAAGTAAGGAAACTAAACAGATAAAGTTAGCTAGGAATGAGATACAATTCCAGTCCAAGTCTCCTGACCCTGAAGTTGGTGTTGTTATATCTACATTACATTTTAAGTCAAAAATTTTGAGATAAACATAATGATTTCATATTTAATTGGGGAGGAGGTGATACTAAATTGCTCTATTGTGATTTTGGTTATATGGAAAAATGTGTTTCCAAGAATCTCTTTCCCTGTGTAGTTCTGGGTTTGAGTTGGTCAAAAGGGAAGTTGTGTGGATGATATAGTGAGGCGGCAGATGATTCTCTGATGCTAGTTGGGTCAGATGTGGTTGACAGACGGGTGACAAATGCTGGCAGATTACATCGTGTTCTACCTCTCCTTGTTTCATATCCAGCTTTCTGTCTAACTTTTTGACACTTTTGACCAATGGCAACCACAGACACTGGGCCATGAACTCACAGGAGCAGTGGGTTCAAGGAGCTACCAGTCCTCTGTGGGATTTCCCAACAGCTCCCCTTGGTGGTCTCATTCTGGCTGCAAGCTCTGACCTATTTACCCATACCAGGGCACCCAGGAGTGCTGGTTAAGAGATGTTTCTCTGATCTTCCAACTTATCTTTGTGGACAATTGCTTCTGTAGTGCCATTCAAAAAAGTGTAAGATTCTATAATAAGCTCTGTATTCTCTAATTTTTACATTATTTCTACTTTCATAAGTGAACCCTGAGAGATACGAGTAGATGGGGTAATAAAGCTACACTTTAAACTTCTATGGTGTGGTAACTCAAGAGTAAACTCAAGGTGATGATAAAAACATTTATTCTCAAAATGTCCAAATTTACAAAGTGGCTCTTTATAGGTTCTTAATTCCTGTCTCATGAAGAAAAAAAGGCATGTTCAATTCAGAAATAAAGCAGCCTCAACTCAGAGAAAAGAAAGTGACTCTACCAAGTCACTGCTGCCTACCGCTCCCACCCCGGGCTCCTCTGACTCCGCTACAGACAGTCCTCAGATGAATGCTGACACTGTTGTGAAATTCTGCTAATTACACAAGTCACTTGAAATATTCACTTGGATTACTTTACAGAGATGGATATGAATGGCTTGCTAGCTTTGAAAAAGAAAAAAAGAAAATATTTTCTTTGATCTTAGAACGTTGGGTCCCATGCTTTGGTAAAGGAAAATGGATTGGAGAGAAAGAAGTGTGAGTATTTCCTATTCATCCAAGTAATCATGGTAAAGTGAATTTTCTTTGATTTTGGTGGTTAGATTTAAAGATACAGAGTGAGCAGCTGTAATCATTCTTTCACGTTTCACTCTGAAAATCACATTAGGCCACAAATGTCTCAATCTGACCAACTCAATATGGTTCCACTCTCAAAAGTTGTATCAATAAATGCAGAATCATTACAACAAACAAAATTCAAGAAGTCCCTAGGCACTGTAATAGAACATATTGAATAAAAACTGACACTAGTCACACGTTAAAAAATCAGGGATATTTAGTAGTGACTTAACGAAAAATGGAAGTCGATTGTTATTTGGCGCTTAAAAGCACTAATAACAGCATGATTATCTGATTTTAATATGCAAAGATATCACCTTTGGAGTGTCTGCTAACAGTGAAGATTCCTGGGCTCTACTTTCTGAATATTCTCATTCAGTAGATATAGAATGAGACCTATATTAATTATCTATCACTGCATCACAAACCATCCCAAAACTTAGTAGTATAATAGCAGACATTTACTGTCTCACAGTTTCTGAGGTTAGAAATCTAGATTTGATTTGGGAGGGTGGTTCAGGTTTTGTGTCTCTTAGATGGTTACAAGTAAGCTGTCAGCTTGAGTTTTATCATTGGAAAAATTGAACGGAGCTGGAGGACATGTTTAAACATAAGATATCTTACATATCTGGCTGTTGGCAGATGGCCTCAGACCTCATTCATTGTTGCCAGAAGACCTTAGTGCCTGGCCACATGGACTTTTCTGTAGGGCTTCTGTATAGGACAACTTGGTCACTTAGCCTCACTGTCTCTTAGATGACACACCAAAAAGTCAGAATCTTCCTCTGTCACTTGCCTCTCATCTTGGTTGCTTAGCCTCTCTGTCTCTTAGATGACTCACCAAAGTGACCCATTCTACCAGGGTTTGTCTGTATGACCAAAGTGAGTCATCCAAGAGATAGAGAGGCTAAGAGACCAAGATGGAAGTTGTTGTGTCTTTTACATTCTATTCTCAAAAGTGACCTACCATCACTTCTGCCGTATTCTGTTAGTCATATAGACAAACCCTGGCAGAATGGGAGGTAGAATTTTACAAGAATGAGAATACCATCTTTGAGACTAATTTCTACAGGTTCCAAGTGTGGCAAGCCAGGTCTCACTAATGCAGGCCTCCATAACAACTGTTTCAGCACTGACTAACTGGTTAAGATAAATATTAAAAGCTGAAAGAGCCATTGCACTTATACAAAGCCTGGAAGGTAACAAAAGCCCAGCAAGAGTTTTTCCTAGGCCTTTCCTGGGCCTTGAAGCATGAGAAGATGACAAAGGAAATCTTAACAGGACCCATTTAGGATTAAACAAGTTTTACTGGGGATCTGAAGAAACTCCCCAGGCCTCCACAGACAAGTTTACTGGGGGTCTGAAGGAACTCCCCAAATCTCCATGATTTAGCAGGACACAAAATAAGGGTAATCATCCCAGCACATGGACCCATTTAGATTAAGTAAATTTACTGAGGGTCCAGGGGAAGGTGTTCAGGACTCAGATCTTAGTTACAGATTAAAAGAAGTTAATCACTGATGTCTTCAGTTCAATGCACACTTGCATGTGGACATATAGCTTCAGAAGGCATATAAGCTCTGGAAAACTTTGTAATTTTGAGTTTGTCTGGTGATAATTTCCAGGTCTTCTAAACTCTCTTCTCTTCCAGTTCATCTATTTTGTTATTGGGCCGTGAAAATATGCAGCCTGACTCTCAGTTTGGTCTGGGAACACAAGTACACTTTGATAAGAAAGTACCTCTGAGAATTCATTTGCATGTGGCCTGTAGACCACAGTGTGAGGGGGAAAAAAAAGATCTATAGGGCATACTAGTTTAGTAAAAAGTGTATAATTCACTCATCTACTCATACAATCAACAAATATACATGATTTTCTGAAATTATTCATAGGAAATGTTGTTTATCATTGGGATATAGAGTCTTTGAACTACAGCGGAACACACTCCTGAGACTCTGTCAAAGGGATGACACTGAGGCTGATATAAACTCCTACCTGGAAATGTTGAATCATCCTTAACAAGGAAAGCAATGACTTGATAACTGCCTGAAAAAGTGATAACTTTTAAGCCAGAATTTGTTAGTGTTGCCAATAAGAGGGCTGCTAGTCATCAGAAAGTGTAGTCACCCATACAGAAGGCCTCCTAGAGAAGGTAAAGTAGAAAATAATCCAAAGAGCTTTGCTGAAGTAGTGGCTTCCAGATAAGGCACACCTCCTCAGCATTCCAACTAATGAAACTCATACTGGTTAAAGAGAAGAAAGAAACTTCCCAAGTTGGCAAGAAAAGGAGTTCCAGAACACTTGTAAAAACATCCACTAGGTCTGTGGTAACGAATACAGGGGGGAATTTAGCCCATCCGACAAAAGGCAGCTGATCAGAGACAAGGAGCTGGCAGCCTCTCCAAGTCTCTAGAGCAGAATTTAAGTTCAAGATTTTGTATTTCACTTGGTTTAACTGTATGCTGGCAGTTGGTGATCTCTTCAAACCTTTCATGTAAAGCATTGATAACAGGGATTAGAAGCTCTAGTCTAATGGAGAGATGCAGGGAATGAGTCTTTAGCTTCTGCCAAAAAGAAACCTGCTCAGAAGTGTATAACTTTTCAATGTAAATAGGCTGGTAAGGGGGAAGTTCCAGTAGTACCTACTTCAACCGATAAAACCCCCTCAACTACATCCATATCAGCACCAAATTAATGACAACAAGAAAACAATCATCAATAGTTTTAGAATTTTTATTTCAGCTTCAGGCTTACTACAGAATATGCAAGCAACCAGGATGCTGGAGATCTTTTCCAACACCCCCAAAATCAGGCCCTGAAAGACACAGTACCCTGGTAACATAGTACAGAAAAATGGGGGTTATCCCCAGAAGACCATGCCTGCAGTAGTTTCAGACAAATCTTCACATCACCTTAGGGTGGTTGTTGAGGACTTGACTGAAACAACACTGGGACCATGCCAAGATTGAAGGATTAGCAAATAAAAGAATCTTAAAAATCTCTAGTTGAGGGGATCAAAGCCTTTTCCTTTGGAGAATAATAGATTTTGAGATTTATTTAAGCTAAAGCTAGTTAATATGCGATTAAATGGGAGAAGATATAACAAATTCAAGGGTAGCAGAAAAATTTATATTTGCCCCGTGAGTACTGAGACTTCATCCTGAGAGTCCCAGCTACTGCCAGGGAAAGGAAAGAAGCTAAGAACTTGTATAAATCTGTAGTACAGCAATGAAGACAGAAAACGTAAGCTTCTTTGAAATATGTGATAGATGACTAAATATCAGAGGTTAATAAATATTTTCTCAAATCATGTACTATTCAAACGGCAAGGTTATATTGGGCAAATTTAAAATAAACCTCATGGCCTGGTACGGTGACTCATACCTGTAATCCCAGCACTTTAGGATGCCAAGGCGGGGGATCACTTATGCTCAGGAGTTCAAGACCAACCTAGGCAACATGGCAAACCTCATCTCTACAAAAAAAAAATACAAAAAATTAGCTGGGTATGGTGGCACATCCCTGTAGTCCCAGCTACTCGGGAGTCTGAAGTGGGAGGATCCCTTCAGCCTTGGAGGTCGAGGCTGCAGTGAGCTATGATCATGCCACTGCACTCTAGCCTGGGCAACAGAGGGAGATCCTGTCTCAAAAAATAAAAAATAAAATAAAATAAACCTCACAATGAAGGATCAGAAAATGGTGTAAAACATGCATTGTTCAGAGATTTGAAAGTGTATGATTAAATAGTTCTTAATCTTGGCCCACAGATTGCGTAGGTGAAAAAGAGACCTTTTACACTATCGTAAGTGTTGTTGGCTGAGTGACAATAATTGTTAATACACCATGTTGTAAAATTTCACTGGTGGTGATGATTCTCTACCTTCCCCACCAACCAAGGAGATCTTCCATATGGTATTCCAAAGTAGTTGGCTTTTGCTCACCTTTTTAGTGCTTTGATTTTTCATACGAATTTCTCATTTCTGAAATTATGATGACAAATTAAGTTTGAAAGTTTTCAAGACTGCTCCTCCCCCTGGACTTCTGATAATATTATTTTTTCCATAATCTCTAAAAACAGAAACTCAAAAATATACCCACTTGCAATTGAAAGGAAGCTTGATGTTATAATTCACAACCATGCTTCGCATCATTAAATCCTATTCCTCTCATCTGCTCATCCATTTGTTGTCTGACCAGGTATCATGTTGGGGAGCCCAGTTTCCAAAATAAAGTAATTTTATCTTTAGACAGTTCATACACTGAGGCAAAATTAGTTTTCCTAAAACTCTTCAACACTGATTTTTATCTTGAAATCATATATAAGATAAACCTTCATATATTTCACTTTAATGTTAGCAATCACATTTTCACTGCATCTTCATTTTTTTCAACCTTAACATTTGTAATTCCTGCAATTAATAGATTTGTAACTATTTTCTAAATCTGATTAATCTACTCATGTGTTGCAAACTTTCTGTTTTAACCTTAATGTTTAAGCACTGAGAACTGATGGCAGATTTTCCAGGTAGAAACTGGTAACCATTGATTAGAGAGGGATTCCTACTTCCCTAATTGAAATAACCTACTTCTGAGTTTACAAGCTTTGCTGACACCATACCAATTGCATATACAAAGCGTATTGTCTTACAAATCCCCTAAATCTGTCTTTAAAATGAGCTATTCCTCACCTGCTTAACATTTGTGTTTTTTTAGCAGTATGTGTATGTGCATGTGTTACCAGTATATTTTCTGATATAGTCATTATTCAAATATTTCAAAACTTTTTTTAAATTTTTGATTCTGTCTTCCATTCTGTCATCTGTTCTTCCTACTTTTCTGCACTCATAAATGTGATGAGTATGCCTTCCCTATCTGGGCTTTACTGAAACGTTTGTTGCCTAGGGCTTGGAGACTTTCAGCATTGGTCTTTAATCTAACTATATTTCTCTAACGAACTAAACATACTAGTATCTTGTTTATTTAATCTTCCCAACTGTCCGTGAGAAGCACATTATTATTTCATTTTTACAAGAGAGAAAATAGAGTTAGAAGAGTGACATGTCTGTTCACAACAGTGATGTGGAGAAGCCAACTGCTATGGGATCAGGCCAGCTGGTTGTCCACATTTCTTCTCAATTCTACATACAGTGAGATCTCTTTGATAGCCTGAAATTGACCATGATGGAATTTATACAGTAAGAACAGAAAACACTTAAGGTATCCATGCCCCCCACCCCAAAGAGCCTGTTGTTAGACATTTAGCAGCCCATCACTGGTCCCAGGACACACTGTTGGTAAGAAACAAAACCAGGTCTTAACGTCTTCCTTCATATTCCAATATTCAGGCCCTTTCCAATATATTATACAATATTTCTGAAATCAGATTTTGAAGCAAAGGACGGAAACAATCAATACCATGGGAAGCTGGGTTTGCCGAGCTACTACTAAAATAGAAAATTTGGAAGAATAAAGATAAAGAAAGCCACTAGATTAAAAAATCTCACTCGTTTCATACCTTGCTCTTTTTTAAAAAACTGAAGGATCACTATATTGATAGTCATCTTCCATTCATCATCAACGATTAGTCTTGAAATACTTTTCTATTTCTTTGTTAACCAGATTTTTCATAAAATATATTTTATTAACATCAATATGTTAATATTAAACATATGTGCATGTACTTGTGCTCATTGAATATCAATTTATTTTGTAAAACTAACACTGAATGCAAATAATTCCTCTTTGTTTCTCTTTAATTCAGAACTAAATTAAATTTGTCATCCTCCAAAAAGTAACAAAGATTTACCCAGTGGAAAATAAAGCAGAAAATTCTTAGAATCAATTGGCATGGTATGAAAAGCATTGACACTGACTCTTTTGGACAAGGTGTTCTCCATGGTATGTCTTATAGAAGTGAAAATGTGTCATGAGACACTACAAAGAGGTGTTTTACATGCTGGGAAGAAATTCTGACAAGTAAAACTTTTTTAGGGTAATCATAGCTCTAATTTTATAACTTGACAACAGAGAGTCTACATTTTGTAAAGCCTGGGGAGAGAGGCACTAAAAAATACAACTCTTTCTTCTTGTTGTCTTAAAAAATATATAACTTCCAGGGGAAAAAAGTAGTTTTCACCTTTGAATGCCCACGTCCTCCTTCCTCCCCCTACTCTTCTCTGTGCTTTGGAGTTATTCTCCATTTGACAGACTATCAGCCATATGACAATACTGTTTTTGTAGTAACGTGCGATCTTTCTTTTTACTGGAGAGGCCCAGTAGGCACAATTTTGGACTTGTTATTAAAGGAAAACTAATGTCCCCCAAAGATTTTTCAAGACATTTCAAGCCAGAATGTGGTATTTTAAAGCATCCCCAGTTCCCATAATTGAATGCATGTGGCATAGCAAGAGAAAGAACATTTCAGCAAATAAAATAATTAATACAAATTAATACAATTTATTCTGGACAGTCTCACAGGATATGTATAAATTTTATGCATAATTTTATAGACAATAAAACTGTTCAAACTATTTAAAACTCAGCTTAAAGACCAATGACCCAAGAAAGAGAGTAAAACAGGGAAGGTATTTGAAAGGGAAGAAAGCGTCCCATTAATATTCATCTTGTATTTAAATTGGGCACGGTTTTCATCATTGGGAATATGTGCCCTACTGTTATAGTTTCTTGGGATGCTTGATCAAATCATTAGTAAAACTCTGTCAGATTTCCACATGAAATAGAAATAATCCTCTCTTCAAAACAAGTTCTCAAATATTGAATACACATTGCATATATGCTATCAATAGTGCACAAAATATTTAATTATGGTTATGATTATCTCAAAAACATCAAAAGATGAGTAAACTAATTATGCTCATCACATGCAGAATCACCTTCTCTGATCATTTAAGTTTGGATATAACTGATCACACAGCAACATTTTAAAGTTAGAATTTTTAAAGTGAAAGGAAGTAAACATCCAATTTCGACATCAACAACAATATACAGATTTATATGACTCACCTGAGTGTTTAAAATACAATTTATGTTTAAAAGAGGTTTTCATTATAATGGTCCTTTTTCATCAACTCTCTATATCAAAACTGGCTGATTTAAGTGCACGTGTCCTCAAATGTAGACATCAGTACGAGTCTTTATAAGAAAGTTTTACATTAGTGTTTCTTAGCACGACAACCATATGCTACTAAGTTAAGATTAAATGAAAAATTATAGCATTTTAAAACTGAAAAAAAAATATTGATATGATATTGTATAATATTATATCGAGATAATGGTTCCTACACTTTTAATCTCATTTCACATTTTTGTACAAACTTGTAACTTACTATGATTATGGGAAATTTTTAGGGTTGAGGTTAGGGGAACTGCAAACCAAATTTCTCATCTTGGAACTCTGTTATAAAGGAATAATCTAAACCATATATTTCTGGGAGTGGTAGGATGAGCAGAGATGCAGGTAAAAAGATGCTGGTGCAAACAATTCTTTCTACTCTTTATACCAACCAGCTTTACTTTCCCTTAGTAGAAAAAGGAACAGAGAAATCTGTTTGTGTACATCTGTAGGTTTTTAAAGTCACTGCCAACCCAATTCAACTCAACTGCTGTTCTTTGCAAGCAATGCTTAAAGGTAGAAAAGGCAAAGAACTTTGAATCTGTTAACAATGTTTTTCTTTTAAAAACACACTGGGCAACTACTTGTCAGTAGCAAAAATTAGAAACCCCTAGGACCATATGAGTTTTCAAATATGCAAGCTTAAATTCGCATTATTTTTAAAAAAGAAGATCACTTGGTATTAAAATGATGCAGGTCTTTAGGTTTTGATGATTTGTTTGTAGTTTTTCTTTTCTTTTCTGTTTTTTTTGTTTCTTTGTTTGTTTTTTCTCTATTTGGTTGGTTGGTTCCATAGTTTTTTTTCTAGTTTGTTTTTCATTTAAGCCTTTTCCTCTTCAATACTTATTTATTCTGAAATACCATTTAAATTTAAACACAGTAATACATATTACTACCCATCTTTTTACTCCCTAAATATATACAAGAAAAAGAAAGAAAAAACTAGAAGGAAGAAAATGGAAAACCATTCTCACTAGAATCTAAAGCCACTGAGTTATTTTTATCTGAAGATTAATGAAGAGGACACTAACTTGATACAGGTAGTTTAGCTGCAAATGACAAGAGAGGTTTCTAATCTTTGAGGGAACAGGGTTTTCAAGTTAACATCAGAAAATCTTGCTTTCTACTCTGTTCTTCCATTGACTTGTTTGATCTTGAGAGAATAACTTATTCTCTGTGGGCCTCAGTTTTCTAAACTACAAAATAAAGGGAGCATATGATTTCTAAAGTCTTTCGGCTCTCAAATTCAGTGCATTTTTTTTTTATATATAATTTATTATATACTAGTTGCTGAGAGTATGTAAAGATGAGTCCAATGTTGTTCGTAGGCGCCAGGATCACCTCACCATATCCCAAGGGAGATGTATCAGATATACAGAAATATGTAGACCTATATTTTAGTGTGAGCATATCTTTAAATATGAATAAATATAAATAGTTACCAAGGGACACGACCGGCTCTAGATTCATTCAGTTACTTTTTTTTTTTTTTTTTTTTGTCCTTTTAGGAAACACTGAGAAGTTTTATGGAAAATGACAAGTGTGCTACTTCTTTAAGAAAGAAATGTATAGCCACTTGCTATCACCATGGTCATTTATTTGTCATTTGTTTGCAAAATGATGAGAAAGATTGCCTGGGAGTGGATGAGAAACAAGTGATAAGTTTTTTTAACATTTCAAAGAAAGGAACCCTGAAGCTGCATAGAAGAACTCTGAATGTGCATTCACTTTCCTAAGGGGTATACTTTATTGGATTAAATAAGTTAATGACCCTCAGCTCCTGCTTCCATAAATAAAAGCATCATAGAAAAAAATTTGTTTCATGAGTAATATCAGAAATATTTCTCTCATCTAGTGTGTCATCTAATTTTTTATTTTCAAATCTATTTTGATTTATATCTAATTAAGCAAATAGCATTATTATAAAAGCAACACAGACTCAAAAGACACTTAGGAAACAAATATATAAAGAGAAAAATAAAAATCACTATATCTCACCATCTAGTAATTCCTCAACAGTTTACTGCATTTTGTTTCAATATTATATTCTATATAGATGTTTTTCTAAAATTGGCACTACTCAATATATATAGTTTTGAATACTTTTTCTCTTTAAACTTTATCATATACATTTTTCTTATTATATCAGCAAACATGTGTAATTGTTGTATAACATTGTAACGTATTTGTGTAGTATTATGTCTGTGCCAGTTCTCCTCTTTTTGGATAAATAAGTTGTTTCACATTTGGGGATTTTACCAATGTACTGGACAATAATCAATAAAGTTTCTGGCAAAAATCTCAAAAACCATTTTTCTTGCAAAAGTGCAATCAAGACATTCAAAGAAGGCCAAAGTCTCTTTGTGATGACAGAAACCAAAATAGAGAAAGTAATCATCAGAATCTAGGTGTGGTAATTATGAGGAAGTAACAAAAGACACAAGAGTCAGAATGACAATGAACAAATAAAGCTCCTTAAACAAAATGGTAACCTGTGGGAGGCGAAAGCAGTGGGCACATGCTGCTAAGGATGGGACAAGATGATGGCCTTGGAAGAACTTCAGCATGTCCCAAATGACCATCCCTACCCTCTTCATTCTAAATCAAATATCACTTGGGTTTAGGTATGGCCTGGGAAAGTCTGTTTTCTTCATTTAATCTTGTGGCTTTACAACAAGCCCCTAATGCCTGAAGGTAAACTTGTATCTGTTCCTTAAAAGAGCCTAAGTTATATACACTGCTGACATAAAACTTTCTGGAAGTAGAATATATTGGTCAAAGCATAAGAATATGCTTAAGGCTCTTGCAAAATGCTAAACTACCCTCCAGAAATAATTTACTAGTATGTACCATGAACAACAGTGTATGAAGACACAATTTTACCATCATTTTATATAATAATTTAAAACATATTTGCCAACTTGAAAGTCTAAAAATAGCCTCATTGTAATTTAATTTTTTTTATATATATATAATTTTTTTTTTTTTTTTTTTTTTTTTTTTTTGCTTATAAGGGGAGGCTAAGCCTTTTTAATGTTTATTGGCTATTTGTCTTTCTTTTGCTGTGAAATCTTACTTGCTACTCGTCCAGACTCAATTATCACTTCTTCTTAACTAGTGATAGAATTATTTTCCTCTGACAGAATCAACCAGATCATATTTGAAACTTAAAGTGTTTGTTCTTGAGGATTGTCATATATATGATAGATTTATTTTCTCTCTTTGCTTTTATCTGAATAGTTTTGGGGATAGAGAAAAGCATGAATAAGTCTGTTATCATGGATTTGATCCCCAAGTGAACTAATTAGTGTCTTTATGTTCTATGGCCACTTAATGCACTTATTTTCAGGTCAGTTCATTATAACAGTACCAGGGGAGGGAGGGAGGATGATTTAATGCAAATCCTTCTCACAGATAAAAGAGAAGAAGCAGAGCATTCCTAGCTGGTGTAAAGGTGAGGGTCCTAGAGCCCTGCTTGGTCTCCCCTTTGCTTTCCTTCATATTTGCCTCTATGGTGTCTCTGTGAAATCTTAAGTTTTCAAGAAGCACAATATAAAAACCAGTATGAAGTTACACTATTTATAAAAGATGCACTATACACACACACACACACACACACACACAAATACTTGGCTCTGAAATACAAAGAAAGTTAGCAATACCTGTTCAATACTCACTATATTATTGCTGCTTTGATTAGACAGAAAAATATGTAACAAAGTTCTTTGCAAACTAAAAGACAGAATCACATATACAAAGAATATTTCAGAAAAAAACACAGTAATATTCATAATGTTCTTTTCATTCTGGTGCAGTTTGGGTAAAAAGGAAATGGCAATGAGAATCAACAACCATTACTTAAACTGCCTAATGTAAGTATGACATATGCCACTCTCCATTTTGACTATATTCACTCATTCTGTGCTGTTTTACATCATAGGAAAGAGAATCAAGCATTCTAAAAAAAAAAGTCAATTTTCTCCATCACTAAAATGCAACCTTATTGGCTAAGTAATTTATTTACATTGATGGAATAGCTATATAGTTATGCTCAAAATGACTTCAAACCTTAAGAGATCATTGATTTTGATTACGTGATAAGTGACTCTTTTTAATAAGCAGGCCAGCCCTAGGCAAAATAATAAAGTATTGTCTTGTCAACAACTCCCTATTCTCTTTTGTTTCTCTCTCCTTTCCCCAGCTCCCTCCCCATTTCTGTGCCTTTTAGGTTTTTGAGCCTCCTTTATGGTGTACAGTCAGGTGTGGTTTCAGCAAGGGCAAGGCCTGAAGATACAGTTCTTTCTTAACTTCTATATACACATCTAAGTCCTTATGACTTCCTCTCTCGACAATATAGAAAATAGTACTTAGCTAGCTCAACTCAAAAACTGGATCAATTTGCTAATCAAAAAACATCACAAAAATCATTGTGTCATCTCATCAAGGTATTATTCCTTTATTCATTTATGTAATAAACATTTATCGATTTTCTTTCATATTAGAGAAGTCAAATAAAATGAGGTGAGAGAGACTGACAACAAGAACAGTATGTGCCAGCCTCAGAAACAGAGATCAAAATTTGCTTTCAAATTGAAGTGGTTCTGGGTAGTGACTTTGACTTCTAGCCATCATGGAGTAACCAAGGATTTGCTGTCCTACCTTCAACCATTACGAACTAGAAAAATATACAAAACAGGCATTTTTAGTCACTTGTCAATAGACATCATAGGACAGGGATCATGAGAGAGGGGACACAAATGAGGTGAGATCAAGCCCACAAGTGCCTTAGCTCATTGCCTGGAGAGAGTTTCCAGGTGACAGTACCTGTAGGGACAAGCTAAATGTACCAGGACAATCTCCTTGAGTTGAGGAGTCAGACTATAAAGTTTTGGGGGGGCAAGGTGGCCAAAGATAGAGAGTGCTATAGTGCAACAATCTGCTCAGATGAACAGAACTCAAGAGATCTTCAGAGGGTCCCCCGCATCTCCAGTTGAATACTGACCTGCAAGTATAATGAGGAAGCTATTGAGGCTGGAGAATCTCCAGACAGGAGCAGTTGAAAAAAATCACTGGAGTTCATACAGGGTGGGGAATAGTGATATCCCCCAGCCACAGTAGTGAGACTTCCTAACACATGAAGAATGTAGTCATCAGTAGAGTGAGGTTAAATAAGGCTGTCTTTTCCTGCCTAAAATGCTTACAAAGAAGCCACAAAAGGCTCAAACTTAGCTGCATCGTATAACAAAACCCTAAATAATAAAAGGATTAAAAGAAAAATCCAGCACCCAAAGATACAAAATTTATGTCTGGCATCCACTCAGAAGTTAACAGGTATTCAAAGAAGCAGAAAAATATGACACACGAGCAGGAGACATCCCAGTTAATAGAAATAGCACAGATTATAGAATTAAACAAAGATTTAAAAAGAGCTTATAAATATATGACACATGTTGTAGGGGGCAGAAGACAGCATAAGCATGATGAGGAAAAATGGAAGACATTTTTTAAAACTGCCAAACTGAACTCCTAGAGATGGAAAATATATCTTAGATTTAAAAATACGATGGATGAGAATAACATCAGATTAAACACCACAGTAAAAAGAAAACAGTGAACTTGAAGACCTAGTAATAGAAACTTTCCAAGTGAAATGCAGAGAGAAAAAAATATTTAAAGTAATTCATTGTGGCTGTAGCAATAACAGTAAGAGGAAGTAGCAATATAGGAGAAATGCAGAAGTAGAAGCCAGCTCATAAAGGAACTACTAAGACCTACTCATGAGGTTATAGTTATGTGTTTAGCTAAAGACAGTTTTCAAGAAGGATTTCCAGTCAGCATAAAGAGTAATGAGGAAAGGTATATTTGGGTAAAGTGGTTTCTTTATAGCTCTTCAAAAATTACATTTTAAAACTCTTAAATCCTCACCGAAAGTTGAAATAATAAGTAAATCATGGGATATTCACACAATGAAATATAGTAACAAGAATCAAAACTCTATAGTTACATGCATATGAATGGACATATCAATATAATGTTGAGCAAAAGAAGCTAGGTACAAAAGAGAACAAACTATGTAATCTCATATTGAATAAAAACAGGGAGGATAATTTTGTGGTGTTAAAATTGAGAATAGAGATACCATTGGTGGTAATGTGATGAAGAGAGTACAAAGAAAATTTCCGGGGTTAACTTACATCCTTGTGATATATGACAGCACTGTATGTATATTACTCTGCAACTGCATGTTTTGGAAGATTACCATTAAGAAGGTGACTATGAGTTAGTCTAATTATGCACACCTATAAGTAAGAGAAAAGGAGAGAAGCAAATGGATAATTCAAAAATCAGAAAATGTTTAGACTGTCATGCAGTGTTGACAGCAGTGGTAGTAATATTTGTTTTGTTTTGTACCAATCAGAATATGTAAATTGCAGAAAGCTGAGCTGTAAAAATTGCACAAGGACTACCTCTCTCAGTCCCTAATGCCACAAGCCAGGCAGTTCCCTGAGGCATATTCTCTAGGGCTCTGGTGGGCTCTGTTTTCACTCACTCTGTTGATAGAATTCTCAGAGCCCAGGACACAAAGCAGCTTCAAGTGAATGATAACTTCAGCAAATGCTTCATCTCTTATTCCTTCTTTTCCCATTTTGCTTACACTCAGGCATATCCTAAAGGTATGTGAACTTTCTTTTACAGAGCATTTACTGTGTGTCATAGAGCACAGTCCCTTGATATGAGAGAGGAATAACTAACTTATTTATTAGCATTTAAAGGAAACTTTTGACAGTTATTTGAATCTTGATTGTAAATGCTATTGAATTATGGCTATTTTCCCTTTTCTTTCTAGCAACAAACTTAATAATGTTTGGGGTTAAACTGTAGCAATGTTGCAATTGCAATTTCCCCACTGTTAGAAATGATGTTTTTTTCCTTTATATTTTGTATCCTCAGTAGATTATTCTCCAAGGATACACTGATAATTATTATAATCACCCAGTATTAAGAATAACCAAAAGCATAATGATGCACATAAATAGTGGTTAATTATAAGTAAGAAGATGATAGTTACTTATGGTTAGATGATGGTTAGGTACTTAATAAAAGAGGCAGATGATAAATTAGATAGACAGATAGATACATAGACAGACACACAGATATACATAGAGAGATATCTAGACAGATCATTCTCTATTTAACAAATAAATTGCAACAGGAAGCAACTCTGGTTGTGGTAAGAATGGTTAATTTATTTTTATTTCACAGAAATATTCCAAAAGTGGTGTTTTTATACATCTTGTGACCAAATGCTTGTTTTCTTTAAATGGTTAGGCTTTACCCAAACTTGTGCAAACATCACCAATAAAAGACAGAGTCTGCTCACACATGCAAAGTCAAACTCCACAAATGGATCAAAGTTATTAGAATTCTTTCAATGTCTATCTTCTTATGTAGTTTAAATGGTTTGGATGGTGCAAACGTTCAGCCAATTTTTTGCCATAAAAAAAATCTATATTTGAATTTATGCCCATTAAAAATAATAATAAAGGTCAGAGTATTACTTTACCTTATATTTGACTTGCAAAGGACATACATGTTGATGTCACATTAATACCATATCCTTCTCCAAGGGCCTACTGGCACAGAATGCATGGGCGATTGAAGCTTTGTTGAAAATCTGTGCTCCAATCTCCTTTTAGAGGCTAATTTCCCAGATGTTTATTGGAAGCATCTTCAAGAATTACGACCTCATTTTATCCTATAGTTTGTTATATATATTGTCTAAGGCCCAGCCTCAGTTTCCCTTTTTCTCTTTCCTCTAAGAAACATTCCATAGCTGAGAGTTGTAAACTCACAGATATCACTCACACTACTAAATTCATAGCCCCTCCAAATTTTAGAGCTAGCAAAAATCAAGAACTTAACAAAATGCTGATATAAAGCAAGCATTCAATAAATAATTGTTGAATAACTATTAATTAAATCATTCCATCTAGTCTTCTCATTTCACAAGTGTAGATCAAGTAGGTTAACTGACTTGCTGAAGCTCAGTTAGGCGAGATCTCCTAATTCTTAACCCAGGGCTGTTTCAGCCTAGCCACAAGTCATTTCTACTTCTAAACAGTTTTGGCTTCTCCATTACTTTGGCTACTTATATTACTTATCATATGTCTTAAATGAATGTGTTTAGATCTCATAATCTCACCTGCTATCCTTAATAAGCTGTAATCTTCTGTGTATCTGTGTTATAATTGGAGTATTCATGGTGTGTGTGTGTGTGTGTGTGTGTGTTCCCATTTGTCTGTTGTTACCATGGGAAAAATAAAATTTATAAAAGAAAACATTTGAAAACTCTTCCAGAAACTTACATTTAGTGGGAGTCCAGAAAAATCTCCCTCAACACCAAAGACCTCTATTGGTTCTTACCCCTTTCAAGAGGGCTAAAAAGGGGCAGAGAAATACCATTCCTGATATACAGGTGTAAAAATACGGGAAATGTATTTACAAAGTTTGCATGGCCCAAAACTGCAAACTTGGCTAATAGTATATGAACAAGGTTACACAATTGCTAAGAGAAAATAGTCAAGGGTACATTTAACTTGTTTATAGTACATTTTATAACTTTTATAGTATGTTTATGACATCTCATTATTAGGCTTGGTAATTCTAATTTCCTTTCTGGGCCCCCTTAGATACCTCCTATATTTTATCATATAATTTCCCCTTTTAAACAGCCAAGGTGCTATGGGAAGCTTTTCTACAACTGCAGTTAAATATTTGCTTGCCCTCCCCCAAAAAAACTACCCTGCAAAGAAAGAGAGTCAACAGCTCCAGAATCCACAATTTTCTGGGTAAAAGCATATCATATATAGACGAGAATAACAAGGAGAGTATGAGACCTAGTCTCTTCTCTTGCGATTCTGACTTTTCAGACTAGGGTAATATGGGAGAGAGTAAAACAATATGATACATCACTGAAACTCAGCTTGTCTCCTTTTCTCAGAAATTAAAACCATAACAAGTCAAAAGGTTATTAAAACCCCAAAATATTCTAAGGTATTGTGAGGTTATAAAGGGTATTTTTCTTTGCCCCTGCTCCTGCTCGTACAGAGCCACCTTAAAGATCTCCTGCATGGGAATATTTGGCAATCTGAGCACAATTAGAGGGAGAGAACCTATTCCTGTCTCTAGGAAGAGAGATGTTAAACTTTCAGCTCTATTTTTGGAAATTGCACAGGCCTGGAATTACAGAATTGTACACTGTAGGGGCTTTAAATGCCAAGCTGGTTTACCCCTCAAGTCACTTGCCAAATTGTAAAGCTTTGCATGGCAAGACATTAAAGAGCTAAGCTGGAAATTTCTTGACACCTATACTCTAGAAAATCAGATGAACTGTGGTTGACTGAATCTTACCTTCCTTCACTTCAGCCTTAACCCAGGCCAGTTCATAGTCTGATCAAGGAGAGCAGATTCCCACCCTAACTGCCTAGCAAAGGAAAAGGAAAATCTTCTCTGATGGTAGATAAGTAATGGCCAAGTATTTTACAGTACTATTTTTTGTTGTTGTTGCTAATCAATGCTCAGATTCAGGAAGCTCTGCAAACCCCAACAAGAATAAGCCCAAAGAAAATCAAACCATCAAACCTAAATATCTCACAGATAAATGGCTGAAAACTGAATGAAATCTAAAACACAGCCAGAGTGAAAGGATACATTATTTTCAGTGGAGTACAATAAAACTGACAGTTGATCTCTTAATGAAAATATTGGAATTCAGAAGACAAACAGCATCTTTAAAATGTTCACTTTCACTTCACTTTTATATACTGTGTTAATTATTAAGATTTTTTTATTCCTTATCTCCAAACCTTCCTTTCTATACTCAATTGTGTGCTACTAGGGCTGGGAGTCTAGAAAGTACGTTTCAGCTTTGCCAGCTAAGTTTCTGTTAGGTTCTTCTACTAGGAAGCACTCAATGAAGAGTGCAAGGCCAAAGGACAAAGCCCGTTCCTTTCTTTTTGGCTGCTGCTACTGCCACTATACCCCAGCATCAGGTCTCCCCATTATTGATAGTTCATTTCAGCCTCAAGTTTCTCCATGCTCTTCCAGGATCAGCCTTATTATGCCCCCAAAAGAGGGGTAGCACACCCTCCTAAGAGGTCTGAGTGTCAGCTTTGCAGAGTCACTTCTCAATGCTAAAACTCCCAATCTCTTCGATACACATGCTACAAATATACAAATCCACACATATGCAAGCACTCTGACTAGTCACAAAAAGACTTTGGTAGCAATAATTTTTTCAAAGTGACCATCTGGTCATAGTAAGGCACTTTGGCCACAATTTTGATAACTGGCATGCATTTTTAAAGAAAAAACGTAAAAATGATGTATCTGCATACTTTCTTAGAATGTGTAGTCATGAATAAAACTGTAATATAAAAGTTAAGGAATGTAAAAGTACCTGTTTAGGAAGCAAAATTCAACACAAGAAACTCAATAAATAGTGGTGATCTCTGGCAAGCAAAACTATAAATAATATTTTTCACATATTCTTAGTTTATAATGCTACAATCATGAAAACAATGCACATTTTAAACTATTTTAATAATGTTTTTAATATAAAAATCAATCAATATATGAGCAGCTTTAAAATCAATGAACTCCTTATCTAGACACCTTCACTATTTTTATTTCCTTAGTTATCTTGCTTTGGTTCTCTACTAGTCTATTCTCACACTCCTAAAAAAGACACACCCAAGACTGGGTCACTTATAAAGGAAAGAGAATTAATTGACTCAAAGTTCAGCATGGCTGAGGAGGCCTCAGGAATCTCACAATCATGGTAGTAGGGAAAGCAAACACATCCTTCTTCGCATGGCAGCAGGAAGGAGAAGAATGAGTGCCCAGTAAAAGAGGAAGCCCCTTCTAGTTTTATAATTATCTGACCACAGGAGAATTAACTCACTATTATAAGAACATAACGGGGGAAACTGACCCATGGTTCAATTATCTCCACCTAGTCCCTCCTATGACATGCAGGGATTATAGGAAACACAAAATGAAATTTGTGTGGGGACACAGCCAAACCGTATCATTCCGCTCCTGGCCCCTCCCCGTATCTCATGTCCTCACAACTCAGAACACAATCATGCCCTTCCAACAGTCCCCGAAAGTCTTAACTCATTCTAGCATTAACTCAAAAGTACAAGTCCAAGGTCTAATCTGAGGCAAGGTAAGTCCCTTCCACCTGTGAGCCTTTAAAATCAAAAGCAAATTAGTTACTTCCCAGATAGAGTGGGGGTACAGGCATTGGGAATATGCACCCATTCCAAATGATAGAAATTGGCTAAAACAAAAGGGCTACAGTCCCCATGCAAGTCCAAAATCCAATAAGGCAGTCATTAAACCTTAAAGTTCCAAAACTATCTCCTTTGACTCCATGTCTCACATCCAGATTATGCTAATGCAAGAGCTGAGTTCCTATGGTCTTGGACAGCTCTACCCCTGTGGCTTTGTAGGGTACAGCCCACCTCTTGGCTGCCTTTACAAGCTTGCATTGAGTGTCTGCAGCTTTTCCAGGTGCATGGTGCAAGCTGCCAGTGGATCTAACATTCTGGCATCTGGAGGATGGTGGCCCTCTTCTTACAGCTCCACTAGGCAGTGCCCCAGTGGGGACTCTGTACTGGGGCTCTGACCCCACCTTTCCATTCTGCACTCAGACAACTGCTCTAAAAGACATTCTCCAAGAGGGCTCCACCCCTGCAGCTAGCTTCTACCTGGAATCCAGCCATTTTCATACATCCTCTGAAATCCAGGCGGAGGTTCCCAAACCTCAGTTCTTGACTTATGTGCACCCACAGGCTCAACACCACATGGAAGCTGCCAAGGCTTAGGGCTTGCACCCTCTGGAGCCATGGCCTGAGGTGTATCTTGGCCCCCTTTAGCCACAGCTGGAGTGGCTGGAATGCAGGGCAGCAATTCCCTAGGCTGCACACAGCAGCAGAATCATGGGCCCAGTCCATGAAATAATTTTTCCCTCCTAGGCCTCTGGGCCTGTCAACAAGGAGGAGCTACCAGCAAGGTCTCTGACATGCCCTGAAGACATTTACCCCATTGCCTTGGTGATTAACATTTGGCTCCTTGTTACTTATGCAAATTTCTAGAGCAGGCTCAAATTTCTCCCCAGAAAATGAATTTTTCTTTTCTATTGCACTGTCAGGCTGCAAATTTTCCAAACTTATATGCACTGCTTCCTCTTGAACGCTTTGCCACTTAGTAATTTCTTCCACCAGATACCCCAAATCATGTCTCTCAAGTTCAAAGTTTCACGGTCTCTAGGGCAGGAGTAAAATGATGACAGTCTCTTTGCTAAAGCATAACAAGGGTCACCTTTGTTCCTGTTCCCAACAAGTTTATCATCTCCATCTGAGACCATCTCAGCTTGGACTTTATTGTCCATATCACTATCAGGATTTTGGTCAAAGTCATTCAATGAGTATGATATGGTTTGGATGTGTCCCCACCCAAATCTCATTTTAAATTGTAGTTCCCATAATTCCCAAGTGTCATGGGAGGAAGCTGCTGGGAGGTAATTGAATCATAGGGGTAGGTACCTTCATGCTGTTCTCATAACAGTGGGTGAGTTATCATGAGATCTGATGGTTTTATAAGGGGATGTTCCCTTTTTATTCATTCTTCTTCTCCTTGCTGTTGCCATGTGAACAAGGACATGTTTGCTTCCCCTTATGCCATGATTGTAAGTTTCCTGAGGCCTTTTTAGTCATGCTTAACTGTTAGTCGATTAAACCTCTTTCCTTTATAAATTACCCAGTCTTGGGTATGTCTTCATAGCAGCATGAAAATGGACTAATACAAAGTCTCTAGGAAGTTCCCAACTTTCCCACATCTTCCTGTCTTCTGAATCCTCCAAACTGTTCCAACCTCTGCCCATTACTCAGTTCCAAAGTCACTTCCATATTTTCAGGTGTCTTTAGAGCAGCGCCCCACTACCTGGTACCAATTTACTATATTAGTCTATTCTCACACTGCTAATAAAGACATACCTGAGCCAGCTGGGTGTGGTGACTCACACCTGTAATCCTGGCACAGTGGGAGGCCAAGGCAGGTGGATTACAAGGTCATGAGATTAAGACCATCCTCGCCAACATGGTGAAACCCTGTCTCTACAAAAATACAAAAATTAGCTGGGTGTGGTGGCACATGCCTGTAATCCCAGTTACTTGGGAGGCTGAGGCAGAAGAATTGCTTGAACCAGGAAGTCAGAGGTTGCAGTGAGCCGAGATCGCGCCACTGCACTCCAACCTGGCAACACAGAGAGACTCCGTCAAAAAAAAAAAAAAAAAAAAAAAAAAAAAAGACATACTTGAGACTGGGTAATCTATACAGAAAAGAGATTTAATTGATTCACAGTTCAACATGGCTGGGGAGACCTCAGGAAACTTAAAATCCTAGTGGTAAGAAAAGCAAACATGTGCTTCTTCATGTAGCAGCAGAAAGGAGAAAAATGAGTGCCCATTTAAAGGGGAAACTCCTTATAAAGCTGTCAGATCTTGTGAACTACTTCACTATCATGAGAAGTGAAACTGGCCCCATGATTCAATTATCTCCACCTGGTCCCTCCCATGAGACGTGGGGATTATAGGGACTACAAGATGAGATTTGGATGGGGACACAGCAAAACCGTATCAGTTTCCTAGAGAATGAATTCATTTTTCATTTTTGGACAGAAGTTTTATGCACAGGGATACATTTATTACCTATGCACCAATATGCCTACACTTATTATTTATAGCCCATATCCATATGGTTGGTTCAATAATTTTAATGTCACTATTTTTCAGTAGTTTGAGCTGTTGTTCCCCTTGTTTCCCTGATTGGCAAAAAGCATAGGTGTCCTTATTAGAAAATATTTGCCTACTGACAATTAAGATTTGGTGATAGGTTTTGCTAGTAAAATATCTCCTTTATCATTTGTGATTACAAATTATTATTCATAGTATCTGTCAAATCCATTATCATCTTACTAGTAGAGCATATGGTTTGATAAAAATTGGGAGAACAGAGAGAGTGTTTCTAAGGAGGAAAAGGAGAAGAGAAAGTGGTGACTGCTCTGGTCAGTTGTTTTTGCTATTTTTCTTATACCAGTTTTTATCTCCTTATTCCACTAAACTTGCTTCTACAAAACGATTCCACAGAATCACACACATCAAGATATGCATGGCTGTTATGACCTAACTTACTCTTTTTCTCAAAGTTACAAATTTCCCCACAATACAAAATTGATTTGCTAAAAACTTCAGAATTTGTGTATTGATTCTATTGACCTGTTTATCATATCCTATTAAGTCTGATGTAATATTATTATTAAATAATTTATTATTAAATAATTATATTTGGGTGAGTATCATTCAGACTTTTTAGATGATTTTTCAGCTTCAACATCTAATTTTCATGATGCTTTTCCTGGTTCCTCTGCATGATGTGGTCTGGGTATCAGATGAATAGTTTACATGACCTCATGGCACTGGGGGAAAGGGGAAAGCCACCTCATGTGCACAAGCTGGTAACCTTTCAATGATAACTGGTCCCATTTCTGTGCATTCTTATGGTGCAAACTGCCACTGTTTGCAGATAATAAAAATCATTGTGTGGTCTTTCCCTGACCTTTGGCATTTGCCAGTACTACACACTTCTGCCTTGTCTTCCATTATGTCTTCTGTCCTAAAATAGCCCACCTCAGCCTTTGCATTGCATTATCTCACTTTCGCTACTTTTCCCCACAGCAAGAACATTCATTAGTCACACAAAAATTGGCTGGAATTTTAAACTTAAACCCTGTAGTCCTGGCATGCTCTTCACTAAATGGAATCATCCACTGTCAGTACTGGACTGCTCTGCACTATTGTCTTTCCTTATAGTTCAAAACGGAAGAAGGCTAGTGCCCTCCACATGTTTATTCCATAATATATCTTCTCATTCCAGGTGGGAATTAGCCATGTTTGAGCATCTAATGTCTTCTACTCCTTTTCTTTATCTCTTAATCTCCTGTGTGCAAGGGTTCAACTTCTTTCATTTCCTTCCCTTTTGTCTTCTCCCTGACTTCTTCTACATGTGCCATGAGAGAAAAACATGTTGTCTAACCTCCCATCCAGCCAGGCACCATGGCTCATGCCTGTAATCCCAACCATTTGGGAATCTGAGGCAGGCAAATGACTTGAGGCCAGTTTGAGACTGACCTGGCCAACACAGTAAAAACTCATCTCTACTAAAAATATAAAAAATAGTTGGGCATGGTGGCACAGGCCTGTAATCCAGCTACTCAGAAGGTTGTGGCAAAATAATCACTTGAACCTGGGAGGCGGAGTTTACAGTGAGCTGAGATTGCACCACTGCACTCCAGCCTGGGTGTGATGGTTAATACTGAATGTCAACTTGATTGCATTGAAGGATGCAAACTACTGTTTCTCAGTGTGCCTGTGAGTATGTTGCCAAAAGAGATTAACATTTAAGTCAGTAGATTGGGAAGGGCAGACCCACCCTCAATCTGGGTGGGCACAATCTAATCAGTTGCCAGTCCTGGCAGAATAAAAGCAGGCAGAAGAACGTGGAGAGATTACAATGGTTTAGCATCTCAGCCTACATCATTCTTGCTGGATGCTTCCTACCCTCGAACATTGGACTCCAAGTTGTTCAGCTTTGGGACTTGGACGGCTTCCTTACTCAACAGCTCGCAGATGGCCTATTGTGGTACCTCACCTTATGATTATGTAAGCTAATACTCCTTAATGAACTCCCCTTGGTATATACACATATCTTATTATTTCTGTCCCTCTAGAGAACCCTGACTAATAAACTGGGTGACAGATCCAGACCCTGCCTAAAAAAAAAAAAAAAAAAAAAAAATCCAAACTGGCTGTTGATATGCTGAAGGATATCACATCAAATCTGACACTGAATGTCTGAAAACGAAGACAAAATATTTATCTTTCCATTCCTTCTGTAACATTCTGAATCTTATTTCTGAGGCAGAGGGCTGTTTTCATCCAACTATAAATATGCTACGTACAAAAGTGCGAAAGAAAAAATACATTAGCATTTTGTCGAAATATTGCCACCACCATCCCCAATATGCATATCTCTTTTCCTAATGACTACATAGGATAGATTTGGAGGAAGTTTCTAACTGAAGGGAAAGATGAGAACCATTTACTATATTTCCAAGGTAATTTTCAAAAACTAACAGAATTTTTATGGTGTGGAAATATGAAACACGTTATATTAGGTAATCTTAAATCATGTTCCTATTTCTACATTATAATTATCTCAAGAATTAAAACATACCTGTATTAGAAATAAATACTTTCCTCTTTTTATTCATCTATAGATATGCATAACCTCCATAGGCATTTCGTAAAACTTTCCTCTGGCATTCAACAAATCAAAGTTAAATACATTAATAGGGAGATAATAATTACTTTGTATTATCTGATTGTCTGCTTCTAGAAGATAGGAGTAAAAAGAATTATGGTACTGATTAACAAATAAACAATCAGGCATTTTACTTGGCACTTTCATGAAAATGCCAAGATAAATACACGTGTATAAACAGAGACAGGTCAGTGGGTCTAGCTTTCTTTTTTCCGCTTCAGTTTTTACTGCCTTCTTCTACGATATCTCTTTCCTTATTCTGCCTGGTTCTTCTAGTCTTTGTTCCCACACTAGCTATCTCTCACATTCTTTCTCCTGGGAGATTTTCTCTCAGCTTTATAGCAACCCAATAAACTTGTGAAAATAAGGGGAAAAAAAAACTGTAACAAGCTTTAGCAATGCTTAAGGATTACATAAAGTAGTTCCAGAAAAGATCTCTAAAACTGCATGATAAAACACTAAGTATAATGAAGTCCCATAAGCCAATAGAACAGTTACACATAAATAGCCTAACCTCTTCTCTTGCATGTGAGTTATATTTGCGATGTTGGAGAACTCCAGGGTAGACTGAATGTGATACACATGGGGTGAGCCTTAAAGATATTAATAAATTCTCAGGTGGTGCAGAAAACCTTCGGCTTGTGTTCACTGAACTGCAAGGCAAAGACGATAGCATTTGTCCATCAATGGTTTTCTAAGGTGGGTACTCAAAGTGCTACTGAGGTATCCACTGCCCCTGAGTGTTCAAGGAAAACAATTGACAGAGATCTCAAAGTCCCAGTCCCACAAAGCTCTAGGAAAGTACTTTAAATAACATTCACACACACACACACAAGTAGCCATAGAAATAATTTTTGAATGTTTTCTTGGTAAAACACACAGGGGAGGCACAAGAGTTGTAATGTACTAAACATATAGTTTTGTAATATGACTCATTACTAGAGTAGATGGGTCTGATATCTATCCATTCATGCCTCTTGAAACAGAGAGTATTAATCAAAACCTGATATTGAACTGGTGGCAAGCGTATAAGTTCTGCCTTTCTCCCTTCAGTCATCTTACCCATATGAGTGTTTCAAAGACACAGCATTAAAATGCACCCAGTGGTCTAATATGGAAAAGATTTAAAAAACTAATCAGTTTAGCTGTTCAAACAGTCCCTGCCTTATGCCTCTGGTTTAGAGATATGTTTCAATAAAATGTGCTGAAGTAGCTAATTATAGTTAATATCAGACAGATCTGAATATTTCTCTACTCATCGACTTACTACATGAAGACCTCAAGCTTCAGCTTTCTCATCTTAAAAATGGAAACCATAGTGTCTACTTATAAACACCATTATAAGTATGAAAGCAAATATACACAAAGTACCCAGCACATCATCTGCTCTCAGTGAGAGAGATGTTATCATATATGTAATTTATTTTCTTGAATAGGATTAAAATATATGACACCAAACGTATTCTGTAGATTTTAAAATAAGTAATAACATTATCTGTCTCTTGATTTGGAGGAGATGCACCATTAAAAAATAAAGAAAGACTGGCTCAAAGCACATTAAATAATATAATAACATCAATCCGATTGCACATGAAACCCATTTCTTCTCTATGTTAAAAAAAATTCAAAGCAAAATTAGGCCCTATTTATTTACTGATGTTCCCTGGATGTTTAGAATAATATGGTTTTGCAGCCAAAAGGCTTTTGAACTGAATCTACAGCCATATTCTACCCAGGTTAAAATTCCAGTAGGAAATGCAACTGCAAACTTTGCTCAGCTCAACTTAGAGTTAAAATGAGATCCGCGTGGGAGGCAGTGCAACTTGGAACATTCACATACAATGCAGGATGCATCTTTAATGCAAGGAAAGGGCTCGTTGGGAAAAGCAGAGCTGATTTACTTCTGCAGAAAGATACCGAGGGAAGAGTACATCCCAATTTGCTCTTGAATTGGAAAGTGTGTTGATTGCTTGCATATCAGTGCTAGCTCTTAAATTCATTACCAGTTAGATTTTGGATTACCTTAGGAAGAATTTCTGACAGATTGTAACAACTGGATCCATCATTGTTTCATTAAACCAATAATAATTAAATGTTTCCACCTTTTAGTGGGACTTGTTAGATTCTTATTAACCATGACAGATCATTATTTTCAGCCGAACATGGTCAAGATCCAGCAATGAGCACTGAGATGTAATCAGGCACCAATGTATGCTGGAATTAATAATTACACTAAATTGGATGTAATGAATAATTTATGGTGTAAATTCTTATGCAATTTGCTATGGTAACCTACAAGAAGGAGAAATCTGCTGTATTTTAACAAAGCACAAGTTATCAGGAGTAAAATAATGAATAAAATAATAGAAAACCCACTTCAGGGGGAAAAGGCTTAGAGATGGGTAAAGTGCAACATGGTAAAAACATGAAATGCTATTGTCATTGTCATCATTAATTAACATTCATTATTCATTCAGAGGTGCAAAGACCTCAAACAAAGTCTTTACAGGTTGTAGAGAATTAACTCCTTGCCCTTCAAATTTTAACAAAGACAAAATACATAGGCAAAAGCTACTTTTTATTAAATAGGGTACTACAGAATATGTTGCTTGCTTTGGTGTGTGAGTTGCTTCTGAACGAGGGAAAACACAGTCAAACTTTTATTTACTATATTCTAATAGAAAATGCAAAATTAAAAGTGGTTTAAAAGGGGGAAATGGGTCGGGCGCGGAGACTCACTCCTGTAATCCCAGCACTTTGTGAGTCAGAGGCTGGCGGATGACGAGGTCAGGAGATTGAGACCATCCTGGCTAACACGGTGAAACCCCGTCTCTACTAAAAATACAAAAAAATTAGCCGGGGGTGGTGGCGGGCGCCTGTAGTCCCACCTACTCGGGAGGCCGAGGCAGGAGAATCCCTTGAATCCGGGAGGCGGAGCTTGCAGTGAGCCGAGATTGCGCCACAGCACTCCAGCCTGGGCGACAGATGAGACTCTGTCTCAAAAAAAAAAAAAAAAAAAAAAAAAAAAAAACAAAGTGTGTGGGGGGAGGTGGGGGCGTAAATGTTGCTAAGCAAATTGTTGCCAAGCATGGGCACTTTGAGGAAACTGCACTTTGCACATAGTAAGTACCATGTTATAATCACAATATTCGCCAAGTATTGAGTATGCTCCTATATCTAGCACGTTACGCAAATTCTCCTTTTATCCTAAAATCAATCTTACAAAAATGATAAATGAGGAAACTTAGGCTCTAAGCAGTCAGGCATGCTCACTCAACTAGAAAATTAGTAAAAACATGGTTCCAGAAGACTATAATCTAAAAAGTTTACAGAATGTTCCATTGCCTCAAAAATTTTGGGGGAAAAAAAAAAGATTGAGTTTAACAAAATTACTATTATTCGTCAATGATTATATGGTATGTAGTCTTTAATTTTAAAGATCAGATCATTAAAACCCAACAATTCAATTGTTTTTTAAGTTTCTTGAATTTTAACCTGGCCAAATTTGATGTGATATGGTACTTTTAAAGTTTTATTTTTGCTGACTCTTTTCACACAAACAAAACCTTTTTTAACTGGGTAACTGATGTTCTCAATTTAGAACTATATATATTTGACAGAGTGTTTGTATCTAATTAAGAGCAATCAACTTTGGAAACTGTCCTCATTCACTTTTACCTCAGTGCGAATGTGGAGGTAAAGGCAGCATTTGATGCAGGAAAAAAAAAAAGTAAAAGAAACAAACGAACAAAACAACTGAGCACAAAGTAAAATAAAAATAGGATTTGTTTTGTTTTGTTTTTTTGGTGGTCTTTTTTTTTTTTTTAATTTATTATTATTAAACTTCAAGTTGTAGGGTACATGTGCACAACGTGCAGGTTTGCTACATATGTATACTTGTGCCATGTTGGTGTGCTGCACCCATCAACTCGTCATTTACATCAGGTATAACTCCCAATGCAATCCCTCCCCCCTCCCCCCTCCCCATGATAGGCCCTGGTGTGTGATGTTCCCCTTCCCGAGTCCAAGTGATCTCATTGTTCAGTTCCCACCTACGAGTGAGAACATGCAGTGTTTGGTTTTCTGTTCTTGTGATAGTTTGCTAAGAATGATGGTTTCCAGCTGCATCCATGTCCCTACAAAGGACACAAACTCATCCTTTTTTATGGCTGCATAGTATTCCATGGTGTATATGTGCCACATTTTCTTAATCCAATCTGTCACTGATGGACATTTGGGTTGATTCCAAGTCTTTGCTATTGTGAATAGTGCTGCAATAAACATACGTGTGCATGTGTCCTTATAGCAGCATAATTTATAATCCTTTGGGTATATACCCAGTAATGGGATGGCTGGGTCATATGGTACATCTAGTTCTAGATCCTTGAGGAATCGCCATACTGTTTTCCATAATGGTTGAACTAGTTTACAATCCCACCAACAGTGTAAAAGTGTTCCTATTTCTCCACATCCTCTCCAGCACCTGTTGTTTCCTGACTTTTTAATGATCGCCATTCTAACTGGTGTGAGATGGTATCTCATTGTGGTTTTGATTTGCATTTCTCTGATGGCCAGTGATGATGAGCATTTTTTCATGTGTCTGTTGGCTGTATGAATGTCTTCTTTTGAGAAATGTCTGTTCATATCCTTTGCCCACTTTTGGATGGGGTTGTTTGTTTTTTTCTTGTAAATTTGTTTGAGTTCTTTGTAGGTTCTGGATATTAGCCCTTTGTCAGATGAGTAGATTGCAAAAATTTTCTCCCATTCTGTAGGTTGCCTGCTCACTCTGATGGTAGTTTCTTTTGCTGTGCAGAAGCTCTTTAGTTTAATGAGATCCCATTTGTCAATTTTGGCTTTTGCTGCCGTTGCTTTTGGTGTTTTAGACATGAAGTCTTTGCCCATGCCTATGTCCTGAATGGTACTACCTAGGTTTTCCTCTAGGATTTTTATGGTATTAGGTCTAACATTTAAGTCTCTAATCCATCTTGAATTAATTTTCGTATAAGGAGTAAGGAAAGGATCCAGTTTCAGCTTTCTACTTATGGCTAGCCAGTTTTCCCAGCACCATTTATTAAATAGGGAATCCTTTCCCCATTTCTTGTTTCTCTCAGGTTTGTCAAAGCTGGAGGCATCACGCTACCTGACTTCAAACTATACTACAAGGCTACAGTAACCAAAACAGCATGGTACTGGTACCAAAACAGAGATATAGACCAATGGAACAGAACAGAGTCCTCAGAAATAATACCACACATCTACAGCCATCTGATCTTTGACAAACCTGAGAGAAACAAGAAATGGTGGTCTTAAAGAAGAATAAAGTTTCCTACTTACCTTTGCACATGTCCCAATACTTACTTTGGGGACAGTCTGGGTGACAGTTAAATGTGCAAATATTAAGCATCTTTGAATCACAGCTGCCTACAACACCTCACCTTCTTCCCAACTGACCATTGTAATATCTGAATTTCAGTGCAATAGTCCAGCCCACTGGTTATTGTGGCTCAACCAATGTTGAACTCTCATAGTTTTACAAATATTCTATGAGGAGAAAAGAAAAAACGTAGAAAGAGGGTAGGAACTCTCTACCAAGCAATTTCCTCTTTGAAGGAATGCGTCAGATTTTTTGTGTGCTCAGGGTCTCTGCTTTCTAAATTTCCGTCTTTGTTTGTAAATGTTCTGCACATAGTTACTGTTCATTAAGATGATGGTGATGTAACACCCGAGAATACTATTTTCATAAGAAAATGAAAGTAAAGAGGCAAATCTCAGATTTTAAAAAAATAGGATCCTTAATCAAAATTAAATGTTGCTCCTTTTCTTAGCTATATTAGTATATCCTCTTTGAAAATAAAATGTGTTCTCAAGCAGTCACACAAAATTCCATGGAAACAACAGAAAATGACACTGTTTTTCCTCTCTTCAAACATGTTTGACTTAGCAATACTATGACCTTCAAAGACTGGTATTACCAATAAATCATCGTACCCACAGATGCCGAGCAAGACGGAACATGGGGCCACCCAGGCATACGTTAAGACAATAGATGTCTTAGCAACAGTTTTAACTGTTCTGCAACAGATTGTGCCCTAAAGCAGTAAATACCCTGTGCACAGGAGGTTATTTAGCTTTGCTTTTCCTAAGTAAATAAATAGGTAGACAGACAAACACAATAGACACACAGAGCTTCATCATCATCATTGTTTATTGCTCTTAGGTTTGTGAAAAATGGTTTGTGATAATGTAAGGCAACACAAAGCTCTTAAGATTGATACAAATCCAAAAGCTTCCATGTTTTATTATCATTTAGAGGTGGTGTTTCAAACAAAACGGACCCTTGCTAAAGCACAAGGTGGGGCTGAAGAATCAGCACTCTCAATCTAAAGAGACCAGAAAACCTGTGTGTGATTGAGTGTGAGTGTGTGTGTATATGTGTGTTTTGACTTTCACATTCTCATGTTCTGTCTCATGTTCTGACATTAGATGAATTCCACCCACCAGACATGCTTTTAGCATTTCCAGAAACTAACAAAAATGCACACTAATTAAAACACAACATAACCCCAGGTGGACCCATTTCAAGCTGGGGGAAAAAAAAAAAAAAAAAAAAAAACCACAACCATACATTTGCATTAAGGGGTAGGGGGATAAATCATTTTTAGTATACTAAAAGAGTACTCTTGCTTCATGGTTTTTCCTACATCCCTGAATGCAGAGGGATAGAGGCCCACTCCATTTCAGCATTCCTAATATTCCAGGAGTGATTTGCCTGATCTAGGGCAATTCATTCAAGAACCTTCCCTTTATACACTAAAAACAACCCTATAATGTATTTCTCACTGATTACCCAAGGACTGCATACATATTGCATATCTGCCAAGCTAGTCTGAGACAAGCTTGTGAGATTACAGAGTTCAACTTTGACTTTGGTGGTGCTCTTGTATTTTTAACCTATCACTTCTGTGCCCAAATGTAAGAATTAAATAATTTCATTCATTCATTCTCTTTCTCTTATTCTCATTATACAGAAAAATAAAATCTATGTGCCTATTCAATGGGAATGATAATGGTAGCCACAGTGTAGGTTTGTTGTGATAATTAAACGATATAAATCTTGAAGACTGAATCAAAAGAGAGAGAGAGAGACAGAGACAGAGAGACAATTATTCTCCCTTTTCTCTCAAAATGATTTCCCAAGAAAAGCTGGTATACTGTTTCATCAGAGAAAGGACTAATATCCAGACTCTACAAGGAACTCAAACAAATGAGCAAGAAAAAAGAAAATCCTGTCAAAAAGTGGGCAAAGGACTTGAACAGACAGTTCTCAAAAGAAGATATACAAATGGTCAACAAACATATGAAAAAATGCTCAGCATCACTAATTATCAGGGAAATGCAAATTAAAACCACAATGAGATACTGCCTTACTCATGCAAGAATGGTCATAATTAAAAAATCAAAAAATAACATATGGCATGGATGTGGTGAAAAGGGAACACTTTTACACTGCTGGTGGGAATGTAAACTAGTACAACCACTATGGAAAACAGTATGGAGATTTCTTAAACAATTGAAAGGAGAACTACCATTTGATCCAGCAATCCCACTACTGGGTGTCTACCCAGAAAAAAAAGAGGTCATTGTATGAAAAAGACACTTGCATATGCATGTTTATAGCAGCACAATTAGCAAATTGTGCAAAATTTGCAAAATATGCAAAAATATGGAATCAGCCTAAATGCCCATCAGTCAAGTGAATAAAGAAAATGTGGCATATATATATATACACACACACACATATATATAGTATACATGGATATATATGGATATATTACACCTGTGTGTATATATAGTATATATACACAATATATGTATATATACACATACATACGCAATATATGTATATATACACAATATATTGTATAAATAACTACATAAATATAGATATATACAATTGTGTATATGGAATACTACTCAGGCATAAAAAGGAATGAAATAATGGCATTTGCAGCAACGTGGATAGAGTTGGAGATCATTATTCTAGGTGAAGTAACTCAGGAATGGAAAACCAAACATTGTATGTTCTCACTTATAAGCTGGAGCTAAGCTGTGAAGACACAAAGGCCTAAGAATGATATAATGAACTTTGGGGAATCAAGAGGTGGGTGGGAGAAGGATGAGGGATAAAAGGCTACACATTGAGTACACTGTACACTGCTCAGGTGACAAGTGCACCAAAATCTCAGAAATCAGCACTAAAGAACTCCATGCAACTAGACACCACCTGTTCCCCAGGAACTATTGAAATATTTTTTTAAATAAACCCTGGTACAGACAAAAAGGCAGATGCTTCCATTCACTGATTCTCCTACTCTTGTCTCTACTCCTTCAGCAGACTAGCCGTTTACTCATCATCACTAAGGTAATTTCTGAAATGTGATTATGAGCTTAAGAAAAAAGAAGAAACTCCAGCTCTTCTCAGGTGCATTTCAGATTTTAGGGCTGTTTCTGATCAAGGTACAGTAAACATTCCACATGAACAGGATGGCTCACCAGTGGACTCCTTTGGGATCCCAGACCAAATCTTAGGTTCTGACCTTTTCTTATCTGTATAATTCCTTCAACAAGAGGCATGTGGTTAACCTAGGGCAAAATCCCTTGTTCAGTAGACCCTGTACCCTAGCCATAGATCTAGATATCAATCTTTCCCATCCTCAATCTCTGTCATTATTTTGGCAGGCTGAAGATGTATGTAGGTGGGCTTACTGGGAGGAGAAAAAGTTCTACATGAAGAAATAGAGACTAGGATTCATTGAGAGGATTGGAATCAGCTTATGTGGGATGATGGACTTTTTGAGACAATATTAACCTATCTTTGCCTTCAGGAAAGAGGACATATCTGTCTCAAACAAATTGGATGATGACAGGGAGCCTGTGGAAGTTATTAGAAAGAACAAATAGCAAAATGTGAAAATAAAAAAGGAAATGTGACTGGGGTGGGTAAAGAGGAAGTAGTCTATATTACATATTAGAGGATTCCAGCATGTTTCAGAAAAATAATTCTCTACTCTGGGGTATTTGTGGGATGTTGGGGTATGTGGGACACCATAGGAATGGGCTTCATTTTAGTTCAGTGTAGAATAGGCTCAACTGGAAGGAAAGGTCCTTGGTCTTCCCCTAGAAGGTCAGAGATCTTGACCTAACTCCAGAATGTTGGGAGTTGTTTGTAAATCATATTGGCATGCAAATGAACATATATCAACCTTGAGATTATTTGCTATTAACATAGGAAATTATAAATCTTTTAAGAAAAACAGAAGCTGAAACTCAACTCCATCCGATTGCTGAATACGATTCCAAGTTTAGCTTATTAAAAATGGAAAGCCAGCAATTCTGTGGAAGAACTTGGAAAGTACTCACAGTAAAATTCATTGCCTTCAGTTGCAGTGAATTTTAATAATTGAGGCTGTCATTCTGTTTGACCCATAAAGAGTAACCTTGATGGTTATTTGTTATGTATTCAGTTTTGTCTGCCTTGGTTTAAGCTTAAATATTAATGGAAAAAAGAAAACCTACAAAATCCCTCAAGCTACACTCTAGGAGTCCAATGCTTTTTAGCTGGTGGCGATGAATATAATCATCATTTCTGTGCTAATTTTTAAAGACAGCAACAAACATTGAAGCAAATAATTTAAAGAATGCTGGATAGAATATCTGACAATTTACATATGGAAAACATACAGCCTAGATTCTGAAAATTTCCTTTCCAGTATAAACATTTAAGAATGTGGGAGATGATAATCTATGATATATGGTGAGGAATTTTTTGGTTGTTCTGGGATAGTAAAAGTGTGACATTAGTGGTGACTGATGTTGAGCACACTCCTTATTCAGGCTGCTACAGGCTGGTTTGCCTTGCTGCAGTGTATCTGTGGTTAAAGTAAAATCTGCATCCACAGACTTTCTACATTTTGATCTTTGCTCCACCAATTGCTACCTGTGTGATTGAGCAAGTTAAAATGTGTGTGCCTCAGATATTTAATGGGAATGAAAATGATAGCTACATTGTAGGTCTGTTGTGAGAATCAATTTAAGCAAACCTTGAAAAGCACTTGTAACATGATAATTGTTTCATCTATGTTAGCTATTATTATTTGGTCATAATGGGGATGGCTGAAGGGCATCCCATTAGACATTCATGGCTTCACAGATAAAGGTCAAATAAAGGTCTATATTCTTGGGGAAAAATTAAGTGTAAAATAGAAAATTCTTTTAAAATATTCAAAAGTTACTCCAAACACTTAACAAGTGGTTATTAAACAAGTAATCTGAGATTGTCATAGGGAATCTGTGATAGAGGGAATGCTCAAGAGCTTTAAAAGCATTTGAGGATATATAATTCATCAAATATTTATTGTATACCAATCAACAAGCAGATATCAATTTCTTTGTGGGCATTTTTCATTAACATTTATCTCTTCTTGATTTTACAACTAAAATTCTTCAAGAAGACAATAACTTAGTAAATAAATAAGCTGATATAAATTGCAATATGGTATGATTAATACAATAATAAGCTCTGTAAAAGGCAAGATGGTGATATGAAGTAAGAAGCAATAATTTTGTTTTATTTTATTAGATAAGGCTTTAGAAAAGTAGAATCTTTGAAAGACCCAAGAAATTACCAGATCGATCAAGGAGCAACATGTACAATGACTTAAGGTATAAAATAAATACAGTGGTATGCTTGGATTGAAGAATGTGTGGGGATGGTGAAGGGAAAGGAGACCAAAGAAAAAAGGCTGAAAGATTTTTTTTAACTCAATGTAGACTACAGAGAGTCTGCTCAGGTTGTTCAGCAGCTGATAATCTTCTCAGAAGTAAATTTTAGAAAGATTACAAAGAGAGTACAATATAACAATTAAAACTCTAGAGCTAGAAACAACCTTGGATTAATTTGCATAATTTTGAAAATAAAAATTAAACGTGCCAAAGTAACTTGCTGAAGGGCACAGGCAAAACAGAGACAGCTCAAGTATTGACAGAGGTAGGGCCTGATCAGGAAAGAAGAAAGGAAGGATGAAACCAACGAGTAACCTCAAGAAGGAACTCTGACTGCTGAATTACTGCATTGTCATCCTTTACTCCTCTTCTCCTTGTTTTTACCTGTCTTCTTCCACATCGATTTTCTAATAGGTCTTCATGTTTTGCCTACAGAAGTGGAGGTTAGTTATAAAAATAACAATATCCTATTTATTGGCTGCTGATAATGTGTAGCCACAGAACTAAATAGTTTTGGGTCTATCTCATTTAATACCCACAACAAGCCTTATGGGACATTTGTTATCTTGATTTTATATACAAGGACACTGACGTTTATAGAGTTAGATGATTTTTCTAAGCCACATAGTGAGTGACAAAATTTAGATGGGAACTCAAGTTTCCACTTCCATGGCACAGCTCATGAACTCCATGCTGTACACCTTCACTTGAATCTGCTCTTAGGCTAAGATTTTTCTACTTGGAAAATCCATGAAGCCTCTGTGGCTAAGACTCTTGTAGGTAAGATTATGCTTCTCTGATCAAACTGGGCAAATGAATGCACAAAAGACAAACAATATATATGGGCAGCTTTTCACTAATTATCCATGTCTCTCATTATCTCTAAATCATGCCAACAGACCCATGGTTTTTTAGGTTCAGCAATACAAGGACTTGGAAAAGTCGGAGCAGGGTATTTATAACAGGAAATTAGTCTGAGTCAGCAAATGACGGGCGTAAATTAGAGCGCATGATGCTGTAAACATTTTGCAGATTTTTTTATCTGATTTTTCTTATGCTTACTAGTCCCTTAATCAAGTCAAATAACAAAAATCTTCAATTATTCCATAATGAACACGGGGCTTCCAACATTCAAAATAGGACCTTGCATGAATTTCACCAAATTTGGAAACATTACAAAATAAATATAATTTCAGAAATAATAGGGAGTTCTCTAATTTGTCTCATATTTCTCCTGCTTTAACTTGTCTTGGAGAAATTACACTCCAGATCTGAGAACAGAGTGGGACAACAACTAATCAATTACATTGAAAAGAAACTTCCCATTTTTTTTTCTCTAGAAGGAAAGACCATTTTTTTTCTCCCTCCAGGTGTGTTGAGCACTTTGATTTTATTTTTGTCTACTAGTCATTTAAATAAACAAAGTAAAATAGATAACTATTCAATTTAACATTTTTTGGCAGGTGACGGTTAAATTTTGGTATACAGGTCTAATTTTACCTTCAAATTCTGATTCTGTTCTATACACTAACTGACAGGTAACTTTTATCTGAATGGTCTCATATTCAATGTATTCAAAACTGCATTCACTAAGTGCCCCTTCACCAGTAACTTATTCTCCTGACTTGGTTATTTCTGTTAATGTTACCACCATTCTCCCAGGCACCCAAGCTCGTAAACTTCATAATCTTTGAGAACAATTTTTTTTTTCTCTCTGTGGATGTTTCGTTTTCTCTATAGACCTTGTTTATTATCCATGACTATTTCAAATAAAAGACATGGAGCTTCCAAAAGCATATGTTGAAGGAAGGGAGATTGTAGGAAATATGAAAATTAATACCTAACTACCTGATACACCCTAAGCACTCAAAAATATTTCTGAAAGAAAATGCTTAATCAAAATTGTGTTTACATTTACTTTCATGAGTAAATATATTCTGTAAAGAAATATTTACATGAAAATACTTCCTTGCCTTTACCATGCCACACAAGAATTTCATGCGCCTAGCAGACAGTACTACATAAGCAGGCATATACTCTGGAATTATACGGAATAACTTAATAATAAAGACAAAGGCATTTTTGCCTTTAAGTTATATAAATCATTTCCCCTTTTATATTTCTTGATTTATGTACTCTAAATTTGAACCCTAGGCTCTTCTTTTTATGTCATGCATAAGATTAAATTTTGCATTTAGTCCATATTTCAATCCCTAATTTTCTCTCATTAGCCATGATTGGTCATACAGACAGCATTGTCTTTGTCCTTGTATTCATCTTCAGAAAGACTGAATCTAAAAACACATTATTTAACTGAATTTCTACACATAATCTCCTATTGCAGAATAAAAAGTATATGGTGATTACAAATGTATTGCAACTTTCAAATAATTTCAACGATTATATTACGTATTTGCATCATCTAATTTCGGTGACCTTTTACAATGACTAGAAAAAAAATACAATAATTAAAAAAAAACAAAACAAAAAAAGAGAAACTAGTGGTCGATTGTAGCTATAGCGGAGCTTTGTAAGGATGAGGAAATAATCTAAACTCACAGATAGACAAAGCTAACATTTTGTATAAGGAAAATTAATTGGAAGCTTATTGTATTTTATTAAGACCTAAAAAAAAAGCTTCACTAACTCTCACAGGTAACCCTTTCTTTCTGTGAAGAACTCTTATTTCTCGGGAATTCTACCCAGGGCTTCTCTACCTCTCTTCTGGAGTTAGGGGGAGGGGTCCTGCTTAAGTCACTTATTTCTCTACATGCTAATTTTATTATCCAATGAGATACACTGATAATAACTCTGCCTTAGTCACGTGAGAGGACTTGTTAGAGTATGAATTAAATGGCTTCTTTAAGGAATTTCTTGCTGCTAGAGAAAATCCTTCACAAAAAAGAGAACTTGAAATGATGAGTAAAAATACCATAGAAAACATCTGCTGCAGCATTTGAAACCATCTTATCAATAATTTAAAAAAGGCAATGCAATCTACATAATGGGTCAATAGCATCTGAAAAGAAGAGAAAAATGGCAGAAAGAGAACATTTTTAAAATTTGATTATGTTCAAAAGTTAACTATGGTTTCTTCCTGTCTGTCACAGGACAAAAATGTGAAAGGCTGAGAATTACATGCAAAACTGAGAAGAATTGAATCTGAGGTATCTGATTTTGATTTGGCTAGCCCATGCTGCTGTACAAAAATAGCCCTGGGCATTAATCTGTCAGGTCCATTATTATGCCTATTTCTGAGATTTATACATTGGTTTATGGTAGCAATAGACATTTATTGAGTGCTGATCACCTGCCAAGCTCAGTGCTGCACACCTTAGTACTGATGGTCCCAACCCAGTGGGTTTTCAATCTAATAAGACAGGCAAGGCAATTAAGACACAGACTCAGAGGAAGAAAATGACTAATGCATGCAGAGGAGATGGAACAGCTTTCCTTTCCTTTTCTACACCTTGTGTAGCCCACTGTGGTGTCTTTGTTCAAGGAAGCTAAAGAAGTATTTTAGAGACCAACAGAATGTGAAGTTGGATGTCAGCTACATGCTTAGATCAACTGTTCACTTCGTATTTTTTGACATTGATGCAAGTAGTAGATTTTCAGATGTTTTACTGGTCCAGTTCAATTCCTTGTGTGAGTTATTTTCTTATCTTCTTTGTTTCCTCATATCTCATATTGTGCTTCTGCATATATACCATCCCTGCTAACTTTCTCCACTAATTTCTCCATTAATTATTGAATGTTTCCCTTTGAAATGCCGTAATTGTCCACTTCCCTCATTCTGGGGGATAGCAGCATCCTGCTTTTTATTAAAAGCATTTATCAAGACTCTTCATGTACTTGATAATGAATTTCAGAAATTAAGCAGGTATGGTCCCTGGCCTGAAGTCAAATAATATTTAACACAGAAAATACTGAATCACTAATAGATTTGTATAGCCTTAACAATTATTACAGAACAAATGCATTCATTAAATATTATATGCTAATAAAGGCTTAAGCAAATTTAAAATGAGAACAAAAATATGGAAATTACATATTTTATAGGGTGGAAGTGACTGTAATTAGGTTATTCACCTTAATTAGCTGGACCCACTATATTATTCTGCTTCATCTCTGCATGAGCATATAAATTTAAGTTACCTTGCTTAGAGTATAAACTTCAGTCTACAAAAATTTTTTTCACTGGCTGAAGGCTGTTACTAATATTTTCAAGATAAGTACATATTTCTTACAATCAAAAACAAAGATAATATTCTATAAAGGCATTTCTGTATTTGTGTTTGATGACTGGCTATATAAAAAAGACAATGATATATCAAGACATTTCAATCAGCCAAAAGTGTGGGAAAACAGACTCCAGGGAAAGCAACTGCCCATTCTATAAAGTGCTAGATGAATAAGTTTCCAGAGATGATAGGATGCTCACATTCTCTGCAATATACTATATATGAAGTACTCTACTGGTTGCTACTACAAAATGCCTTTTCTTAGTTCAGCCAAATTGGGAAAATTTTATACACATGAAAAAATAACCTAAAGACTAAAAAATGATAAATCAATGAGATCAACATGTAATTATAATAGAAGTGTATGAAAGGTTGTGGTTTTGGCATACTCTAAGTAAATACAAGCTTTGTTTTTTTCTGTGTTAAATTAAATTTTATTTAATTTTTGACCTCAGATTCATAGACTAGAATTGGTCTTAACATACTCTCATCATTGGTCCATGCATAGTCTCCTTTTATTTAATGCATAGAGAAAAGCATATTTGATAGAAAAAATCAAAGATCTTTTGCAGGCCAATAAAAGAGGGATTTAGGGGCAAAAGTGATTCAAGGCCTATTAAAACATACTTTATCGAATCTCTGCTTAAACTGTGCTCTTGCCTACCACTATTAGATCATGTTATAACCAAATGCTCATGGCAACTTTTCACAGAGAGCCCAGATTGAAGAAAGGTATTTCGGGTAAAAAGAGAGTGAGAGAGAGAGTAAATTCGGGTTATCAGATGTAGCTAATTACAGTCCTACACTTATTTTGTATTTGAGACCAGATATCTCATTACTCCCTTGTCCTTAACTTGTAACCTAAGGCTCTAATTTTATTTTTATTCGGCTAGAAGTTGTCCTTTTTCAACTTACTGCTCACACAAAAAGTGGTGTGTTTTTTAACTTGTAAATATTCACTCAAGGAGAAAGTATTCTATTGTGAAAGGTGAGCAATTCAGGGGCTGATGTGAGATGCACATTTTGCTGATACTGGTTCAAGGCTGTCATGGCCTCCCGAGGCCCATCCCATGTGGTGGTAATTAACTTTTAATGTAAGCCTGGAGGGCAAAACACTTAAGAGTTATCCAGTTTTCTCCAACAGAATGAACAGGTAAATGCTAACATATGTTTATCAATAGCTGATGTACTTAGAATAGGTAAGTATTATTATAAGAAGAAAAATCTCCATTTTCAATTATGTCTGTTCTATTTCTCTTATTCCAGTATTATAAAAATTGAGTGGCTAATTTTCAGAAATGTGTAGTGAGTTCACTGAATATTAGAGATTAGATGGATAACAGCAAGTACAAGTCATACCTGCCTGCTGCCACTCTCATTTTTATGTTCATCTTTGACTGGTATTGCTAATTCATTAAATAATTTTGTGTTAAAAGTCTTTTTAATATAGCACTGAAAGTAGAAACCCACACTCAATGCAAAAATGTGTTATGTTGGTATTAGACCATAAATTTTCTGATTACAGGCAGTGTGGCTTCCTTGCGTCATGTATTGCTTTGTCCCCAAACTATCATGTTCTTATGTTCATCTCATTAAAGGTGCTCAGTAAGATGTTCGAAACACTAAGGGAAAAGAGATCTAAAGAAGCATTTTCCCTAAACTTTGTGTGTGTGTGTATGTGTGTAACAGTTCAAGAAACTAGCCTTTGTATATTAATGTTCTCAAAAATTGAAGGTAATTCAGGGATTCAGTCTTCTACTGAATTAAGTGAATTAAGTGTTCATCCTAAGACATCCCTTGTCTGAAAGTAGATGGAAATTTAAATTTTGCCACATTAAATGAGGAAAGCATTTCTACTTTCTTTACTGATAAAACTTACAATTTTTAAAAGTTTACTATTATCTGTGTTTTTACTTTCTACACCATACATTAGTAATATGATGTAATTTTGTATACACGCATGGGAATAAATATATATTACTTAATGTCTAAAATCTTGGAACTTTCTGATATTTGTGACTAAAGAACATAATAGTAATTTCTGTACATCTAATAAACGGCTTGCTTGAGATATCCAGCCAAATATTATGTCACATAAATTGTTAACCTGCATGAAACAATCAATAATTAAAATTGAACCCAGTTTTAAGGAATTTTCACAGGAGAGTGTCTAGGGACCATTAAAAAAAAATGAGCAGCTGAACTCCCTGCTCAATTCAACCCTTGAAATGTACAAAGCCAGTGAGTGCTACATGAATGGAAAGTCTAGATATATAAATGACTATGCAAGGATGCCCCAAATCTGCTAGGACATTCTGGAATGGCCAACTGCTATTCCATTTGTCATACTCAATGACACTTCTTACAAGTTCTTGAAGCATCTGTGTATACTCCATAGGGGGTATAAATGTACTCTTTGCCAGAAGCCAGCTACCTTAGCTCTAGGATAAGAACTTATGGCCTGCTTCCTTTTGTTGAAAAGGTACAGACATGGAGTTACTCCTCTAAGCTTAGAGGAGAAAAGAAACCCTGCAGAATAACCAACTCTCCAGCTAAAATGTTAATCTGTATAAGGAAAACTATTATGCATGAGTACTCACATAGTAATTTTATAGATGTTTTAAAAAAATAATGACTTAAAAATATGATTAGATCAGAAAACTCCAGTGAAGCGATAACAAATACATAATTCAAACTCATGTTTCTCAATCCTAAATCTTGATCTTTCCATTGAGAGGCTTGAAGTCCAGTAGATAAGATGGGGAGAAAGCAATTGGTAAGAAATAAAACTAATAATAAAATGAAATATTGCAAATTATATTTCAGATTATATATTGGAAATAAGTAGATCTAAAAATCATTAAAAATAGGTTTACAGCGGCCAGGCGTGGTTGCTCATACCTGTAATCCCAGCACTTTGGGAGGCCGAGGCGGGCGGATCACGAGGTCAGGAGATCGAGGCCATCCTGGCTAACACAGTGAAACCCCATCTCTACTAAAAATAAAAAAAAAAATAGCCAGGCGTGGTGGCACGCACCTGCAGTCCCAGCTACTTAGGAGGCTGAGGCAGGAGAATTGCTTGAACCCGGGAGGAGGAGGTAGCAGTGAGCCGGGATTGCACCACTGCACCCCAGCCTGGGCGACAGAGCAAAACTCCATCTCAAAAAAACAAAAAAATAGGTTTACACAAACAATAAACAATAAAAAGGTAATGGGAAAAAAAAAAACAATTGAAATCCCACTGGTTTCTAGAAAATAATGAAAAGTAACATCAGATTTTTTGAATAGTTATGATATGAGAAGGTAATACAGTTTATACAACCTTGAGAAGATGCAATTAGCATTAATGTTCTTATCAAGAAGGCATTATTAGATACCAAACAATGTACTTTAAAATACCAGAGATTATGGGAAGGCGCTCAAGATGGCTGACTAGAGAGATCAGTTGCAATTCTCCCTAGAAAGAATAAAAATTATGAATAGATAATCATTCCTCTAACAGAATAACAAGGAGGTAATACAAGAACCCAACAGAGAACTCATGAGAAAAACTTGAGACACAGAACAAGAAGAAAGTTAGAGGCCAACTTGGCTGACTGAGATCAGCTAGGAGCCCAGAGGACTGGGTATTACATATGAAGGGTAAGTGGGATTGTTTTGGCTGCCCTCATCCCTGCTGTAGATTGCCATCATCAAAACTGTAGGAGATCTCCTCTGTACCAGCGAACCCTGGCACTAGCATGGGTGGTGATTTGGAGGCCCCTTAAGAGCACTACATCAGACTGCAAACTCACAATGGGTCATTTACAGTCCCACTAGACTAGAGCAGGCACAGAGAACATTATTGTGAAGGTATAGTCATCAGGAAATGTTATCCTGCCCTGGGAAGCTCTGCCCTTTTGTCTTCACATCTTGGGAGCAATCACTCACTAACATTCCCCAGAACTTCTTTAGAGTGCTACAGCAATACAGAGATATCTGGACACAAAGGAGCTGCAGGCTTCCCGGTATATTCCCCAGAAAGTCCTATTCCTAGGGGAAAGGAGAGTGCAGTGTGCCAAAGGAGCAGCCCCTGGAACTAAAAGGAAACCAAAGCACATGCTTACCAGAGTCCCAAAACTCCCTGCTTGGGGCCAAGAGGGGTGGACTTTCATCAGGGACAAGAACTTTATGCTCCACTCTGCAAATGAGCAAAACCTCTCCCACAGCTGGAGCAGTGCCTGTTCTCAAGCCCAAGTGCAGAAAGGGGAATTTCTCCTCCCCTTCCACACATTACTGCAGACACAGCTGCTACTGCTGCCATGGAAAATTTGTGTGGGCAGCCAGAGGGTTGCCTCTCTTGGGTTGTGAGTGATGACTGTAACCCTGCTAATGAAGTGGCCTCCAGTTTGGGCTTACATGAAGAGCAGTTTCTCTCCCTCTCTGCACAGAACTGCAGGGTTGCTGACAAAGACAGCAGAAGAGTAAGAGATGTTTGTGTTTGGGGATGTAGCACAAAACTGCACCACAGCCGCCACCAGATGGCTCAGAGGCTTGGAGTTGAGCTGCTGGGAAGGCATCTCTTGTGCCATCCCTCACCCATGTGCACAAGTGCACAGTGCTTAGGAAGGAGACAAGCTTCCAGCAACCTTCGGCTACCTCCACTTCCCACAGAACCTCAGCGTCTCAGGAAGCAGTGAGCTTGCTCACCCACCCAGTACACCACTACTATAACTGAGAAATATTTCACACTAGGCCATTTATAACAAAGAAAATTATACAGAGTCTTTGGTACTGAATGCAATCAGAGGCGAATCCAAACAGCCCTAGTCAACATATATCACAAACACTTCTCCAGTGAGAGAGAGAGAAAAATAAAACAGTCCCAACCTAATGAAAGTAAAATCAAAAATAAGAAAAAGCAACTGTTTCCCAGATGAGAAAAGAGCAGCATAATAATTCTGGAAGTATGACAAAGCAAAGGGTTATGACATCTCCAAACAAATGTAGTATTCTCTAGCAATAGATCCTAACCAGAAATCAATATTTGAAATGATAGATAAAAATTTCAAAGTATAGATTTTAAGTAGGCTCAATGAGCTATAAGAAAATTTTAAAAACCAGTACAAAGAAATCAATAGATATGCTTTTAATGGCTAAGGCTGAATTACAAAGAGACAGAAATTAAAAAATCAATTCAAGACACGAACAAGCAATTTACCAAGGAAATACACCTTTTTTAAAAAAAAATAGAACTTCTAGAAGTGAAAAATTCAAAGAATGAATTAAAAAATACAGTTTAAAGCTTCAAAAATCAACTAGACCAAGCAGAAGAGAGAATCTCAGAACTTAAAGACAGGTCTTTTGAATTAATCTAGACAGAAAACAAAAAGAAAAAGAAAGTCTTCAAGCAATATGGGATTACATAAAATGAAGAAATTTATAAATCATTGGTATTGCTGAGGAAGAAGCAAATGGAAAACTTGGAAAATCTATTTACATAAATAATTGATAAAAAATTTTCTAGTCTTGTGTGATGGTTAATATTGAGTGTAACTTGATTGGATGGAAGGATGCAAAGTGTTGTTCCTAGGTGTGACTGTGACGGTGTTGCAAAGGAGATTAACATTTGAGTCAGTAGACTAGGAGAGGCAGACCCACCCTCAGTCTGGGAGGGCACCATCTAATTAGTCACCAGCATGGCTAGGATGAAAGCAGGCAGAGAAACACGGAAGGACTAGACTGGCTAAGTCTTCTGGCCTCCATCTTTTTCCCGTGCAGGATGCTTCCTGCCCTCAAACATCAGGCTCCAAGTTCTTCAGCTTCTGCACTCTTGAACCTACACCATTGATTTGCCAGGGTCTCTCAGGCCTTGAGCCACAGACTGGAGACTGCACTGTAAGCTTCCCTACTTTTTAAGTTTTGTGACTGGGACTGGCTTCCTTGCTCCGTAGCTTGCAGATGGCCTATTGTGGGACTTCACCTTGTGATCATGTGAGTCAATATTCCATAATAAACTCCTTTTCATATATACATCTATCCTATTAGTATTGTCCCTCTAGAGAAACCTGACTAAACACCTTGAAAGATAATTTGATACAAAAGATTCAGCAAATACCAGAAGAAACATTGCAAGACAGACTTTACCATGACATACAGTCATTAGAATCTCTCTGAAGTCTATGTGAAGGGTGAAAAAAATTATAAAACCAGCACGAGAGAAGTGTCTAGTCACCTGTAAATAAAACCCCATCCATCAGACCAACAGTTAATTTCCCAGCAGAAACTTTACAAGCCAGGGTAATAGGAATTCAATTTTCAGAGTTCTTAAAGAAGAAAAAAACTATCAACCATAAATTTTATACACTAGTAGAATAAGTAGGGGCGGAGCAAGATGGCCGAATCAGAACAGCTCCAGTCTCCAACTCCCAGCGCGAGCAACACAGAAGACCAGTGATTTCTGCATTTTCAACTGAGGTACTGGGTTCATCTCACTAGGGAGTGCCGGACAATCGGTGCTGGTCAGCTGCTGCAGCCCGACCAGTGAGAGCTGAAGCAGGGTGAGGCATCACCTCACCTGGGAAGCGCAAGGGGGAAGGGAATCCCTTTTCCTAGCCGGGGAACTGAGACACACAACACCTGGAAAATCGGGTAACTCCCACCCCAATACTGCGCTTTAAGCAAACAGGCACACCAAGAGATTGTATCCCACACCTGGCCGGGAGGGTCCCACGCCCACGGAGCCTCCCTCATTGCTAGCACAGCAGTCTGTGATCTAACCAGAAGGCAGCAGCGAGGCTAGGGGAGGGGCGCCCACCATTGCTGAGGCTTAAGTAGGTAAATAAAGCCGCTGGGAAGCTCGAACTGGGTGGAGCTCACAGCAGCTCAAGGAAACCTGCCTGTCTCTGTAGACTCCACCTCTGGGGACAGGGCACAACTAGACAACAAAAAAAGCAGCGGAGACCTCTGCAGATGCAGACGACTCTGTCTGACAGCTTTGAAGAGAGCAGTGGATCTCCCAACACGAGATTGAGATCTGAGAAGGGACACACTGCCTGTTCAAGTGGGTCCCTGACCCCTGAGTAGCCTAACTGGGAGACATCCCCCACTAGGGGCAGTCTGACACCCCACACCCCACAGGGTGGAGTACACCCCTGAGAGGAAGCTTCCAAAGCAAGAATCAGACAGGTACACTCGCTGTTCAGCAATATTCTATCTTCTGCAGCCTCTGCTGCTGATACCCAGGGAAACAGGATCTGGAGTGGACCTCAAGCAATCTCCAACAGACCTACAGCTGAGGGTCCTGACTGTTAGAAGGAAAACTATCAAACAGGAAGGACACCTACACTAAAACCCCATCAGTACGTCACCATCATCAAAGACCAGAGGCAGATAAAACCACAAAGACGGGGAAAAAGCAGGGCAGAAAAGCTGGAAATTCAAAAAATAAGAGCACATCTCCCCAGGCAAAGGAGCGCAGCTTATCACCAGCAACGGATCAAAGCTGGACGGAGAATGACTTTGACGAGATGAGAGAAGAAGGCTTCAGTCCATCAAACTTCTCAGAGCTAAAGGAGGAATTACGTACCCAGCGAAAAGAAACTAAAAATCTAGAAAAAAAAGTGGAAGAATTGATAGCTAGAGTAATTAATGCAGAGAAGGTCATAAACGAAATGAAAGAGATGAAAACCATGACACGAGAAATACGTGACAAATGCACAAGCTTCAGTAACTAACTCGATCAACTGGAAGAAAGAGTATCAGCGATTGAGGATCAAATGAATGAAATGAAGCGAGAAGAGAAACCAAAAGAAAAAAGAAGAAAAAGAAATGAACAAAGCCTACAAGAAGTATGGGATTATGTAAAAAGACCAAATCTACATCTGATTGGGGTGCCTGAAAGTGAGGGGGAAAATGGAACCAAGTTGGAAAACACTCTTCAGGATATCATCCAGGAGAACTTCCCCAACCTAGTAGGGCAGGCCAACATTCAAATCCAGGAAATACAGAGAACGCCACAAAGATACTCCTCGAGAAGAGCAACTCCAAGACACATAATTGCCAGATTCACCAAAGTTGAATTGAAGGAAAAAATCTTAAGGGCAGCCAGAGAGAAAGGTCGGGTTACCCACAAAGGGAAGCCCATCAGACTAACAGCAGATCTCTCGGCAGAAACTCTACAAGCCAGAAGAGAGTGGGGGCCAATATTCAACATTCTTAAAGAAAAGAATTTTCAACCCAGAATTTCATATCCAGCCAAACTAAGTTTCATAAGTGAAGGAGAAATAAAATCCTTTACAGATAAGCAAATGTTTAGAGATTTTGTCACCACTAGGCCTGCCTTACAAGAGACCCTGAAGGAAGCACTAAACATGGAAAGGAACAACCGGTATCAGCCATTGTAAAAACATGCCAAAATGTAAAGACCATCAAGGCTAGGAAGAAACTGCATCAACTAACGGGCAAAATAACTAGTTACTATCAAAATTGCAGGATCAAGTTCACACATAACAATATTAACCATAAATGTAAATGGACTAAATGCTCCAATTAAAAGACACAGACTGGCAAACTGGATAAAGAGTCAAGACCCATCAGTCTGCTGTATTCAGGAGACCCATCTCACATGCAGAGACATACATAGGCTCAAAATAAAGGGATGGAGGAAGATTTACCAAGCAAATGGAGAACAAAAAAAAGCAGGGGTTGCAATCCTAGTCTCTGATAAAACAGACTTTAAACCATCAAAGATCAAAAGAGACAAAGAAGGCCATTACATAATGGTAAAGGGATCAATTCAACAGGAAGAGCTAACTATCCTAAATATATATGCACCCAATACAGGAGCACCCAGATTCATAAAGCAAGTCCTTAGAGACTTACAAAGAGACCTAGACTCCCATACAATAATAATGGGAGACTTCAACACTCCACTGTCAACATTAGACAGATCAACGAGACAGAAAGTTAACAAGGATATCCAGGAATTGAACTCATCTCTGCAGCAAGCAGACCTAATAGACATCTATAGAACTCTCCACCCCAAATCAACAGAATATACATTCTTCTCAGCACCACATCGCACTTATTCCAAAATTGACCACATAGTTGCAAGTTAAGCACTCCTCAGCAAATGTACAAGAACAGAAATTATAACAAACTGTCTCTCAGACCACAGTGCAATCAAACTAGAACTCAAGACTAAGAAACTCAATCAAAACCGCTCAATTACATGGAAACTGAACAACCTGCTCCTGAATGACTACTGGGTACATAACGAAATGAAGGCAGAAATAAAGATGTTCTTTGAAACCAATAAGAACAAAGATACAACATACCAGAATCTCTGGGACACATTTAAAGCAGTGTGTAGAGGGAAACTGATAGCAGTACATGCCCACAAGAGAAAGCAGGAAAGATCTAAAATTGACACTCTAACATCACAATTAAAAGAACTAGAGAAGCAAGAGCAAACACATTCAAAAGCTAGCAGAAGGCAAGAAATAACTAAGATCAGAGCAGAAATGAAGGAGATAGACACACAAAACACCCTCCAAAAAATCAATGAATCCAGGCATTAGTTTTTTGAAAAGATCAACAAAATTGACAGACCACTAGCAAGACTAATAAAGAAGAAAAGAGAGAAGAATCAAATAGATGCAATAAAAAATGATAAAGGGGATATCACCACCAACCCCACAGAAATACAAACTACCATCAGGGAATACTATAAACACCTCTACGCAAATAAACTAGAAAACCTAGAAGAAATAGATAATTTCCTGGACACTTACACTCTTCCAAGACTAAACCAGGAAGAAGTTGAATCCCTGAATAGACCAATAGCAGGCTCTGAAATTGAGACAATAATTAATAGCCTACCAACCAAAAAAAGTCCAGGACCAGATGGATTCACAGCTGAATTCTACCAGAGGTACAAGGAGGAGCTGGTACCATTCCTTCTGAAACTATTCCAATCAATAGAAAAAGAGGGAATCCTCCCTAACTCATTTGATGAGGCCAACATCATCCTGATACCAAAGCCTGACAGAGACACAACAAAAAAAGAGAATTTTAGACCAATATCCCTGATGAATATCGATGCAAAAATCCTCAATAAAATACTGGCAAACCAGATTCAGCAGCACACCAAAAAGCTTATCCACCATGATCAAGTGGGCTTCATCCCTGGGATGCAAGGCTGGTTCAACATTCGCAAATCAATAAACATAATCCAGCATATAAACAGAACCAAAGACAAGAACCACATGATTATCTCAATTGATGCAGAAAAGGCTTTTGACAAAATTCAACAGCCCTTCATGCTAAAAACGCTCAATAAATTCGGTATTGATGGAACATACCTCAAAATAATAAGAGCTATTTATGACAAACCCACAGCCAATATCATACTGAATGGGCAAAAACTGGAAAACTTCCCTTTGAAAACTGGCACAAGACAGGGATGCCCTCTCTCACCACTCCTATTCAACATAGTGTTGGAAGTTCTGGCTAGGGCAATCAGGCAAGAGAAAGAAATCAAGGGGATTCAGTTAGGAAAAGAAGAAGTCAAATTGCCCCTCTTTGCAGATGACATGATTGTATATTTAGAAAACCCCATCGTCTAAGTCCAAAATCTCCTTAAGCTGATAAGCAACTTCAGCAAAGTCTCAGGATACAAAATTAATGTGCAAAAATCACAAACATTCTTATACACCAGTAACAGACAGAGAGCCAAATCATGAATGAACTTCCATTCACAATTGCTTCAAAGAGAATAAAATATCTAGGAATCCAACTTACAAGGGATGTAAAGGACCTCTTCAAGGAGAACTACAAACCACTGATCAGTGAAATAAAAGAGGACACAAACAAATGGAAGAACATACCATGCTCATGGATAGGAAGAATCAATATCATGAAAATGGCCATACTGCCCAAGGTTATTTATAGATTCAATGCCATCCCCATCAAGCTACCAATGAGTTTCTTCACAGAATTGGAAAAAACTGCTTTAAAGTTCATATGGAACCAAAAAAGAGCCCGCATCTCCAAGACAATCCTAAGTCAAAAGAACAAAGCTGGAGGCATCATGCTACCTGACTTCAAACTATACTACAAGGCTACAGTAACCAAAACAGCATGGTACTGGTACCAAAACAGAGATATAGACCAATGGAACAGAACAGAGCCCTCAGAAATAATACCACACATCTACAGCCATCTGATCTTTGACAAACCTGAGAGAAATAAGTAATGGGGAAAGGATTCCCTATTTAATAAATGGTGCTGGGAAAATTGGCTAGCCATAAGTAGAAAGCTGAAACTGGATCCTTTCCTTACTCCTTATACGAAAATTAATTCAAGATGGATTAGAGACTTAAATGTTAGACCTAATACCATAAAATTCCTAGAAGAAAACCTAGGTAGTACCATTCAGGACATAGGCATGGGCAAAGACTTCATGTCTAAAACACCAAAAGCAACGGCAGCAAAAGCCAAAAATTGACAAATGGGATCTCATTAAACTAAAGAGCTTCTGCACAGCAAAAGAAACTACCATCAGAGTGAACAGGCAACCTACAGAATGGGAGAAAATTTTTGCAATCTACTCATCTGACAAAGGGCTAATATCCACAACCTACAAAGAACTCAAACAAATTTACAAGAAAAAAACAACCCCATCAAAAAGTGGGCAAAGGATATGAACAGACATTTCTCAAAAGAAGACATTCATACAGCCAACAGACACATGAAAAAATGCTCATCATCACTGGCCATCAGAGAAATGCAAATCAAAACCATAATGAGATACCATCTCACACCAGTTAGAATGGCAATCATTAAAAAGTCAGGAAACAACAGGTGCTGGAGAGGATGTGGAGAAATAGGAACACTTTTACACTGTTGGTGGGATTGTAAACTAGTTCAACCATTATGGAAAACAGTATGGCGATTCCTCAAGGATCTAGAACTAGATGTACCATATGACCCAGCCATCTCATTACTGGGTATATACCCAAAGGATTATAAATCATGCTGCTATAAAGACACATGCACACATATGTTTACTGCAGCACTATTCACAATAGCAAAGACTTGGAATCAACCCAAGTGTCCATCAGCGACAGACTGGATTAAGAAAATGTGGCACATATACGCCATGGAATACTATGCAGCCATAAAAAAGTATGAGTTTGTGTCCTTTGAAGGGACATGGATGCAGCTGTGGGAAGTTTTAAAACTACTAATACAATCTTTTTACTTGGTATAGAGCTATTCATATTTTTCCTTTACTCTTCCATTGGTTTCAGTAGTTTGTATATTTTTAGAAATTTGTTCTATCTAATTTGTTGACATACCATTTCTGATAATATTCCCTTACAATGCTATTTATTTTTGTATGGTTGGTAGTGATGTTCTCTCTTTTATATCTGATTTTTAAAATTTCAGTCTTCTCACTTTTCTTCATCACTCTAGCCAGAAATTTGTCAATTTTGTCAATCTCTTTAAAGAACCAATTTTTTGTTTTATTGATTTTTATCTCTTTTCTATACTCCATTTCTTCTATTTCCACTCCAGTGGAAATCCTCTTATCTTTCCAGTTAGTTACTTCAGGTGGAAAAGTAGGTTATTATTTGATTTCTAATTTTTTTAAATATAGGAGATTGCAGATTTAAATTTCCAACTCAGAGCAACTTTATCTTCATACCTTAAGTTTTAGTTTGTTGTATTTTTATTTTCATTTCTCTCAAACGTATTTTTCCTCTTATGATTTATTATTTGCTCATTGGTTATTTATGACAATGTTACTTAATTTCCACATATCTGTGAATTACTGAAATTGCCTTGTGTTATTAATGTATAATGTAATTCCTCTGTTAAGTGAACATACTTTGTATGATTGAAATCTTTTAAAATATATTAAGGCTTGTCTTACAGCCTGTTACATCATCTATTTTGGAGATTGTTTTCTTTGTGCATGAAAAGGATATGTATCCCGCAGTTGTCGGGTAGAGTATTCTAAAGATGTTTGTCAGGTCTAGGTGGTTTACACAGAGTTTTCCAAATGCATTTTATTTTCCGTCTAGTCTTTCTATCCAATGTCGAAAACCAAATATTGAAGTTTCCAACTCTTACCGTTGAAGGGTCTATTTCTCCCTTCAATTCTGTCAGTTTATGCTTCATGTATTTTGGGACTCTGTTAATAACCTTATCATTGCAATGTTTTCTGGAAGAATCAACCCTTTTATCTTTGTAAAGTATTCCTCTTTATCTCTAGTAATATTTTTTGTTTCAACATAAATTCTACTTGGTATTATAGTCACTCCAATTCTCCTATAGTTGCAGTGTGTATGGTATATATTTTTCCACTCTTTACTTTTGACATCTGTATATGTTTAAATCTAAAATGTCTTTTGTAGGTAGCATATATTTGGGTCCTGATATCTTAATAAGTCTGACAATCTCTCTCTTTTAATTGGATTATCTATTCACAGTTAAAGTTATTCTTTTATCACTGTCGTTTTGCTTTTATTTTCGTTTTGTCTGATGGCTTTTTTTTCAACTGTTTCTCTTTCTGTTGCATTAGTTGATACTTTCAATTATCATGTTTTATTTACTTTGTTTTTATTAATAGATGCATTTTTTAAGTTTCTCTATGGTTTATAATCTTCATCCTAACAGGCTGCTTTATTTACTTTTGTTTCAACTTTTATTTTAGGTTCAGGGGATACATGTGCAAGTTGGTCATATGGATAAATTGTGTGACACTGAGGTTTGTGGTATGAATGATCCCATTACTCAGGTAGTGAGCACAGTACCCAGTAGGTGGCATTCCAATCTCATACTCCCTGCTTCCCTCCCTCCTCTGGGAGACTCCAGCATCTGTTATTCCCACCTTTAAATCTATGTGTACTCAATGTTTAGCTCCCACTTATAAGTGATAAATATGTGGTACCTGGTTTCCTGCTCATGCGTTAAAATGCTTAGGATAATGGCCTCCTGGTGTGTCCATACTACTGCAGAAGATGTGATTTTGTTTTTTTGTATGGTGACACAGTATTTTACGGTGTATATGTACCATATTTTCTTTATCCAGTCCACTATTGATGCACATCTAAGTTGATACCATGTGTTTGATATTGTGAATAGTGCTATTATGAACATAGAAGTGAATGTGTCTTTTTGGTGGGATGATTTATTTTCTTTTGGGTATATATCCAGTAATGGGATTGCTATGTCAAATGGTAGTTTTCTTTTAAGTTCTTTGAGAAATCTCCAAAATGCTTTTCTAGTAGCTGAACTAGTTTACATTCCAACCAATGCTTTGTCTTAATTTCAGAGAGATATAAAATTTTACTTCTATATGGCTCTTCCCTTTTCTGTGCTACTATTGCTATACATATTACATTCATATATGTTAAAAACCCAGAAGTTAAAACAGAAAATCCAAAAGTACACTATTATTATTACTTTATAGGATCTTACGCCTTTTAAAGAAGCTGAAAAATCAATAATACATTTATAGAGCTTTACATTAACTCTTTTATTTACCCATTTTTGTTCATTTCTTCTGTAGATACTTTCTAGTGTCATTTCATTACAATAGCCCTTTGTTCCCACCTGCCTTCTTTGTGCAATTATTCTCAAACATATTGCATTCCTATATATTATAGACTCCACATTTCATTATATCATTTAAATGAATTGCTTTTTTTCTTATAAAACAACTAAGACAAGTATGCAGATTAATGTGTATTTTATAAAATTATAAAATAACAACTTTTTCAGTGTTTTGTCACATGAATTCAAAGTACTATCTGGTACCACTTATTTTCACCCTGAAGAAATTTAATAATTCTTCTGAGTCTGCTAGAAACAAATTCTCTCATTTTTTTGTTATTTGGGTATGTATTCAATTCATAAAAATGTCTCTTCCAGTTTATGACTGATATTCCTTCTCTTCTTCCATGCTCAAGTTAGCATATATCTTACAACTGCCCTCTGGTCTCCATTGTTTCTGATGAAAAGTTAGCTGTTTCATCATTAGGATTTCCTCAAATATGATAAGTCATTCTTTTCTCTTACTGCTTTTAAGATTTTATTCATCTTTGTCTTCCAGCATTTTTATTATGACTACATTGAGTCTAGGTGTGAGTAGCTTTGAGTTCAGATTGGAGTTTGTTTAGTGTTTTGACTATATGGCTTAATGTTTCTTTTAACCAATTTTGAAATGTTTCAGCCATTATGTTTTTGAATTTTTTTACTGCTTCTTTCTCCTTCTTCTCTATTTCTGGTATTCTCATTATGCACATGTTGGTATGTTTATGGCATCCCACCTTTCTCTGAGGCTCTTCACATTTTCATTAATTTTTTATATCTTTTCACACTGTATGATCTCCGTTGATCTATATTCAAATTCAACGATTCTTTCTTCTGCCAGTTGAAATCTACTTTTTCCCCCTCTAGTAAATTTTTCATTTCACTTATTAAAGTTTTCAATTCCAGAATTTTTTCAAATGTTAATTTCCTTATTGATAGCCTTTCTTTGATAAGACACTGTCATTATTCCTTTCTATAATTGTTCACAAACTGTTTCCTTTAGTTCATATGAGCTTATTCATCAAAGTGGCTTGAAAGACTTTTTTTAAGTCTAGCAAATGGACTCCCCAAAGGCTATTTTTATTGCCTGATTTTTTTCTTCTCTCAATGCATCATGTTTTCCATTTCTTTCTATATCTTACAGTTTTTTTCTTTTGTTGCTGAAAACTGGACATTTTTGAAAATACATTGTAGTAATTCTGGATACAGATCTCCTTCTGGGGCTTGTCATTTGCTCTGATCCCAGAAGGGCTCATTTTAGCTATCTCTTTCCCTATGTCTCCCTGTTAAACTTCTAGCTGGCCAACTGTTTGGCTTATTTCTACAAATAACATGGACCTGGCAGCCTTCTCTTTATTGTTCACCACCCAGACCTTTATTGCTTTTGACAAAATCCTTAGGCATGTACTTCCTTAGGGTTTTTTCCCTTCAGTAGAGCTGCAGATCTCTTTGCCTCTTCTTCTAGGCTGCATCTCTGTGTAACTGCACCAGAGCTGGGGTAAGGAAGAACAACATGCTTTACTCAGAAAGGCACTTCTTTTTCATGAATGAAATACTTAGAGGAGATGTTAGTCTTTAGTCTTCTGAGTTTACCTCTACTAGTCCAGAACCTCCACCCTATGAGCTATCTGAACAAGGACTATCAGGGACCAATATTTTTGGCCTGCTAAGCATGGGTTTGAGCTTCTGCCCTACAAGTGGGAGCTATGTCAGGGAAGGGAGCTCCATTCCTCTCAAACGGACAGGACCTATCTGAAATACACAGTCTGACATATAAAATTGTAAGTAAAAGGAATGAAAACTACTTATGGCCTGCTTCTGCAAAGGGAAACTATAGCTCTAGTCAAGGAATTTGAGGTACAGAGAGTTCTGTTCTTATCTACACAAACCCAGTGTAAGGCTTCTGTTACACAGAACTTAGAAATGGGGAGCAAAGGGAGCAGGTAATAGCTCAAATGCTACCAACTTTCTGTTCTTATCAAGTTTTAGTAAATTTTCTTGAATCAACATTTTTCTGTATGGTTGCATGATTTTAGGACAATTTCCAGCCATATTAAATGATTGTTAGTGCTTTTTTTATTTTATACTTTTAACCAGTTAAAATGGTTGTTTGATTGGTGAGAGGATATACCAGTCTCCTCATACATACCACCTTACTGAAGTCTTACTCTCACCACCAAAAACAAAGGGTAACTCAGGTCCAATTTCAAGTCCTGTCATATTATATGTTCTAATTCTTTTTTTATAAAAATATACAGGTAAACTTATCTGTGCTTTCTGATATCACTGCATCTTCCTCTTGTCAGTCAGTACAAGGTAGTTAAGGAGATGGCTAGAAAAGCTATTTACTTCTTCAAAGATATTGGAAATATAGTGCAGATGGCAGTGGTATCTGTTATCTGAAAGAAACCTCAAGTGAGTCATAGGTTGGAAATCAAACAGAACACCTAATTTGGAGTTTTAACTGTGTTCTGTTGTTTGATTCAGTAAGTCTTCTGTTCCACATGAGTCCTCTTTTTCATCCACAGATACCCACCATAATTATTCCCATCTTGCTCATTACTGGCTTTTAAGGAGGCACTATATCTAAGATGTATGGATTCATATTAAAACTACTGCTGACACTGTTTCCTTGACATTGAGATACGTGTTTATTGTCTCCAAAAAGATTACTTATTTCTTTTTCCTCTGCTCTTTAGGATAACTAATTTTTTAAATGCAGTCTGCAGGAAACACTGTTGGATGAATTATAACAGAATCCAGGTTTTCTGAAAAGATGATTTCCATTTAAGTTCTCATTAGTGGATTTCTGTGAGGGTTCAGTTTTATGTTGGGGGACTTCAAGGCCTTGGAAACACTGGGCCAAATATTCACGTTTCTAATCATTTCCTGTGACCTAACAATAGAGAATCACTGTTCTATTAATAAATAACATTGAAATCGACATTTGAAGAAACACTTGCCATGCTGTGTTAAGGAAACTTGCTGTGTGAGACTTAAGTTTAATGCTAGGAAAATAAATACGATCGTGCTTTTTACATGAATCTCATGGCCAGTTGCTTTGGAATTTTTAAACATGATGTATGTCAGTAAAATAAGTACTTAAACTGTCATTTTAGCCATTGGTGCTGTGATTATAATTGTTACAAAATATACATATGTTTGAAGGTATAACATAATTTATATTAAGAAACTACATTCACTAAAGGAAAGTGATTACAGATACTTAGTAAAACTCTGGTAGCATCATGAAATTTGCACAGTACTTTTAGTATTCATTGAATGTATACTTTTTAAATTTTCCCTTCAATTGAAAGGTGATTTGGGCTTAATCAGAATAGTCTCATATTAGATAATCCAATTAGATAATAATGAGAAGTAGGTTCACTTATTTTATTATCTAAACATGTCTCTATGAAGTGGTAACAAGTATAGAAACAGTACTACAGTAATGTCATGATGTCCGTATATGTGCAGGAAACATAATATTCAGGTATTTATCAGTCTATTTTATTTACCAATCTGTTCTAAATCAAACTAGTAATATTTTATACTGTTTCATACATGTCAAAAAATTTGTTGTAGTCCAGAAAAATCTTGTGACTTTTCACACACTATTCCCTTGTCTGAAATGCCTTTTCTTCCTCTGCAATTTCATGTTTCACAACTGACACAGGTGTATCCCACCATTTCCATGAAGTCCACCTCTTCTCCAAATGTAATTGCCTCCTTCTCTAACTTACTTTGGCATTATGTATGCAAATCTGGCTTTAAGATATTGTATTATATTGTAATTTTTTATATTAAACTGTACTTTTTTTTACTTATGCATATACATTGAACTTTACCTTTTAACTTCAAATTCCTAAATGTTAGATACTGCATTTCATTTTATAGCCCCAAATAGCTTCAGTGCCTGACACAGTAAAAGTGCACATTGAATGTTTGTGAAAGTAGTACTTTATACGCTATAGGTAAATTTTATTAATGTGTTCTATATAGTGAAAATAGTTTTTTGGACCTATTTCTGTTATTGTACTCTTTAACATTTACTGATTGTTTACTGTTTGCCTGAGGACTTCACAATTCCTCTTCAAATGGTTTCCATGGTAATGTTTTTATTTAATGCTGCTTATTTGAAGGCCAGCTATAAATTTAGTATCATGGAATGCTATGGATTACTCTTACTCAACATCATTCTCAATTTTTTTCCAAGAGTACATAAAAACTCCTTAATAGTCTATTCTCCCTCATGTTCCAGGTGGTCAGCATACCAGGCATAGTCGTAACTTATATTAACTCTATTATAAACATATTTTAAAATTGCCCACCTCTATTGTTGCATAGTTTGTATTTTGCTGCTCATTATTTCAAAGATACTGAATACTTATTCCTTTGTTTACCCTTTCAATGTTATCACTCAATATCTGAATTAAATTAAGCAATACGGCATATGCATTTAAGTCACAATATGTATCAAGCGGGGATTGGACACATTGGTTAATCAGACTCTGTAAATGTATGAAGTGTGTAAGTGGGAACTGTGTGTATATGAATGGACTGAATCGAGAAGAACACTTTTCTTCACATAACTTTATGTACCATTAGGGAAAACATCATAACAAATTGAAGCATTCACATGGTTCATAAGCGTTAATTTTCTTCCTTGTTCTCCACCAAACAAAATATAGGACACATTGTTAAAAGCAGACTGTAAGAGAAGATGAGTTCTTGATCACCTAGGGAAAAGAGCAAGTGCAATGAGTTTTAGAAACAGCTGGTATTTGGGATGGTTGTACATACAACGCTGCTGCAAGGAGGGCGATAGAGTAAGTATTTTCTCCAATTTATAGGAATAATATTTTTCCCTTTCAATCAATTTATTGTTTTCTTATTCTGAAGAAACAGCAAAAATCAGAAAAAATTGCTTATAATATGGAGGATACTTGTTTTACCCTTAAAGTACTCAGTGTTTTCAATATTACCAGATCATTACCTGTACATAGCAGAATATATGCCATAGTATTTTCTGTATCTTCAGATTTGTGGCAGTTTTTTGATGTAATGCCTTACATGTAGTTGGCACCCAATAATATTTGCTGAAATAAACATATGAACTTAAAATATTGGGGAAGAGGTACATTTTAATTTGGCAACACTAAAAAAATATAGAATAGGATTTAAATGCTGCTTCTCCTCATAGTCCAGATTACTAAAGGGTGTTCCACGGAACACTCCATACCCATTCTTCAAAAAAGAAGTCTCTGCATTCAAAGAAACCGCAAAATTTCTGTATATCTCTTACCTGTTTATAGTTTTGGGTTCAAAAATATCACTGAAATGTCCTAAAATGAAGAATTCACATAAACTGTTTTATTTAAGACTATCCAAACATTATTTTGATTATTGAAAAAAAAAATTTCAATTAATTCCTGTTAACAATCTGCATATATTCTGTAGCACTCAGTTTAAGAAAGACTATCTAAACCATCCAGTTTTGAAATACAGGGCTGGATTATTTAATGTAGCTCTATGCAATTTCAAAGAATCTAGAGAGGCCTGAAAAATTTCTGGCTCATGATTTGCAAAGCATAAGCTTCTGTTGTCAAAGCATTCTCCTTCTAGGACTCCAAAAGGATCAAACATTCCTGGTTTGGCTGCCCGATGGTGGAAATCACACCACAGATTGCTGTGCTGCATTAAGTCAATTCTGTCTCTCTTCTCCTCCTATAGTTAAGAAGACTTGTTGGCTTTTTTCCACATTCTGCTCCCATTCACAGATGAGCATTAGAGAGAATTTGGAAATGGAAGGCCTTTATGTCTGCCGTGAACAGGGTCAATTCAGTGTGGCAGCTGTGAGCTGGTGACATAGACTTATATTGACACAACCCACTTTTTGCTGCAGAATCACAAAGTGAAAGCACCCGGGGCTCTTCTGCCGTTTTCAGTAAGATGCGAATTTTTCTCTTCCTTGTATTAAGCAGAGATCTGTCATCTTGACTTGTACACTAAATGGTCCATTCTGACTGCTTTGTTTGTGTCCAATCCCAGCCAGAATCCAGAAATATGTGTTAACATTCGGCATGTTTGGGGGCTAGTTGGAAGGGCCTGAGGCAAGACTCCCTGATGCCTGCTGGAGGCTAGTCAATAATCATTAGCCCTTCAAGTAGAGGATGCACAACATAAACTGTATTTATTTATTTAAAAAAATCTTTACTTTAAGCCACAGGGAAAGGCATTTTAGAGAAAGCAGTTTCCCAGCAGTTACTAGATTGTAATAAAGATCCAGTTATGAGGGAGTGGGAGGCTGAGAGAGGGGGCGCTGTTCTCAACAGAAATAATGTGAAACCATCCAAATACATTAATTAGGCTCTTTAGAGCAATACCACCCAGAATCTTTGCAGTTATTTTTTTCATGGCCAATATTCCAAAGATCATTACTCAGGCCAAAAAAGATCCCTTAGCAAAGTGGAATCACTACTATGCACAACGCGTCAAGCTTTTGGGTAGTATGAAGCACAGCATTGGTTACATTAGCAGGTTAAAAAGAATCTCTGACTTCTTAGGGCTTTCATTCTGAAGGAGACAATCTGAGGATGTTGTAATTAATAAAGACTATGTAGAAACTTTCAAAGGAAGCTTTTAAAATATTGACTAAATCTAAGTCAAATAAGGTATTTTGTATGCAGGTAAATTTTTCTTTATTTCAGTGGTGGAAGGCAAAGAATGCCTATTGCATGGATAACTTATTAGATTAAAAATGAAGCATTTATTTGTTGATTCACTTCTTCTAAAATTGACATCTGTCTCCAAATTCTAACGCCTAAATCTACACTATGCCCTTTGGAAGACAGTGAAGTCCATCAAGTGAGCTCTGGAACACACGCACATTCATTCTTTCATCCTTTAATTAAACAAAACAAAGCAAACAAACCAAAAATAAAAAAATTAAAAAACACTTTTTCAACTCTCTAGGTCAATTTCTTAGGTTGAAACAAGTTCTGTGCCTGCCAGAAACATATCTCTTAATGTAGAGTCCACCACTTCCAGCCAATAAAGACAATTAGCAATGCAACTATTAGATTAATTTCCCAAAGAGTAGATGAATATTTGGAAATTCAAATAGAAGTCCATTAATCTCTTGTCTTTTATTTATATACTTTATTTATAATATTGGTATCAATTTTGAACCCAAGGATCTAAATTATCACACATTTCTTCTTGTCATTTTAAGGTTCTTACTCAGCTTACACTTCTACTTGAAGCATTGCTTTAAAAAACATTCCATGTGCATCTTTGGATACAGTTACCATGCCTTCAATATGTTGATGATTTCACAAGAAATGGAACAAATGGAATATTTGGAATAAAAGGCCCTATTTTTCTTGATTATTGTTTCCCAAAGAAGTTATTTCTGTACTGAGGGAAGTAGCTTAAAATACCCATGAAGTAACCGCCTTCCTGAAAATGGGACTTGTTACAGTATAAGTAGAAGGGGCCCTAACATATACTTTTTTTTAATTATACTTTAAGTTCTAGGGTACATGTGCACAACATGCAGGTTCGTTACAGATGTATACATGTGCAGTGTTGGTTTGCTGCACCCCTCATCATTTACATTAGGTATTTCTCCTAATGCTATCCCTCCCCCAATCCCCCACCCTATGACAGGCCCCGGTGTGTGATGTTCCCCACCCTATGTCCAAGTGATCTCATTGTTGAATTCCCACCTATGGGTGAGAACATGCAGTGTTTGGTTTTCTGTCCTTGGGATAATTTGCTGAGAATGATGATTTCCAGCTTCATCCATATCACTACAAAGGACATGAACTCATCCTTTTTATGGCTGCATAGTATTCCATGGTGTATATGTGCCACATTTTCTTAATCCAGTCTATCATTGATGGACATTTGGGTTGGTTCCAAGTACATCAAATGTTTTAATAGTTTGACAAACTAGAGTGTAAGGAAAATGAGTTAGAACCTACTCTCAAAGAGTTCACTAGCTAGTAAGGAAGACATATACTCAGAGTCATAATACTACAAATGATGCTACAAGAACTCAGAGGCTAAAGAACCAGAGGCTTCTTGGAAGATAACGTCTGACCTCATTCTGGAAGAAAAAAATCAGTCACAGAAAGAAGGTGAGTCTGAAATACATAAGTGGTACTATGATGTCACTTACCACTTACAGTAATCGTGGTATTATATCTCTCGTGCATCAGTGATTAAATTATGCCTGTGTGTACAGGTGTCACCTGGCCCTCTTTGCATCACCTTGTGAGAACTGGGGTTTAGGAAACCAGCACAAAAATGTGAATACTTTGGTTACGGCTACTGGTTTGATTAGTAAATTTGTCTTCATCCTTGACCCAGAAGTCTTGGGTCTTCCACTAGGATTCATGAAACTGTGGCAGGCTAACTTGTTAGCTTTCGAGAGGAGTAAAATTTCAGCCCTTTCAAAGTTCTTGACAGTGATGGTGTCACATATTGTTACATTTTGCTGTATAACAAATACAAAATTTAATGGCTTAAAACAGTAACAACTAAAGATAGACATATACATCAATGAAATGAAACAGAGAGCCCAGAAATATACCCAGATAAGTAAGATCAAATTATTTTTTTACAGTGGTACACAGATAATCCAATGGAGTAAAGACAATTTTTTTCAACAAATGGTCCTGGAACAAATGACTAACCATATGCCCCAAAGTAAATATTAACCTATATCTCACACCTTATGTAAAAATTAATACAAAATAGACCATAGATCTACTTTAAAATGTAAACCTATAAAACTTTAAAAGTAAACATAGGAGAAAATTTTTGTAACTCTGGGTCGTGGCACGAGTTCTTAGATATTACACCAAAAGTACAATTCATAAAAGACAAAAAGACAATCTGGGCTTCATAAAAATTATAAACATTTGTTGTGTGTAAGCCACTGTTAAGAGAAAAGCACTGTTGAGACAAACCACAAACCGAGAGAATATGTTTGCAAATTCCATATTTAGTAAAGGACTTGTATTCAGAATATATAGAGAACTCTCAAGACTCAAAAGTAAGAAAACACTCAAATGTTTTAAAGTGAGCAAAATATCTGAACAGGTACTTCACCACGAAGATATATATATGGCAAATAAGCGCAAGAAAATATGTTCAACATCATGAATTATTAAGGAAATGCAAATTAATACCACAATGATATACCACTATATACCTATAAGAATGTCTAGGGTTTGTTTTTAATGACAATACCAAGCTCAATGAGGATGTGTGACACAACTGGAACTCATTCACTACTGGTGGTAATGTAAGGTATAGCCACTTTGGCCACTTTGGAAAACAGAAATTTCTTATAAAATTAAATTTTAGGTATTTGATACAAGAGAAATAAAAAGTGATGTTCACACACTCACACACACACCCCATATGAAACTAATTTTCAACTTGGACCTGAGTCGAGAAGTAAATAAAGCTTAAAAGATGACAAACCCACAGCCAATATCATACTGAATGGGCAAAAACTGGAAAACTTCCCTTTGAAAACTGGCACAAGACAGGGATGCCCTCTCTCACCACTCCTATTCAACATAGTGTTGGAAGTTCTGGCTAGGGCAATCAGGCAAGAGAAAGAAATCAAGGGGATTCAGTTAGGAAAAGAAGAAGTCAAATTGTCCCTGTTTGCAGACGACATGATTGTATATTTAGAAAACCCCATTGTCTCAGCCCAAAATCTCCTTAAGCTGATCAGCAACTTCAGCAAAGTCTCAGGATACAAAATTAATGTGCAAAAATCACAAACATTCTTATACACCAGTGACAGTCAAACAGAGAGCCAAATCAGGAATGAACTTCCATTCACAATTGCTTCAAAGAGAATAAAATACCTAGGAATCCAACTTACAAGGATGTAAAGGACCTCTTCAAGGAGAACTACAAACCACTGCTCAGTGAAATCAAAGAGGACGCAAACAAATGGAAGAACATACCATGCTCATGGATAGGAAGAATCAATATCGTGAAAATGGCCATACTGCCCAAGGTAATTTATAGATTCAATGCCATCCCCATCAAGCTACCAATGAGCTTCTTCACAGAATTGGAAAAAACTGCTTTAAAGTTCATATGGAACCAAAAAAGAGCCCGCATCTCCAAGACAATCCTAAGTCAAAAGAACAAAGCTGGAGGCATCACGCTACCTGACTTCAAACTATACTACAAGGCTACAGTAACCAAAACAGCATGGTACTGGTACCAAAACAGAGATATAGACCAATGGAACAGAACAGAGTCCTCAGAAATAATACCACACATCTACAGCCATCTGATCTTTGACAAACCTGAGAGAAACAAGAAATGGGGAAAGGATTCCCTATTTAATAAATGGTGCTGGGAAAACTGGCTAGCCATAAGTAGAAAGCTGAAACTGGATCCTTTCCTTACTCCTTATACGAAAATTAATTCAAGATGGATTAGAGACTTAAATGTTAGACCTAATACCATAAAAATCCTAGAGGAAAACCTAGGTAGTACCATTCAGGACATAGGCATGGGCAAAGACTTCATGTCTAAAACACCAAAAGCAACGGCAGCAAAAGCCAAAATTGACAAATGGGATCTCATCAAACTAAAGAACTTCTGCACAGCAAAAGAAACTACCATCAGAGTGAACAGGCAACCTACAGAATGGGAGAAAATTTTTGCAATCTACTCATCTGACAAAGGGCTAATATCCACAACCTACAAAGAACTCAAACAAATTTACAAGAAAAAAACAAACAACCCCATCCAAAAGTGGGCAAAGGATATGAACAGACATTTCTCAAAAGAAGACATTCATACAGCCAACAGACACATGAAAAAATGCTCATCATCACTGGCCATCAGAGAAATGCAAATCAAAACCACAATGAGATACCATCTCACACCAGTTAGAATGGCGATCATTAAAAAGTCAGGAAACAACAGGTGCTGGAGAGGATGTGGAGAAATAGGAACACTTTTACACTGTTGGTGGGATTGTAAACTAGTTCAACCATTATGGAAAACAGTATGGCGATTCCTCAAGGATCTAGAACTAGATGTACCATATGACCCAGCCATCCCATTACTGGGTATATACCCAAAGGATTATAAATTATGCTGCTATAAGGACACATGCACACGTATGTTTATTGCAGCACTATTCACAATAGCAAAGACTTGGAATCAACCCAAATGTCCATCAGTGACAGATTGGATTAAGAAAATGTGGCACATATACACCATGGAATACTATGCAGCCATAAAAAAGGATGAGTTTGTGTCCTTTGTAGGGACATGGATGCAGCTGGAAACCATCATTCTTAGCAAACTATCACAAGAACAGAAAACCAAACACCGCATGTTCTCACTCGTAGGTGGGAACTGAACAATGAGATCACTTGGACTCGGGAAGGGGAACATCACACACTGGGGCCTATCATGGGGAGGGGGGAGGGGGGAGGGATTGCATTGGGAGTTATACCTGATGTAAATGACGAGTTGATGGGTGCAGCACACCAACATGGCACAAGTATACATATGTAGCAAACCTGCACGTTGTGCACATGTACCCTACAACTTGAAGTTTAATAATAATAAATAAATTTAAAAAAAAAAAGATGAAATTTAAAGATTCAGGAAAGTATGGAGGTTATAAGCACTCAGGACAGGGGCAGAAAAATTTGGGACTGCCACTGGGCGGAAGCCCAGGATACAGTCAACTACCATCTGAAATACAGAGCCTGAGAGAAAAGCCATAATAAGTCCAAGCAGAGTCCCCCCTAAGCATTAATTCAAAGGGCAAAAATACGGAAGAGATATACCAAAAAGACAAAAAATGACAGTTATCTGACCAAAGGAATGGGATTTGAAAGAGAAGGAAATGGGCAGAAAACAAATGGGCTCACTAAGACTTTGGAGTGGCACTCCCACATTATCCCATGGTGGTCCCAAATTGTTAAGGAGGCTAAACTGGTCAAAAATAAGTAAGGCTGTGTCAAAATAGAGGTAGCATTAAAGGCATGGGAGGCACAAAACTTAGACTTGAATATTATTTTCAATACACTGATTATTACTTATGCTATTTGAGTCAAACTGGTTAACATCTTTTAGGGTCTTCAATTTCCTTATCTGGAAAATGGTGATAATACAGCTTACCTCATTGACTATGATACGATTAAATGTATTATAGTGCAAAACACAGTGGTTGGGATAGGTATTCAGTAAATGGTTAGCGGGTGTTGGTAATATTATTATTTTGGTATTAATAATATCTTAGAAGAGCTTTTACTTCCTAGAGATGGCTATGACAAAGTAAGAACAAAGTAATTATTCCAAAGCCAGAGTCAAGTCGGAGCAAAACATAGCTTTGAATTTCATTTGCTTGCATTTTCTTCCTTTCCTCAGTTGTGAAAATGTGTAGTAATAGTCAGGGTCGATGTTGCATGGAGACCCATATATATGGAAAAGCATAATAAGAGTCATCAGAGAGCACCATGTGCAGGTCTGTCAGGAGGAAGTGAAGACCTCCCCTTATTATTCTAAGGCCCTGATAATAAAATGCAAAAGTACCCAGAGTCTACAAGCCCACAATATTTGAGAGTCACTTCAAAGCAACTATCTGTATATTTAAATGACTGATCCTGGGAATCTTATGTCTAAATTTGACATTTGATGAAAAAATAATTGAGAAAAGGTATTAAAATATTCTATGTCTTTTTGAGTTCCTTCAGCTCTAGCTCACTCTGGGCAGATACTTCACTTTTCTTGGTTGGGATCACAGATTTAATATTCCAGGTCTTCTTATTTTTTTAAACCTGTGCGTGTGTTAAAAGTCTTAAATTAGAGGTGTTAGTTTCCCTTCTCCTAGCAGAATGGTTTGCATAGAGTAAGTGCTCAGTGAAGTTTGGTTGAATGAATTAATAAATGAATAAAATGAATGGAAGAGTTTGTACATAGCAGGATCCATCTCTTACTATTTTTTATGTCACCCTTGAAGTTTTGCATATGGAAAAAAAGTGTAAAAAATCCTAATTTAAATTTTGTGATGAGTAAATTGCTGCTGGTTTTTCTTTCTAACAGTTTAATTTTATTTGATTTCACATTCCTATAATGAGGTTCCACATTTCTACCACTACATTTGAGTTTCTTAATCTATCATGATCTTTTATTTTTGTTGACAAATTCCAAATACATCCAATATGTGTAATTTAAAACTTCATTTTTATAAACCATGACATAATTTTCAAACAAATTAATGGTTCCTTAAGTTTGAGTAAACAGCTCTTCCGCAATCCTGAAAGTTACATTTTTTGTTGTTCTTTATAAACACACACACACAACACATTCATACATGCATACACATGCACGCACACACACATACAGCATACTACCTGACCTATGGAGCAAGAAGTCATAACCTTAAGTCAACCTGGGCCAATTAGAGTGCTGATAATATAGACGTGTTTTGTTGGTATACTCTCTCATGGAGTTTCCTAGGAAAAACTAAACTGCAGCACATTTATAATTTAGTACTATTTTCACAGATTAGAATTGCCTTCCCCACATGTCAGAATAAAATTGCTACGGAATAGAGAACAGCCATATAGCTACTGCGAGAAACCTTGTCTTATGGACATCATACAGATGCCCTGCTGGGGACAAACCCAATTGAGAGCTACAGAATCAGTCTGGAAAACACACCCACCCAAAACTGTTTGCGGAGGTCAGGATGTGCTAAAAGAGAAAACTACTAGAAAAAATATTTCACAAGCATGTCAAAACATGAAGCAATAGTTCTGCTTAAACAGATGAAGAGTTTTCTTAGTTTGTGGTAGAAATTCCCAACCCTGTTATGTTAATTAAAATTTACCCAAGAGCAAGGAAAGGCAACGATAATGTGAGCAAGTAGTGCCCAGAGACCCTTAAGAATATAAGCATGATGACAGAGGTTGAGAGAAGGCGGCAATGAGTGCCTTCAAGGTAACAGAATAGGTGTGTCGTGGAAAATTATCTGAAGCAGGTGTGTGTGACTAGAATTTTTCTTCAAACCATGAAGGGCCAGTAGGCCTTGGTGGGGCTTTTAATATCCACAGGTAAAATAGAAGAGGACTCCAGTTTTCCAAAGCCTCAAGCAGAGCTCCCATATTCTGGCCTTTCCTGGAGGGTTGTTTATTATTCTATTATCTCTACTTCTTATTGAATTTGATCCTTTTTTTTCCCCTCTGCCTCTTCTTACCACTTCAGTTCTTTCAATTCTACACCCAAGCAGTTTTTCTCACTATGATCCAGACCTGTGCCAGACAGACCCCCTACTGAACACCATCCATTCCCCAGCCCCCACCCCCAGCACAACGCTCTACTTTTTTCTTTCAGGGAATAACTTGATTGCTGGGTAAAAAGACTGGAATAAATAATAGAGCAGAAAAGAACTACTTATTGAAATGTGACCTATTCAGCAACTGAGATTCTATCTTTACTTTTCACGTTTTCTCATTTTAAACATATTTGTGAAACCCCCATTGTGTGGACAGTTTTCTACCTTCCTTTGAGGTGGGCCAGCCCCAAATTAAACAGTCAAATATCCTAAATGCCCCATCCTCTCACCATGTCTACAGAGCTAAAATCAGGTAATTATAAAATTAGAATGAACAAAGGTGAACGTGGTAATGCCTTTACTGTTATTTAAAATTATCGAATCAATAAATCATCATTTGTCTCATCTTGGTGGTGTTGTACTGGTTTCCTCATCACAGCATCATGAAAGGACTTTTCTTCCTGACCCTAAGCAGGAAGCCAGAGTGTCAACATTGTGATTCCCATTTGTAAACTGCTTTGGTATTTATGAGAAGCTTCAAATAAACTATTATCTTATTAAAAATTAAGATTGAGTTGGTTTCAGGAAGACTAGAACGTGTCCTTTTAGGTCATTTTTTTCTCATGCTCTTCTACAAAGCAAGCATTGGCAAACATTTTCTGTAAAGAGTCAAATAAGCAGGCCATGCACACTGTTTCAAATACTCAACTCGACTGTTGTAGGGTGAAAGTAGCCACAGACAATATAAAAGCAAATGACAGTGACTGTATTCCAATAAAATTTTACAAAAACAGGTGGAAGGCAGTTTTGCTCTGTGGTCTGTTGTTTGCTGATCTTTGCAACAAAGGGTTTGTTCAGGAATCCCTAAATAAATCTTGAGCTTTTCCATCTCTTTGTACTTGCACATGGCAGTTACTCAGCGTATATGTCTCTGTACAAATTTGAAAAAAGGAAATGTGGGCTGGGAACAGTGGCTCAGGCTTGTAATTCTGCACTTTGGAAGGCCAAGGCGGGCAGAAGGCTTGAGCTCAGCAGTTCGAGACCAGCCTGAGCAACATGGCAAGACCCCATCTGTACAAAAAAAACAAAAAAAAAAAATTAGCCAGGTGTGGTGGCTCACACCTGTAGTCCCAGCTACTTGAAAGGCTGAAGTGGGAGGATCATTTGAGCCCAGGAGGCAGAGATTGCAGTGAGCCAAGATCGCACCACTGCACTCCAGCCTGGGAGACAGAGGGAGACCTTTTCTCAAAAAGAAAGACAGAGAAAGAAAAAAGAAACAAGGACATGTGTGATTTTTCTGAGACAAAAACGTAGAGAAAGATCAGCATTAGGATAAAGTTTTTAAAGTACTTCATCCGGGTGGATGAATTAGAAATTGATGCTGCCTCTGGGCTGAAGGAGACCTAGGTGTGTGGCTTAGTTGCATCATTTTGTTAGTGCTAAGAGACAGACCCCAGGTTGAATTTCAACTACCAGGTGTCTCCTTTGCAGGTGGCACAAAGCAGAGCCATTTGAGGCAACCATGCCTTACAGTAGAGAATGCCCTTCCTCCAATCTATAATAAAGAACTCCCTTTTTCCACTTCGGCTATTAATCAATTCATAATCCAACTTTAATCAGATTCTCTTGTAAAAAAAAAAAAAATGCCCCCCCGCCCCAGCCCACAGTCATTTTTCCTACCTCAAAACACCCATTGCTTTATTTCATTTACGCTACAGTTGCAGCATAGTTAGCACAATGTATTTGCTGTATTCTTATATTCTGCATTGTATAAATACTATTACTTTTGTGTGTGTGCCTCATCTTCAGTCAAAATTCTGGAAGTGCCCATGTTGGGTAGGAATTAATCCCTAGAGTATGGGCAGACATAAGATGATAGTTATGTCAACAGACTATAACAGACATCACCAGAAAGTTGGAAATATTCACTCAGGTAAGTTTTCACACAGTCGAGAAATTTTGTTTTGGGTCACAGAGACTTTATCATATTGAGTCTCAGGATTCTTCTATTCTAAAAAGTCCTATGTGTGAAAAACAGGTCAGTAAACTTCCAGCCAACTTCTGATGACCTATTACTATGACTGTTTGGTTTGAAACTGCAGTCTGGAAGGTTGATATGGTTTAGCTTTGTGTCCCCACCCAAATCTCATGTTAAATTGTAATTCCCAATGTTGGGGAAGGGACTTTGGTGGGAGGTGATTGGATTATGGAGGTAGATTTCCCCTTTGCTTTTCCCGTGATGATGCATGAGTTCTCACGAGATCTGGTTGTTTAAAAGTGTATAGCACATCCCCCTTTGCTCTCTCTCTGTCTCTGCCATGGTAAGACATGCTGGCTTCCTCTTCACCTTCTCCCATGATTGTAAGTTTCCTGAGGCCTCCCAATCATACTTTATGTACAGCCTGTGGAACTGTAAATCAATTAAACCTCTTGTCTTCATAAATTACCAGGCTCAGGTAGTTCTTTAGAGGAGTGTGAGAATAGACTAATACAAAAGTCAGTCATTTGTTTTACTATCTCTTGAGATGTTAGGCAAAAGACACCAAAAGTGTAAACCTTAACCAACACAGAAAGTGTCCTTGTTATGTATCTTGTTCTTTAATAGTGTAGCACACATTTGGGAATGAGATTTCTCATGTAAGAACATGTTACATTTGACAATTATGTCATAATGGGCCAAGACAGGAGTCAATGAAATATGATAAATGAGTATAATTTAGTATTGATAGATTTTATTTACAAGCTAAAATGACTACAGTCAGGTGACAGTGATCTAAGCAGGACATACTGAGCAAAGAATTTCCCCTAAAATTTGTGAAGAAATAATATTTTCTTAGTTTAATAGAGAAAAATATCCTAATACTAAGAAATCAGCTCACTACATGATAAACGGTGACTGTCTCAAGAAAAAAAAATAGTATTTCCAAAGGCAATTCAAGAATCTGCCTAAAAAAATTACACATATATTCAAGTGAAAAATAATAAACTTTAAAAACATCTTTTCACAACTTTTAATTAGAGCAGAATAAAACTTGGCAGCTTCATCTGAGATACTTCAGATGAGGTGAAGGCCCTAGGATGAATCCAGTCCCCAGATTGACAGGTCAGAGAGTGCTTTTACTTAATTAAACCCATGGAGGGAAGTTCTCTTTGGGTTTATGTGAGGACTACTGAGAAGGAAAATTTTTTTTAAAAAAGGATAAGAATGTCTTCTCTCATTGCGCTCATGTGAAGGGCTGCTTAAGATCCATGGCACGCAAGTTATCCCCACCTCCCCACCCCCAGGCATATACTCCTACTGGGGGACAGATCTGGAGAGAATCTGGCAGAAGGCGTTGCTTGAGTCTGTTTTTGTTACCCTGATAATTTGCTTTTTTGCAATACTTGTAAAGCATCAGTTTTAGGTTTGGAAGCATACAGCCCACCCACTGAGGCAAAGTGTTCTTTTCTTGACTAAGCATATGCCTGCTTCTTGGAAAGAATGTGAGAAGAGGTGAAAAGGCTCCACACTTGGGGAAATAAAGAATTCTTTCATGTTGAAAGACAAAATTGAGGCTTTCGAATACTAAAGTTAAAACTACATCTACATGACACCCAAATATGGATGTTACATAGTTATTTCATTTGTCTACTGATTCTGTTCATTCATTCATTCCTGCATACACACAACTAATTTTGCTACCCATTTACTACATATTACATATAAGATATACTTTGATTTTGGCCGGGAGCTGTGTCTCACGCCTGTAATCACAGCACTTAGGGAGGCTGAGGCGGGCACATCACCTGAGGTTGGGAGTTCGAGACCAGTCTGACCAACATAGAGATACCTCGTCTCTACTAAAAATACAAAATTAGCCAGGCATGGTGGCACATGCCTGTAATCTCAGCTACTTGGGAGGTTAAGGCAGGAAAATTGCTTGAACCCAGGAGACAGAGTTTGCGGTGAGCAGAGATCGTGTCATTGCACTAGATCGTGCCACTGCACTCCAGTACGGGCAACAAGAGTGAAACTCAGTCTCAAAAAAAAAAAGAAAGAAAGGGAAAAATATATATACACACACACACACACACACACACACACACACACACACACACTCTTTGGTTCTTGGTGATTAAATGGTGAGGAGAGATAAGAGTTCTTGCTTTTATAGATCTTGTATTTGTCAAAGTCCTGCCACTGGAAATCCTCTAGGTTAGAAAGCCCACAATTCATGTAAGTCTTAAGTTACTCTAGTAATTCAAGTAAGTCTTAAGTTAGAGTATCTTAAGTCCCGTATGTAGGCATTCAATAATTATAATCCAGGCACTTGGATTCATATGATGGAAGAGTTAAGGTGTGAAATTCAGATTAAGTTATTGACGATGAGGCCTCCGGGTTCTTAAAGGATAAAAGCCAGATGGCAAGGAGACTCAGACATCCTTTAGCCTAGTGAAACTCACTCAGTAGCTGTGCAAGACATAAAATATCTGCATCTGGAGGCCATGCGTATTATACCACTTGACTTATCTTTTGCCCAATCTAACAATCTAGATTGTTAGATTGTATCCATTACTCATGATTACTAAACGTACACAAATGCCACAACTGTGCTCCCAAACTTCACATTCCTGTTGGGTCACTTATACTGTACCTCTTGATGCTCACATTCTCTAATCTAGAAGGCGAATGGAAAAGATGCAAACAAATAAAATTAGGAGATAATTACAGACCTTGAAAAGTGTTATATGAGCACCAATAGCTTAATGATATGGATATTAAAGGCAGGGAACTAACTTAGGTAGAGTAAGCAGAATGGCCTCTCAGAGAAGGTGACATTTAGACAGAAACTTACTAAGGATGATTAAGAAATCTAACATAAGAAAAACTAGGGGAAGATTATTCAATTTAGAGAAAAACAGCAAGTAAAAAGTGTCAAAAGTCATGAAGAGTTAAGGGGTCCTAGGAATAGAGTAGCTTAGTGTGGCAAAGGGTGGGGATCTAAGGCAGTAGATGGAGATGTTGAAACATTGGCAGAGACCATATCATGCAAAGACACAAACACAATGCTTTAAGTTTATCTTCCAGGTTACGTCCTTGTTTATAGCTCTTCAGAGAAAAGTAAGCTAAAATTATAAAGGACAAAAGGGATAAAGTCAAACAATACAAATTAGGCTAAGCAAAAATTAAGATGTTTACTAAATATTCAAATAGAAACCAATCCATGAATAATTACTTTCCTGAGAACTGTTCTCATTATAACACAGACATGAGAAGGATTAGTGAATCCTATGAGACTCTTTATGAAGAAAATATACAGACTCATGTTAAAGTGCTTACAATTCAATTATAAATGAGTATAATAAGATTTTGTTATCTTTTTTTTCTTTTCTTCCAGATATGGAGTCTCTCTATGTTGCCCAGGCTGGAGTGCAGTGGCATGATCTCGGCTCACCACAACCTCCGCCTCCCAGGTTCAAGCGATTCTCCTGCCTCAGCCTCCCAAGTAGCTGGGACTACAGGCATGTGCCATGATGCCTGGTTAATTTTTGTATTTTTCGTAGAGACGGGGTTTCACTATGTTGGCCAGGTTGGTCTTGAACTCCTGACCTCGTGATCCACTCACCTCAGCCTCCCAAAGTGCTGGGATTACAGATAATGTTGATTTTCTATCAAATGTATTAATGTTTTTTTTGGAATTATGAAAAAATACTTAAATTTTAAGTAATTGTGTTTCCAAACTTAGTAGTAGAATAGAACAATCTACTAAATTTGGTTTCTGGACATTTTTGTTCTTCATGGAACCATTCTTAAAATGGAGTCCACAGGTAGAAAATGGGTTTCCCTTTGAAAACCAGCTATCCATCTTGAACACATTTCTATCAGTCTATCAAAACAGAAAGAAACCTGGAATAAAATACAGAAAGTCAACATTTGTTGGAACAGAATCCATTAAAATGTGTCTATCACCAAAAATCTGTCACAGAAAGTTTGTGAGACAATTGCAAGATGGTTTAGTATGAAAATTGTGGTGCCAACACTTGGTACATGAATTAAACAGAAGAGAAAGCTTCCGAAATACTAAGACTGATGAAATGTTTTAGTTTGGGTTCTTCATTGGAGAATAGGAAGATAAATATATATTGAATTATATTTGTGAACCCTATTATTATTCTTTGGGAAGAACCTTAGTTTTATAAAATCTCAGATAGCACTTGTATGATCAACTCACTAGATTTCTGCTTGTAGATTAATCACCTTCCAAATTATCTGTGACCAATCCTTTAGCAGTCACATGCTCTTCTGGGCTTACACTCCCTGCAATCAGTTAGCTGGTGGTCAGGGAATGAAGATTAATTTTAATATTTGCCTTAGGCAAACAATTCAGAAGGCAGATCTCCTGTTAAAATGTTATGTATCCCTAAACCAATTATGAAATATAAATGATTTCTGGATTATTTCAAACCAAAAACTTGTTACAGACCTTGATTTGCTACAGGATCTTTTTATCTAAAAATAATTTCTCAGAAGAAATTTATCTCCTCTTTTTTTTTCATTTTATAGGACTACTGGATCTTTGAGATGCAACTGAAGCATTTATAATTAGAAACTGTGCAGTGTTTTATAGTCCCCTCAAATGTGCTCAATGAATACATTTTTAATGACTTTTCCCAGCTCTATGTACATTTTGCGTTGTTTGTTTTTTGGGTACATGTGCACCGAGCCAGACTGGACAGACTGAAGATACGTTGGGCATAAGTTTCTATATTCTGCAGTATCAGAAACCTTGGAAGTTGTTGGACCCAGAAGAAAATATCGCATTGGTTTATTTACACAAAGATATCATATTAAAGGCAAAAATTAAAAACATCTATTAATATTCTAAAGAAAATTATATTTCCCAAACTGAAAGTCTAGCAGACCCAGCTCAATTTATGAACTTAAAGCAATGTAGAACCTTTCAGCAATGCAGACACTATCTAATATTGTTTGCTGTTATAATGCCAAAGTTAAGATGACTGCCATTTCAGGTCATTCTAATAATTTTGAAAAATGTCTTAAAATAATTTCAATGTGAAAATGTAGAGCAAATGCCTGCTGACAATGATCTATTAAGTTATTGAGCATTTTAAATAGAAGCACCTAATTGACTTTTTTCCACTTTGAAATTTCAGTTTTTGTTTAGATTTTAGTCTAAATTTAACCTTTATTGAAGGCAATATGATTGTCTCAAAAAAAAAAAAAAACACTAAGACTATTTAATCACCCAATTTACCATGTTACTGTTTAGATTAATAGAACAAATGATTTTGTTTTTAGGAAGTGTGTTGGATAAGAATTAGCATTACAAAAAGAGTATAGCTTCTCCAATGAGCATAGAGAGAATGCTCACATATCAAATTTTCTTTTTGTAAAAATAAAAATGAACATTCTTCAAGATGTCAACCAAAAGAGGAGATTTATAAAGCAAATAAAAGCCTTAAATGAGAAACTTGTAGATTTATTTGCTAAAGAATAATACAACAATGTAATATAAGGAAATAATTGGAGGATACAGTCTTATAAAAATTAGAATATTAAGATTTGCTATGAGATTGTCTTTTTTTTTTTTTTTTTTTTTTTTTTTTTTTTTTTTTTTTTTTTGAGACAGAGTCTCACTCTGTAACCCAGGCTGGAGTGAAGTGGTGTGATCTCAGCTCACTGTAACCTCCACCTCCCGCGTTCAAGAAATTATCATTCCTCAGCCTTCCAAGCAGAGACGAGGTTGACTGTCTATGCTAAAAACAAAACGAAAAAAATGTTGGCCAGGCTGGTCTTGAACTCCTGGCCTCCCAAAGTGCTGGGATTACAGGTATGAGCCAAAAGGCCTAGCCTGTCCTGTTGTTTTTCAGTGAACTTGGGAATAGATTAGGATGAGAGGAGTGACACATATGCCAGAAATGATCCTTCCAGCCCCTAATATAGGCCGAGGCCAGATACATAAGTCCAACATTGGGGAGAAGTGTGGCTTTTTATTTTCTGTCTGTGTTAAGCAGAATAAAACATTTCAACCTGAAATCACACAGTTAAATATCCTGCCACATATTACAGAAGATATCCACACAAAGAATTTCAAATGAAAAACATTATATTCCTCTTAGTAATTTGGGGGGTTTGCAAAGCGTTGAAGACACTGTAAGCTTTTCTCTAATATTTCTTGAATATTCAACAGAATTCTTCCCTTGAGGGAAATTTTTCTGGCTAACTTGTCTCTTGCTGCTCACGAAAAAGTCTACCTCATGTTGGATGCTCAATATATTTAGTTTTATTAAAAGAAATAAAATAATAAATATGCATTATGTAATATTGTCAATATGCAATGTGAATCCCAAGTCAAAAGCTCTTAAATTTTTACTTTGCTACCAGTTTCCAATAATTATGATAGTGTAGTAGTGGCTAAGAGTTTAGTTTCTAAAATCTGAGAACAAATATGAGTCATGTTCGGTTTGATTATTTACTCGTTTTATAAAACACAGCAAATGCTTGAACTGTATTACAAAGTCACTTTTCTCAATGGAAAATATAGAAAATAATAGATGCTAACTTACAGAATGATTATGAAGATCCAACAAGCTAACTGACATTATCATAGCAAAATGGCCAACTCATATTGTGTGCAATGAAATATTATCTATTGAACAAATGAACACACAAGCATTATTCAACAGAAAAACTATGCCTATATTGTGCTGTCTAGGTTACTTGTTTAAGTCTGTAGAGTTCACATTCAAAGAAATGTTTTTAAGTCAACACATAAGGCCATTAGCAAATGGTGCACTATAAGCATATAATGATAGTTAGCATCTCCTACAAAACCAAATGCTTTGTTTATTGTTTGAGGGAGTATAATCAAGGATACCAATAATTAAGATATAAAGTCAATCTATTTGATTAATCATGGCTTTATTTCCATACTAGCCTATGATGCCGTGCATTGCCCAAGCAGACCACAAGACCTCCAAAATTGTTTTATAAGACCTACTTTGAGTTTTTTCTTTATTCTGCCAGAAGCGAATGTGAACTATTCCACTCTCATTAGATGAGGCCTAAAACAAATAACCGTAAGTAGCTTCTAAAAATAAATATTATTTATTGTTCATGTTACAAGTAAGTGGGTGTGGGTCTGCAGCTATTGTTCTGTTTCAAAATAATAATTGAGTTCAGGTCTGCCCCATGGTCTTCCTCATCCTGAGGGTTCAGGCTAAAGTAGCAGCACTTTTGTGTGAGAGGCCCATTCTTCTGTCAGAGGGAAATGACTAAAAGAGTAAGAGTGTAAATGGCAGATTTCTCTTAAATATTCATTTCATACCTGACCATGAACAAAATATGTCACATGGCCGAGCACAAAGTCAGAGACGGGGACCTATATTCTTCCCATACATGTTACATGATTATAGGCAGAGATCTATGATCACTTTTTATCAGAGGACAGAGTGATAGAACAGTGCTAAATATGCTTCATGGAAATCAAGATTCAAAATTTTACCTCCTATAGACATAATCTCAATGAAACATAAATCAAGTACATATTTCTTCTAAAAAGCAGTAAAAAGATTTGAAAACATTTTCTGAATGAAGATTAAAAGCAAGAACTTAATCTCCCCATCTATTTTATATGAAAGTCTACCTGACGGAAGAATAAATCCATAATCTCCGTGATTTCTTGATGGGAAACAGATGAAGACAGCATGAAGCACACATGAGAATGAAGCCACGGGGCATCACCAATTCATTTGGCCTTTCTGATAAGATTTTTCCTTTATAAATAGAGGGAAGTGGTTTTCAAAAGGAAGATGAAAACCAGTCCAACATAAAGCCATATTCAAATTCAATCAAAGAGGCTAATCTCCCAGGAAGAACATTGGATTGATAAACTGAAAGATGAATCAAACAACATCCAAAACTGAGAACCAACCCTGAGATTTGGCAATCAATGAATCACTGACCACCTGATAAGCCCGTCTTTTTAACACATCATGATCTAAAAGCAAGTTGATAGCAGTCAATTATATTATGATCTTGCTGAAGTGATGAATGACAAGTGAGGACAAGCCAGTTGAAATCTTTCTATAACATTGCTTTGGGCAATAAAATGTAGGGAGTCTAAGGAGGCAATCATGAGTTGGAAACAGGAAACAGGGTCAGCCTGTGATAGTGAACATATCTAATATAAAAGGCTTGTTAAGTTAGAAAGACCCAAGAAAGTTACTTAATCTTATTTAGCCACAGTATCCATACCTCGATTTCCTAGTATCTACTCCATGGAGAGGTCATGAGATTTAATAGCGCATGTCCAACATATATTACTGTTTTGTTTGTTTTTGTTGTCATGATGATGATAATCATTTATATTTCAGTCTCTTTTGATCAGTGACATAATGAAGCATGAGTAAATTTCTCTTGAATTAAGCCACAGAGATTTGAGGATTGTTGGTTTTCATGATATAGATAAGTATATGCTGTTTATAAAACTTGTCTCTCTAAACAAAGGAAACATCTAGAATCAGTGTCTAGTGGAGGCTGGAACAATGGTGAGCCTTCCCAACTGGGGAGAGTGGAGGAATGGCTCCTCCCATGCATGTGCATGTGTGTGTGTGTGTTTGCATGTGCATGCACACATGTGTTTATGATATGATTAGGTGGACTGCACATAGATGGATAGATAGCAGGAGACCTAAAGTGTAACAGGCCAGGACTTTTATCCTTCTGCATCCATTTTCTAGGGTCAGTTCTAGGAATGGGAAGTGGATGGTGTGTGCATGTGTATGTTATAATAAAAAATATTAAAACAAAACCCAAATTAAGCTTTCTAGTGTTTCCATAATTTTTCTTTCTATAGAGAGCTGCATTCCTTGAATTATGAACTCTCATGGGATTTAGTGCAGCAGGCTCCTTGCGGTGTATACTTTTGGTTTCACCTAATAGGGATTGTCCTTGCTTCCAGCATAATATTCAGTCAACCAAATCCACTCTGGAAAGTCAGGGCAATGACATGCAAGGAGAGAGTTGGTGACTAAAAATGGACACACCCTATGCAATTCACTGACCCTGAATAAAGCACACAGGGTTGTTTACTGGGACCACACACTTGCTAAAAGGCATTCTCACAGTCAGTAATATGGCTAAACAGTGCAGCACTCATGTATCTCCAAAGTGGTGCATGGTGAATGGGATATGATTCGATCAGGGGCTATGTGTAAGAACTTCTGTCTACAGATAACCAATTTAAACAGAGAAAATATTACCTTTGTTGCTGGCTAATCTAAAAATGAGTGAATATTAGTAGATCCAAAGCAAAACTCTACTTAATTTTGGGGGTAGAGGGAGGAAAAAGCCCAAACAGAATGATACAGTACTGTGACAGCTCCCTCAGAGTGAAAAAGTTACGTTCTCTCTCTCTAACCAGTAACTCCATCCCCAAAATCTAGCCCAACAGGAAGAACTAGGAATATAGTAACATAATTATGATTTCTATATAGCATATGCCTTTATCATTAATACTTGCCAATTAATAAAATCTTCTAACTAGGGTTTAGTAGTTTATTGTTTCTGATATTGACATGTGTTTTTGGGAAAAAGTTTTCATTCAGATTCTATGGAATAGATAAAATTTTGTTTGAGTCTAAAACACCAAAAGCAACGGCAACAAAAGTCAAAATTGACAAATGGGATCTCATTAAACTAAAGAGCTTCTGCACAGCAAAAGAAACAACCATTAGAGTGAACAGGCAACCTACAGAATGGGAGAAAATTTTTGCAATCTACTCATCTGACAAAGGGCTAATATTCAGAACCTACAAAGAACTCAAACAAATTTACAAGAAAAAAACAAACAACCCCATCAAAAAGTGGGCAAAGGATATGAACAGACAGTTCTCAAAAGAAGACATTCATACAGCCAACAGACACATGAAAAAATGCTCATCAACACTCGCCATCAGAGAAATGCAAATCAAAACCACAATGAGATACCATCTCACACCAGTTAGAATGGCAATCATTAAAAAGTCAGGAAACAACAGGTGCTGGAGAGGATGTGGAGAAATAGGAACACTTTTACACTGTTGGTGGGATTGTAAACTAGTTCAACCATTATGGAAAACAGTATGGCGATTCCTCAAGGATCTAGAACTAGAAGTACCATATGATCCAGCCATCTCATTACTGGGTATATACCCAAAGGATTATAAAGCATGCTGCTGGAAAGACACATGCACACGTATGTTTACTGCAGCACTATTCACAATAGCAAAGACTTGGAATCAACCCAAATGTCCATCAGTGACAGACTGGATTAAGAATATGTGGCACATATACACCATGGAATACTATGCAGCCATAAAAAAGGATGAGTTTATGTCCTTTGTAGGGACATGGATGCAGCTGGAAACCATCATTCTCAGCAAACTATCGCAAGAACAGAAAACCAAGCACTGCATGTTCTCACTCATAGGTGGGAATTGAACAATGAGATCACTTGGACTTGGGAAGGGGAACATCATACACCGGGGCCTATCGTGGGGAGGGGGGAGGGGGGAGGGATTGCATTGGGAGTTATACCTGATGTAAATGATGAGTTGATGGGTGCTGACGAGTTGATGGGTGCAGCACGCCAACATGGCACAAGTATACATATGTAACAAACCTGCACGTTATGCACATGTACCCTAGAACTTAAAGTATAATAATAAAAATAAAATAAAATAAGAATAATTGATATGCTAAAACTTGTTTCTATAACTTGTAGTGTTTTGGGGGATTTATCAAACAGAAATAAAAAGGTCAATAATTTTTCCTAAAAATTTTAGAAGCAAAGAAAATTTAAGTCAACAGACATCAATTAAATGATAAATATTTGTCTAGACTCTATTCTTAAAAAGTCACAGGATAGTTAAGAGACAATGAATTAATATACTCCTTTTATTCTGCCTTTTCTTTGACTTATATGATTTCTTCCCTTGATCCCAGCACCAAAATAATCTCACCCTGTCTACATCCTGATCATGTTCAGCCTTGATAGCTTAATATCAAAAACATCTGAAGAAAGCGTTAAGACGTGTGCCTTATTTTCCTTATGCAACAAAAACATACAGGTATTTATAAACTACAGAATTAAGAAATTCCCCAAATTCGAACCAAACATTTCCAACAATGTAAATCACAACCTTTATCATTTATGGATTACTCATTTACCTCATGCCAAGTCCTTCAACTGAACACCTCTAATCATTACAAAAACCCCACAAGGTGGGAGTTAGTAAATTAGGACACTAAGGCTACTTTGCTTGCATGATAAACATCTACTAGCTCCCAAAACATTTAATTTGTCACATGTAATTTAAAATTACGTTTTATTTTTTCATTTTTTTAAATTGACAAATAAAGTTGTATGTATTTATCGTGTACCACATGATGTTTTAAAGTATACATACATTCTGGAATAGTTAAATCTAGCTAATTAACAAGCTCATTACCTCATATCACTTTTGTGGTGAGAACATTTAACTCTATCTGCATTTTTCAAGAGTATAATATATCGTCATTAACTATAGTCACCACACGGTACAATAGATCTCTTAAACTTATTTCCTCTATCTAACTGTAATTACATATCCTTTGACCAGCATTTCCCCATCACTACCTCTTTTCTACTCACCCCAGCCCCTGGTAACCATTATTCCACTCTCTGCTTCTATGAATTCAAATCTTTTAGATTCCACATGTGAGTGTGAACATGCGGTATTTGTCATTCTGTGCCTGGATTATTTCACTTAGCATAAAGTCCTCCAGGTTCACCGTGTTGTGACAAATGGCAAAATTTCATTCTTTTTTATGGCTGAATAGTATTCCATTCTGTATATATACCAGATTTTCTTTATCTGCTCATGGATATATAAGCTGATTTCGTATCTTGGCTATTGTGAATAGTGCAATAAACATGGGAGTACAGATATATGTTTGACAAGTTAATTTTATTTCCTTTAGATATATATATGCAGTAATGGAATTGTTGATTATATGGTAGTTCTATTTTTAATATTTTGAGGAAATTTCATACTATTTTACAAAAGGGCTATACTAATTTACATTCCCACCAACAGTGTAAGAGTTCTCTTTTCTCCCCATCCTCAGCAATATTTAACTTTTGTGTTTTTGATAGTAGCCATTTTAAAAGGTGTGAGGTGATTTGTCATTTTGTGGTTTTGATTTACACTTTCCTAAAGGTTAGTGATGTTGTTTATTTTTTCACATAACTATTGGTCATTTGTATGTTTTGTTTTGATAAACGTCTATTCATGTCTTTTGCTTATTTCTTAATCAAGTTATTTGTTTTCTTGCTATTGAGTTATTTGACCTCCTTACATATTTTGGATATTAATCAAACATATAGTTTACAAGTGCTTTCTCCCATTCTGTAGATTATCTCTTCACTCTAATGATTGTTTCCTTGGTTGTGCAGATGCTTTTTTAGTTTGACGTAATCTATGTGTCTCCTTTTGCTTTTGTTGCCTGAAATTTCGAAAACATATCCAAAAAATCACTGCCCAGACCACTTTCTTGGAGTTTTTGCTCTATGCTTTTTTCTAATACTTTTATACTTTTGAGTCTTCCATTTAAATCTTTCACCCACTTTGAGTTCATTTTTGTGTATGGTGAGAGATAAGGATCTTATTTTCTTTTTCTGCAAGTGTATATCTAGATTTCTCAATACCATTTATTGAGGAGACTGTCCTTTCCCCATTGTATGTTCTTGGCACCTTCGTCAAAAATCAGTTAGCTCTAAATGTATGGATTTATTTCTAGGTCATCTATTCTGTTACATTGGTTGACATGTCTGTTTTTATACTAGTATTATGCTGTTTGGGTTACTATTTTTTTTGTAGTATATTTTGAAATCAGATAGTTTAATGCCTCTAACTTTGTTCTTTTTCCTCAAGATTGCTTTGGGTATTTGGGGTCTTTTAGCGTTCCATACAAATTTTAATATTTTAATATTTTAGCGTTCCATACAAATTTTAGTATTTTCTATTTCCATGAAGAATGGCATTAGTATTCTAATGGGGATTGCACTGAATCTGTAGATCACTTTGAGTAGTATGGACATTTTTACAATATTTATTCTTCCATTTCATGAACAGGCAATACATATTTTATTGTGTGTTTTTCAATTTATTTTATAAATGTTTTATAGTTTTCAGTGTACAGGTCTTTCAACTCTCTAGCTAACTTCATTTCTAAGTATTTCATTTTTTTGTAGCTATTGTAATTTGAATTGTTACATTCATTTCTTTTTCAGAAAATTTAAAATGTAAAGAAATACTATTAATTGTTGTATGTTTATTTCGTATTCTGCAACTTTATTGAATTTATTTATTAAACTTAACAGTTTTTCAGTAGAGTCTTTAGGGTTTTCTATATATAAGATCATGTCATCTACAAACAAAGATAATTTTACTTCTTCCTTTTCAGTTTGGATGCTTGACTTTTATTTACTTCTCTTGCCTAATTGCTCTGGCAAAAACTTCCAGTACTATGCTAACTAAACATGTTAAAAGTGGGCATTCCTGTTTTGTTTCAGATCTCAGAAGAAAAGCTTTCAACTTTTATCAGTGTGTTTGTCAAACACGGCCCTTATAAAAATTACATTTAACATTTTTCAGTTTTCATTTGTCTATTTAGCTATAAGACTTAAGCTGAACTTTCCGGGTCCACACAAAAAGTTATGTTTTTACGAAGGTTTGTATTTTTAAAATAATTGTTTAAAAAGTTAACTATGCGAAAAGGTGAAACTGTTTGCTAAGTGAATTTCAGTGGAATCTCCTTATGAATGTGTATTTTGTCTTTGTCTTTCCGTTTCTCTCCCTACCTCCACCCTACACACCTAGATAATTCAGAATTGATTAATAGGGAAAAACATTTCTGTGTCTTAATATTGTGTCCTTTCTTCTAATGTCTCCAATTTTGCCTACAATTTATTCTCTGAGCTTCTTTTTAAAAAGGGACTATTCCCAATTCATCTGTATTACCTCAATGTGTAACAACATGCTTACCATGTAGTAGATAATTACTAAGAGTTTAATAATTTCTCATTTTAACCCTTTCTTGAGCTGGAGGTACTTTCTTTAAGGGGATTTTAATAACTAACTCCACCTTTTTCTGTCCAAAGTCTGAATAACATGAAATATAGATCCACTGAGACGTGTGGATCACTTGAGGCCAGGAGTTCGATATCAGCCTGGCCAACATGCTGAAATCCCATCTCTAATAAAAACACACAAAAAATTAGCCCAACATAGTGGCGGGCACCTGTGATCCCAGCTACTCAGGAGGTCAGCTACTCGGGACATCATTATTACCAATAAGGATTTAGTTGGAGAAAGAATTTTAGTGCAAGAGCACAAAGGGCCTCATAATTGAATCCAAGAATTTTTAATCCCAAAGTCCAAGCAAGGTGGGCCCAAGTGGACTTCACACGTCCACTTCCTGCTCCAGAGAATAGAGATACTAGTGGGAAAGTGGACAAGAGAGAGCGAAAAGATGGAGCTAAGCCACATGTGCCTAGCTATTACTCCCAAAGTTACCAGGCAAGTGATTATCTTCATCTCCCCAAGGATGAAATAAATAGTGTATTGGAGAGAGACTTGGACGTATATTCCTAAAGCTCCCTTCACAGGAAAGAAAAACATCAGGAATGAGGAAGAAGTAGTCCCAATTAATATTAGACAGCTTTCGTCGGTACCTCCAAATTGAGTGTTAGTTTGTAAGTTAAATGATGAACTGCAGGATCAATTTTATTCACTAATTTTGATAGGAGAGCTCTTCATAGGAAGAGAAAGCTTAGCATAGCCTAGTAGCAATAGTTGATGGCAAAAGGAACTGTGACAGAGCAGGAAGGCCTTTCCTAGTTTGTATTTAAGGACACACACACACACACACACACACACACACATATACATACACCCTGGAACTAAAAGTGGTTGTGTGTGGGAGGTGGAGAAAAATCAAAATGATGAAATATTTGTCACTACCTCCCTTTGGGTAACTGTGGAAGTTCCCAGGAGAAATGGCCAAAACAACCAAGTGAGGCTCAGGGCAGCTTATGTTAGAAATAGTTTAGCAGAATATGAAGAGCTGATCCAGGAGTTTTTACGAAAGGTTTAAAATCAGGTCACCAAATTTTGTGTGAATAGAAAAACTTGGGAGTTGAAGTTACCTCAACAGGAATATCTGGAGGGCATTATTAGGGAAAGGCATATTTTAAAGATGGCATATAGTTATTCTTGGATTTCAAATGAGTACTTCAGAACCATACTTTGAAATTTACATAGATTATTTGTTTCAGTGGCTGCTTGATACTTTTCAAGATTGACAGTCTATCTGAATACACCCGATAATAACTAGCATTTATTTATTGTGATTCTTGATCCAATGGTTACTCTTTAAGGTAATTTTCCAACTATTTGAATTAACTTTATTTTTAAAGGTGGCAGAAGGTAGCATCATACAAAAAAGGAAAGACATTGGAATGAGAGTCAGAGAATCAGGTACTGGGTACTCAACCAACCCACCTGGGAGATTTCCACTTCTTTAGATACATTGTACAGAACTAAAACGGAAAGAAGTCTCGGAGAGAAACCATTTACATATCATCATTTTATGGAAGATGCCTCTGAAACTTTAGGAAAAGTGTTTTCCCAAGGAACTGCAGTGAGTCCATGACAGAGCTAGGATTATATTCCAGATATTCTGGCTGCTGGTTTAGTTATTTTCCTCTAAATAATCTTTATGATATCTACCATTCTGTGTTTATAGTGACTTCCTCTTTGGCACATTTCATCCCTGAAGAGTGGTTAGGGTATATATTCTTACTCCTCCCACCACTTCACTTTACAGATGTGGAAGTAGAACTGAGAGTGTAGGAATCACTTACCGTGTACTGGGAGGTACAGGTTAGCCATTCTGAAAACAAAGATACAAAGTCCAAATTTCTCTTAGAATAATTTACAAGAAGAGTTAAACTTCAACTGAACTCTCTAGTCATATACCTAATCCCCTACCACTATCCTTCTTGTCAGCATAGAACGACAAAAGAGTTAGGTGACCCTCTCTGAGAGGTGCGGGCATGGCTCTCTTTTAAGGAAAAAAGACACTTCAAAAGAGACAGTTTTATAACTGTTTTGATTCCCAACGCCTGACCTACTGCTTGATAAGTTAATATTAAGGAATACATGGTAAAATATTCTTCAGCATAATTCTAGAGTCCCTCCAATCCTGTGGTTATTATTTGTATTCTACCATTCATTTTCAAAGTATGGACAGCTCCAACGTGGGATTACCCATAATTGTAAAGAAATGCCAGATAGTACCACTACATTCCTGTATAGGAACCAGACGTTTACTCCACCCTTCCCCCCCAGCCCCCGGAGTGTTTATGACAACTGGCCATCCTGTGTCCTAAAGAACAGTTATCCCTGAATTAACTCTCATTTCCCTATTACCTCATTGGTTCCAGTGAACACACATCAGTATTTAGGAGTATCTTTTTCAATAACAATGACTACGACCCGGAAAGATCGTTTTATTTTGACTCTTGAGTGTACTACGTGAGGTATGGGTTAGAAGCTGCCTGGACATCAACATGTGCTATTTCACAATTCCATTATTGTTATTTTGTTTTCTCATGCGAAGCAAGCAGCAGCAGATGCTAGAAGTGGCCATCCGCTCCTCACCTGTGCAAGATTGCCCTGCCTATTCTAATATTACACACAGGCTCCACAGTTACCCCCTGGCATATAACTTCTTAAGACAGGAGGCAGAATTATCCAGTGAGTCTTCCTGCCTCCCCTGTGGGGTCGGGGTTCCCCTTTCCCCTTTCAGTTCAGTTCTCCTTGTTATCTTCGTAACACTTAGCAAAAGATAACAGATTAAGCCAAGTGCAGAGATAATGAAATATAAATTAGTGGGTTTTCTAGCCTTTATCCACAGTCCTGTCAGAGTGTATTATCTGATAGATTGAGTTCACAGCAAGTCAGTTAAATTTTCCCTTATCAGAAACTGAGTGTGAAGTGTGGTAATGTTGCTAAGTGCAGAACAAAAATCTCTCTCTTTTGCATCCCTTGACTGCTCCAGGCAACATTCTTGGAAACCTCTGACTAGGAAGGAAGAGAAGACCCTGAGATATATACAGTGTGACAAGCCAGGAGGCTATGCTTCTCTGGTAACCATCCTATGAACGGCAGTCGCCTGTGGCTGTGACATTACCACACTTTGCTCAGCTTCAGAAAGGGAAATTTAACTGACGACTGCTATGAACTGAAGCCACAGCCTAAACCAGATAATACACCCTGACAATACTGTCAGGCAAAAAAGGCTGTGTTCCCATTGATTTCATTGCATTAGAGACATATTACCCTGAGCAGTGTGTGTTCAAGGGTATATTGTGCACACTGTGGGAATATCAAAGGGGATGCACATTGATTCAGGCAGAAGCAGGCCTCCAAGAGAAGAATCTCCGGAGTGGCCTGCCTGAAACATGCAGCATTTGGTACAACGGAGAAGATGATGCAATTGATGGTAATTATAACTTGGTTCCCCATCTGTAATAACTGTGACCTGCTGGGTTTTGAGAGAGGAAACCAAATTCAAAAGTATGAAGAGCAACACTGAATCTCTGTTTTTTGCAGAAAGGTTGCAGATGTACTACAAAATATGCAGGAAATGAGGAATGTGAAAGCAATGTTTGAATCATCTCATAGTTTGTTAATTACTTCATTTGGTTCCATTTGTAGATACGAAGCTCTCTAGAAGTTTCTTATTGTTTTAACTATCACATATCAGCCTTTACCACAAAACAATGGCACATGTTCACACAAATAAGTTAACATCCCTATTTCAAATGATTAATTTGAGAAAACATTAAAATTCACACACTAATGCAAAACAAAAAGAATCAGAGAAAAGTATTTCATAATTTATATTTTTAAAAATCATAAAGGTACCTCATAATTTTTTAAAATACATTTTTTAATATTGTTTGTGTATGCCCTATATGGATCAGGAGGGCAAAAAAGGCAAAAATGCAGCAGAAAAGAAATACATTTTTACTTCTTATAAAATAAAAAAGACTACGTTCTAAAAATATCTTGAGATTTAGGCTTGAAAAATCAATTCATTAATACTGTCTTTAAAACAAAAAGTATTAAGTAATCTCTAATTCAGGCTTCCTAGAATCTTTTTCTTAAATCTTTTGACTTTAAAGTCATCCAAAGTACTGATCTCAAGACGATTCACCTCTCCCATCACTCTGATCATAATTCTTTCCATTTCTAAGATCTTTTGCTTTTTATATACCATCTGAGTTTTGGACTTCTGTAGCTCATTTGTTTTAACCATGGCCTATTGACATATGGGTGGTTATCAACATCAAAGCCTTAGTCATTTTCATCCTTAATTGTGTTTATGGACTCTCAATTTAAATCATCTATACAGTTAGTTAACAATTCACTGTTGTCACTGGACAAAGTTGTCCATGCCTTTCTGAAGGAAGGATTAACTCATAATCAGGAGGGTGATTTATTGCTCAAAAGCCTCAGTTTTGATGGCATCATTTTTTTATTAGAATAATAGACTAGTAATGTGGAAAAGGAGAACAATTAGTAAAGGGTGAAAAGAAGATTTGAGCGCGCTTAAGTCATTCATACCTTGTTCCCTCAGTTAAAGAAAGACATCACTACTGAAGAACAAGATGACCAGCTTCTCCTTTACTAAAAGCCAAAATGATCCACTGAATAGGGAGGAAGGTAGGGAGGAAAGAGCCCTGGAAAGTTTGGGCTCAAATCACTTCTTTCTCTCAAGTCCTGCCCTGGAGTCCTCAGCCACATTTCTGCAATCTATGCAGACTTTTACCCTCAGTACCCATTTGTATGAGCAAGTACTTTACTTTTTGAAATTAAAGTATATTATATATAAATAAGCAAATAAAACATATTGAATTATTAATATAAAGATAAACTGTTACTACTGTAAAAAAATATTAAATTATTAATATTGGTCAGGAGCGGTGGCTCATACCTGTAATCCCAGCTCTTTGGGAGGCCGAGAAGAGTGGGTCATGAGGTCAGAAATTCGAGACCAGTCTGGCAAATATAGTGAAACCCTGTCTCTACTAAAAATACAAAAAATTAGCTGGGTGTGATGGTATGCGCCTGTAATCCCAGCTAGTCGAGAGGCTGAGGCAAAAGAATTGAGTGAACCCGGGAGGCAGGGATGGCGCCATTGCACTCCAGTCCGGGCAACAGTGCGAGACTCCGTCTCAAAAAACAAAAATTATTAATATTAAGATAGCCTTAATTTAAAAATTAAATTGGTATAAAGAGTCAAGATTTACATAATGGTGAATTATATCATTTATGACATACTTTTATGATTTCAATTTTTTGCATTGGTTTCTACATTCAACAATAAAGCTAGTACATCTACTTTCATCTCTTACTATTGCCTCATATATTCCCTATATCCCTTTATTTCTAAATTTTATTGTTCATTTGCTGTGTCTTTTGTTAACAATGCACAGCCAAACCTTTCTTGAATACGTTCTGTGTCTTGTCTTTTAAATATGTTAATTATTGCTACATTTGAATGTATCTTGCCACCTTTTCCTCTATGATCTTTGCTTTGGCCCCAGCTTTCTCTTTATGGCCAAATTGACAGATTTTTCTTTTGTTAAGTGGTGCAGAAATTTTTCTTATATACAAACTATAATAGTGACCATTAGATTTTGAGCAAACTCATTAAAGTGCTACCAACATCTAGGTATTATCTGTAGCCTCTCCCTCATCCCAAGTGTGCCTAGGGTTGTCACGTCTAACTCAAACATCTTCCAGGTACAGACCTTGGATTTTATTTTCCAGTTTTACTTTTGATTTTTTGGATGTGTATGTTGGCACGGGAGAAAGAGGTACTGTGTGTGTGTGTGTGTGTGTGTGTGTGTGTGTGTCTATAGTCACTTTGGATTAGTAAAGTATATCCTCCAATAACATTTTCAAAGGAATGTACAAAATGGCAAACCTTCTGAATTCATTGTTATTTTAAAAAGTCTTTTTATCTCCAAATTGAACCTAATTTTAGGATTCTATGTTTAAACATTTTTTCCTGCAGAACTTTTGCAAAATTATGCCATTTACTGACAGTATCTAGGGTGTCCATGGATAATTTTTTTGTTAATATCACTGTTATTTCTTTATAAATTACCTCTTTATTCTCTCTTGGAGCATTTATGATTTTCCCTCTACATTTTTAGAATTAAAAATTCTTTAAAAATTTACAGTTCCTTGTTACAAATTCTGGTTATAGCAACGGTTCAAGTGTCAAATACATTTTTGTGAATCATTCACAGAGTCAACAATTATTGTATACATATATTTATAATATATACATTATATACATATTGTTTGTCACTATGGATTATAATATTGAACAATAAATACAGCTCCATAGTGACACCCCTTAAACCAGTAATTCAAATATGTGTATATTATATTTTGGGTAAGGGCTACAAAGCCAAAACACAATATAGGATGAGTATGAAATGGCCTGGGCAGAACAGAGTGAGGATTAGGGGACAAGTCAGAAAAAGTTTCCCTAAAGAAATAATACATAACATCACTCTTGAAACATGAGAAGGTATGCAGGTAGGTAGTTAGGTAAGGGGAAGAGAAGATGAGGAGATCTTTATCATTAACTTTACCCAGTAAAAGTATAAATGACATAAATAATAAATTAGAAAAAGTCATAATCCTTAACTAAAAAGTACCATTGATTTAAGCTATAAGCTATTATTTATAATGCCCTTTAAATGCTCCTGTTCCACAAATTGCTTTATCCTAAATTCTTGTCTATCAGATGAAACCAACACAGTAGAAAAATGAATAGTCTGGTGTTTTCAAACAACTTAACTGCTAAGTCATACCATAGCCCACTTGACTCAGTGGTTTGTGCTCTATAAAAAAATTCTCACACTTCAAAGCACCTTTCCCTGACTGCCTTATATAGGAGCCTGGAGGGCACCATAGTATCAGAGTTAATCTCCCACTTGTAGATTAACAAATTTAAAGGTTGTGACTTATTTCTCAATAGAAAAACACTTATTTAAAAAAGACTAATGAAGAAGGAGCAGAGAGTGAGAACCTGAGATACTCTCCGGACTAAAGATGGGGGACCCAGTTATATAATTTTGCAAGAATTTATTTGATTCTACAATTCAAACATTGGAGTCTGGGAAGCAACAGGGGACTCAAAAGCCAATGTGATACAAAATTTACTCATGTTTTTTCTTTCCTGAACTGTGAAGGTGTGCTCCTGGATGTACCATCACATGGTTTTAGAACTAGGACAATGACAGGTATAATGAGGTAACTCTATGGGAGGGCAATTCGAGGATTCCCCAAGGGTATGTGTATTCAAATCAAAGTTCACAGTTTAAACGTGATGCACTATGTTCTCACTCATAAGTGGGAGTTGAACAATGAGAACACATGGACACAGGGAGGGGAACATCACACACTGGGTCCTGTTGGGGGGTGGGGGACAAAGGGAAGGATAGCATTAGGAGAAATACCTCCTATAGATGACAGGTTGATGGGTGTGGAAAACCACCATGGCACGTGTATACCTATGTAACAAACCTGCACATGCTGCATATATATCCCAGAACTTAAAGTATAATAATAAATAAATAAATAAGATGCAGTGGCAACACAGTACACAGTCTGAGGTCAGAGAGGCAATTATTCCTTTGCCCCAACCTCATGGCTTTCTCTATGTAGTAGAATCAAACAGGTCACAAATTGGAGAATAGGCAAACTTTGCTTTTGCTCCCTTAGTGGAATAACCAGAGGAATCAAAAGGTAAAATCAATGGCAAAATAATGACAAAAATCCTGTAATTGGGACATAATCTTTTTGTGGCTAATTCGACTATATCAGCAACTCACAAAGATCTTAGTGTTTTCGAATGTCATATAATTTCTATATATTAAATAATCATAATAATTATGCCCCATCGAAAAACAATTTTTCTTTCTCATTTTTATAAGGAGAAAAGTGGTAGAAGCAAACCCTTCAATTTGTTCCATCTGTTATATTCATGTGACTGTGTTTCTTTTTTCTTTTTTTCCTTTTTTCCACAGATCAACAAGATAAACCTAACTGCCTAGCTGCAAAAAAAGGATGAAAGGGGCTCTACTGTGAACCGAAGTTTCAGTTGAGATGCCTTATACTGGCTGATGTTCTGAAATTAGCATGAAACAGCACCAGAGGAAACAGAGGGATTCTTCCCTGTTGTACAAAGGACCCTGTGAACTTTCCAAATGCCTGAGATCTCATTACTGACAACATTTTTTGCCCTCCAAGTTTTCACATAGTGACCTTATGGCTTCTATTGGAGCACGGATGCAGATTTCCTCTCCAGTGAAATGGCATGAACAGAGTGAAAAACATAGTCTTTAAGAAGGCAAGCTGTGCACCACCGACATAATTAGGAAAGCTGCTTGGGAGGAGAGCGGTGGACATCTAATGGGCTAGCACGGATAAGGTGGAAAATAAGAGCTTGGTTATGTAGCGGAAGCACTGTTTGAGTTTTCCTTTAGGTAGGCTGAAAAACAAAATATTAAGCCTGCTGAAACCCTTTCAGAGTTTGGGGATTAAAAGCTCTAAGGAAGCTTACACCACTGTAGAAAGGGAAGAGAGAGAAGTGTTCTGCCTTCAGTAGTTGTTTCTGATTACTACTCTTTTGAGCCAAATTCACTTCGAAAAGCAGCATTAATGTCAGCAGGAGAGAGCCTTAGAAAATGTTGTTAATTATTTCAATACAGAACACAGGATTTCAAGCAGACTATGTGACATATTTTCATTAAAGTTCAATAAAAATTTTACAAATAAGTATCTGATTTTAAGAGTAAAAATCACAAGATCAAGGACTCTATTAGTCATTGTATTTTAATGCTCTTAGAAGAATGCATGAATGAATACTGTGGCAGCTGTCAGCTTGTACACATTGCCAAACTTTCTTCATCTATTTAAAGGCAATAATAATGGTCTCTATTTCAAAGAAATTTTCTGTAAGAATTAACAAGATAATACATGTAAAATACTTAAAAGTGTACTGTACCATAACAATGCTAGCTGTTTTTTGTTGTTATAATTAGAGATGAAAACCTAAATTGAGGCCAAGGTAGTGGCAACAGAGGGAAACATGATATTTGGAAAATATTTAAACAGTAAAGTTGCGAAATTCTGGACACTCACTGGATACATGTATAACAAAGAAGGAATCAAGGATAATTCTTAGAATTTATCATAGACAGCTGAGTACATGGAATGTCAACAATTGAAACAAGGAGTACCAAAAGAGGATAAAGGTTGAATGAGAAAGATAATGAAGGCAAGTTAGGAAATCCTGAGGTCCTCATGGATTTTTACCAGGGCAGGACAACCAACTGCCTGGTCTTAGAAGGTAAAGAGCTTTTAAGGAAAGAAAAAAAAAAACCCTGCACCAGAGGCCTTCAGATAATCTGGTTAAGTTTAGTGATACGGAAACAAAATATTAGAGAAGATGGAAGAGAATGATTTAATGGTGTCAAATACAACAAAAACAGGGAGAAAAACAATTTCAGAGAAATGGAACAATACGAATAGAAGCCTGAAGGACAGAATGGGGTTCTGTGGCTAATACCAGGGAAAGATAAAAGAAATAATGTAAAATTAAACTAAATATGAAAGCATAGCTATAATGAAGGGCCTATAATACTCTGATCTTTGCTTGAGGACAATAGGGGACCATTGAATAGCTACAGACAGAAGTGTGATATAATCACAATTGGTCATTAGGAAGACATTTTTAAAACATGGACAACAGATGAGAGTGTAACAAGCCTGGAATCATAATGACCATTTAGGAGACTATTCTAAGAATCCAAGGTAGGAAATGATAGTAGCCAGACAAGTTTGTGGCCCTAGGATAGTTAAGCAGAAAGATCCAAGACATCTTTTAGAAGGCTGGAGATATAGAGGAGATAAAGATGAAAACCCAGTTTGGGACCAGGCATCTGCGTAGAAAAGAGTGAACACAGGAGGAGAGGTAGGTTTGCTGGGGAAGAAAAACAGTTTCAGTTTAGATGGGTTGAAAATTTCTATTTCAATTAAACATCTGATTGGAGATGTTGGCAGATGTGTATACAGATGCTCCTTAAATTATGTGGAGTTACATCCTGATAAACCTATTATAAGCTGAAAACTTTTCTCATTTATTTATTTATTTTGAGATGGAGTCTTGCACTATCGCCCAGGCTGGAGTGCAGTGGCATGATCTCGGCTCACTGCAACCTCTGCCTCCCAGGTTCAAGCGATTCTCCTGTCTCAGACTCCCAAGTAGCTGACAGGTGCCTGCCATCACGCCCAGCTAATTTTTGGTATTTTTAGTAGAGACAGGGTTTCACCACGTTGTCCAGGCTGGTCTCGAACTCCTGACCTCATTATCCATCTGTCTCAGCCTCCCAAAGTGCTGGGATTACAGGCATGAGTTATTGCACCTGGCCTGAAAACTTTAGACTTACATTATTTTCCATTTACAATGGGTTTATCTGGACCAACTCCACTGAAGGTTGAGGAACATACTCAATGTTTATTGTTTTCATACCATCATAAAGTTGCAAAGTTTTGAGTTGAACCACCATAAGTGGAGGCTCTGTACAGATTTTGGTTTCAGGACAGAAAACTGTATTGGCAACACAGATAAGGAAGTCACTTGTCTATGAATTAAATTTGGGGTCACAGGAGAAGGTGATAAACTACGGATCATGATAAAATAAAGCAGCCCAGGAAAGAAGTTGAGGAGCACTAATACCAAGAGCAGAAGAGAAAGAGTCTGAAAAAATAACTGTGAAGGAATGACTATTAATAAACGAGGAAGAGACCATCCTGGCTAGCACTGTGAAACCCCGTCTCTACTAAAAAATGCAAAGCATTAGCCGGGCGCGATGGCGGGCTTCTGCAATCCCAGCTACTCAGGACGCTGAGGCAGGAGAATGGCATGAACGCAGGAGGCGGAGCTTGCAGTGAGCCAAGATTGCGCCACTGCACTCCAGCCTGGGCGACAGAGTGAGACTATCTCAAAATAAATAAACAATTAAATAAATAAATAAATAAAATAATAAATGAGGAAAACCTGATAGATTATATTACAGTGATACTGACAAACACTTCTGGAAGAAAGTAGCTTGATAATTAACAGGTTAAAATAATTTTAAAAAGTCAAGCAAGTTGAGCACAAAAAGTATTCACTGGCTCTAGAAACAAGGTCACCAATGACCTTGAGAAGAGAACTAGTGAAGTGGTAAGATTGTTTTAGATAGTGACCCCTCTTAATAGAGACAGCCATACCTAGGAAGAAGTACAATTTTGACTAGATTTTAAAAGATGAAAAATGAAGAGACCTAAAAGAATGGGCGTATAAGATCAAAGGATACCAAGGAAAAGAAACAGTGTGAGAAAATCTAAGTAACTTTACAAAAATGATGGGAGGTGAATTATTATATTCTTATATTGTCCTTGAGGATACTTGTCTTACAAACATTAATGCCCATTTCCTCATACTTTTAACCCCTTGGTTGTTTCTACATGGAATGCACCTCCTATTTTACTCAGCTTATCTGAGTCTTAACCTTAGTCATGATACAACAGAGGTTCTATAAAATTCCTTCAATAATAATAGCAAACACTTGCATTTACTTAAGATATGCCAGCAAAGTTCTATGTGCTTTATATGCATTAGCTACTTTAACCCTTAAAAACATATACGGTAGATACTATTATTAGAATAAATGTGAAAACTGAGACAAGGAGAATTCAGTAGCCTGGCAAGTGGTAGAGATGGCATCAACCCCTGAGGGTTTTTCGCTTGAGACTGTGTTCTTAACCACCAGAAATACTGCCTCTCTCTAGAAATCATTATTAAGATGATTTATTTATCAGTTAGCAATTCTAGCTGGGATTGTTTTTAGCTGTGCACATATACATGCATGTATGTATGTATTACGTATTTTCTCTAATTATTTAATTGTGAGGTCCTTAAACAAAGAATATTTATCAACATTTGTTGATTTTTGACAATCCAGCTTCCAGTGGTTTTTCTTCTTGTAATGCACCCAATATTTCATTTAGAAAAATGCCCTTTCTCATCTCTTCCATACATTTCCACTTTAGTCAGCATACCAAAATCTCCTGGACACTGATTGACTTAGTAGACTCCAACTAAATTCAGAGTTAATCCTTGAATTTGTGGGAGAAACAGAAATACTGTCTTTTTTATTGAACCTAAACCTTGAAGAATATGAGCTTGAACTTCTGAAACGAGCTGTATGGAGCTTAAGAACAAAAGATAGAGAAGCCTGATCTAAAAGAAGCAAGAAATTAAAAGAAAAGGAGGAAGTGAGAAGAGAAAAGAGGGAAGAGGAGAAAAAAACATAAAAAGGGAGATAGGAAAGATAGGAAAAGAGATAGGAATGTAGAAATCAAAAAAGGAAAAAAAATTATTTTGAGAAAATTCTTTTAACTGATCTAGTAACTTTCATACAGGTTGTCGTATTTAATGTTTTCATAAAAGTCCTGTGCAAATAAATGTCGTGACTAAGACTCAATCAGCTCTACTTTCAGATATTTGATTATTTACAACTTCATGCAGTTTCTTACAAGGTATGAAAAGCAGAAAAACTTTTGTTTTATATACAGTGTGCAATATGAATTTGGTTGATATTGATGATAATCATGTTGATTGTTATAAAAGGCATACTCGTTTTAAACATAATGTGAAATTTTATTCTAAAAATATCTAGTTTAATATACTGAAAATATCATGATTAATGTTTAGAACTCTGAGAAAAGACTAAATATTTACTTTTAAATAGTATAGGGGTTCTTGTGTTACAAATTGTTACAGAAAAATTATACATTTTAACAATAAACCAAGGTCTTACTTTGTTTTTAAAAGAGATACTTAAGAGTTTTTGTTTGCTCCTGGGGTAATTACAGAATATATAGACATAATGACAAAATTAATTATTTATAACATTAAATCCTGCTTCCCCTCAACCTCCACTTCCCTGCCAAAATTAATCAGCTGTGTTTTACTCTCTCCCTATTGCAATAAAGAGCAAGGGGTCACTCAAGTTCTTTTCTTTCAGATTTCATTGCTTTCAGGAGAATTTCTAAATTCTTCACTTATTAAACTAAGTTTGACCATGTAAGTTATTAGATCCTTGAAAATATCTCAATGTCAACTGAAGTAAACCATCATAAATTGAGCCTTAATTATGTACTAAGAAGAGTGCTAGAACCTAGAACTAAGAAACTAATTCAAACACATCCCAGCCAGGCAGGGTGGCTCACGGCTATAATCCCAGCACTTTGGGAGGCTGAGGTGGGCAGGTTACCTGAGATCAGAAGTTCAAGACCAGCCTGGCCAACATGGTAAAACCCCATCTCTACTAAAAATACAAAAAATTAGCTGGATGTGGTGGTGTATGCCTGTAATCCCAGCTACTCTGGAGGCTGAGGCTGGAGAATCACCTTAACCTGGGAGGTAGAGGTAGAAGTGAGCTAAGATCACGCCACTGCACTACAGGGTGGGTGACAGAGTGAGATTCCATCACAAAAAGAAAGAAAAGAAAAGAAAAGAAAAGAAAAGAAAAGAAAAGAAAAGAAAAGAAAAGAAAAAGAAAGAAAGAAAGAAAGAAAGAAAAAATTATAGTCCCTAAATGTAAAAAGTCCCTAAATGTAATAGACATGCAAACCAAAATTTACAAAACAGGGTAAGAGAAGCCATAAAACAGAAATATAAACAGCAGAATCCAGAGGATGATCAACTTTTTAAAGCAGAAATAGGGAGGGATAGATAGCTTTGGGCTGAGCTTTAGATTGAGGAATTCAGTAAGGTGAGAGTATTCCTAGCAATGGAAAGAGTATGTATGAAGGCCTAATATCATGAAATAACATGGTTTATTTTGAGTTATAAACAGGTTGTTATTACCACAATATGATGCACATTGATAAACTAGCTGGGTATAACCCAGGAGAGGAAGTCAGGATTTCCGCCAGGAAAAATTCTTATGTAGTATTTTGAAAGTTTACTCTTAGGGAATAGATACGTTACACTAACAGTGAATTCTAAAGATATATATAAGGCTATCCTTTTCAGTATTGATTATTTTATTGAAAAATTGGAAACATCCAACCTAGTCTTTGAGATGATATTGGTTAAAATTTAGTTAAACAGTGTAGGGCAACAGTAACTAGTCATTTCATAATTCAAACATAGAAAGATGTACATGATAATATGATTGGTTAAAAAAGAAAAGGAGAGCATTTTTAGCACATAACGTATTAAATCCCAGTTCTAATTCCAGTACTGGCTTTAGTTAGTGCTATTTTTGAGATGATGTGGTGGTGATGTTTTTTACTCTTTCCTGCAATTTCCTAACTTTTTAAAACATGAACAATCACTATTTTTATGAAGAGGTAAAAACAATAAAGCCATTGCCATTTTTACTTTTGTAAAACATTCGAAAACTGAATTCTGCTCTCAAGTGCTTTGATCTAGCAGTACAGAAAGATAAATAATATGTTTATGAAAAGATGATGCTACAAAGTATTAATAAATAAATGGGCCGGGCGCGGTGGCTCAAGCCTGTAATCCCAGCACTTTGGGAGGCCGAGACGGGCGGATCACGAGGTCAGGAGATCGAGACCATCCCAACATGGGCTAACATGGTGACACCCCGTCTCCACTAAAAAATACAAAAAACTAGCCGGGCGAGGTGGCGGGCGCCCGTAGTCCCAGCTACTCGGGAGGCTGAGGCAGGAGAATGGCATAAACCTGGGAGGCGGAGCTTGCAGTGAGCTGAGATCCGGCCACTGCACTCCAGCCTGGGCGACAGAGCGAGACTCCGTCTCAAAAAATAAATAAATAAATAAATGAGTGGTATCAAATATATACACATTTGATGTCATCATCAGTATTTAGTCACCAAAGCCAGAAGTATCTGAGAATTTGTATTAGCCTGTTTTCACATTGCTATAAAAAGATACCTAAGACTGGGTAATTTATAAAGAGAGGAAATTTAATTGATTCACAGTTCCACACGGCTGGAGAGGCCTCAGGAAACTTACAGTCATGGTGGAAGGGGAAGAGGTATGTCTTACACAGCGGCAGGCGACACAGAGCAATGTATGAAGGTGGAGGAGCCCCACACTTATCAAACAACCAGTGAGATTTCAGTCACTATCATAAGAACAGTATGGGGGAAACCACCTCCATAATACAATCATCTCCCACCAGGCTTTGCCCTAAACATGACATGGGGATTATGAGGATTACAATTCAAGATGGAGATTTGGATGGGGACACAGAGCCAAACCATATCAGAATTATTCTTGATGTTTTCCCAAGTCACTATTCTTTCTACATTAAACCATCTACTAACTCCAGTCAATTATATTTACAAAATACTTATCATAGTCTTCTCTTTCTCTTTATCTCCATTACACTGTTTTAGCTTAAGCTTTAACTATCTCATCACCAAGATGATTTCTAACTAGTCTCCTTTTCAACAATCCGGTTCTGATAAAATGTATCCTTTATATGGTTGCTAAAATAGACAGCATAAAACACTCACCTGACTGTTCTATCTATAATTTTAAAGCCCTTTGGGGCCAAGCTCTTCATAGCATAGCGACAGGGTTGTCAGCACAAGATATAAGACCCTTCATGCCTTGGTCTCTGATTTTTTTTCTTAACTTTATTCACCAATCTATGTCTTATGCTTCACGTGTCAAGATCCTTTCTGCTGATAACTTCCAAACACACAAGCTATTTCTTACATCGGTATCTTTTAGATACTTGGGCCTCATTTCTAGAGTTTTCTGCTCCCATTTCCAGCTAGCCTAGTCATCATTCAAGTCTCAGTTTAATTATCATCTTTTCCTAATCTTAAACCCAGCCTAATTTAAGTAGGCTTGGTACCCCTTCTTGTTATTTTTATTAAAATACCCTGTTCACAACTCTATTACTACAGTAACACATTACTTCTAATTGTCTATTTATATATCTGTCTTATCTTACTAAATTAATCTTTTTGAGAAAAGATACTGTGTGTTAATTCACTTTGTATCTGAGCACCTAGCACAAGGCCTGTAAGTGCTCAAGTAAGTACATGCGAAACAAATTGGAAGGGCTCATATTAGCTTGGTCAGGTAGTAAACTGTTCACTCAGAAAGTGAGACTTCAGTCATTCTTAAGGATTGGTAAAGAGGTAGACAAGCAAAAAACGGTAATTCCAAATTAAATGGGTGGAGTGAAATTTTTACTAAAGTTTCCAGGTTGGCATGTGCAAACATGCTCAGAGGAATCTCAGTACAACTGGAGTTGAAAAGTTTCTTCAGATGAGAAAGGTAGCTTGGAGTCCTGTAGTTTCTTTAAGAAGTAACACTACTGAAAACAGTAAGGGGACATTAAATGATTTGAGTCTCTAGTGACCATGATTAAAAAAAAAAGTAAAAACTTTCATATCTTGAAAGTCCCAATACAGAGAGTAGGGAAAATAAAATAAAATGATCAGAAGGTTTTTGAAGTAGTTTAGCACCGATTATGGTAATAAGAATAGGAAGAAAATATATATGATATTAAAAAATAATTTTCACTGGTTGATTGAATCAAAATATCTGATAAAATAAAGCATAAAGGATAATTTGGAATATTCAAAACTGAGAGTGAAAATTATGCTCCTGTTATAAATAATAAGAACTTCTAAAAGTAAACCAATATTAGGAAGTTGATAGAGAGGTTTGGTTTCTCCCATGTTAACATTAATATGACTATGAGATGTCTGAGTGGAAATATGGAGCAAGTTAGTGAAAATGTAGAACTAGATCTGTAACAGCAGGGCAGAGCTAATGATACTAAGTTTAAAAATTATACCCATAAAAACAAAATAAAATACAAGTTGGCACCCACTAATATGGCTACAAACAAAAAGACAGAGAAAACCAAGTATTGGCAAGCATGTGGGAAGATCTGGATCCCTCCTACATTCCTGGTGGGAATGTAAAATGGTATGGCCAATCTGGAACATAGTTTGGAAGTTACTTCCAAAGTTAAGCTTGAATTTACCGTGTTATCTGGCAATTGTACACTTAGAAAGCTACCCAAGAAAAATGAAAATGTGTCCACCCAAAGACTTGAATATTCATAGCAGCATTATTCATAATAAACCAAAATTAGAAAATCAAGATATCCATTAACTAACGGATAAACCAACTATGGTATACTTATATAATGAAATATTATTCAACAAGGAAAAGCAATAAACTATCCATACATGGATGAACTTCAAAAGCATGGTAAGTAAATGAAGTAGAACACAAAAGACTATATTGTCTGATTCCATTTATATTATGTGTCCAAAAAAAGACAAATTTACAGAAGTCAAAAACAGGGTGTTTGTTGCCTTGAATTGTGAGTGAGAGCAGGAATTAACTACCAATCGGCATGGAAGAACTATTAGGGGTCATGGAAGTAACCCTTGAAACTGCACTGTGGTAACATTTGCATAATTCTATAAATTTACCAAAAACCATTACATTGTACACTTACAATTGAGAGGTGACAACATGATAGCAGCCCTGGCTCTCGGTGCCTCCTCGGCCTCCGCGTCCACTCTGGTGGCACTTGAGGAGTCCTTCAGCCCGCCACGGCACCGTGGGAAGCCCTCTCTCGGCTGGCAAAGGCTGGAGCCGGCTCCCTCTGTTTGCGGGGAGGTGTGGAGGGAGAGGCGCAGACCGGAACCGGGGCTGCGCGCTGGGCTTGCGGGCCAGCGCGAGTTCCGTGTGGGCGTGGGCTAGCAGGCCCCGCACTCAGAGCGCCGGCGAGCGCCGCCCGCCCGGCCAGTGAGGGACGTAGCACCCAGGCGAGCAGCTGCAGAGGGTGCGCCAGTGGTCAGCCAGCACTGCGCTCGAATTCTTGCCGGGCCTCAGCTGCCTCCCTGCGGGGCAGGGCTCTGGACCTGCAGCCCGCCATGCTCGAGCCTACTCCCCACCCCCAGCCGTGGGCTCCTGCGCCACCGAGGCTCTCCTGCTAGCGCCTCCCCCAGCGCCGCAGCGCCCGTCCAGATCCCAACGACCGCCCAAGGGCTGAGGAGTGCGGGCGCACAAAGCGGGACTGGCGGGCAGCTCCGCCTGCAGCCCCTGTGCGGGCTCCACTAGGTGAAGCCAGTTGGGCTCCTGAGTCTAGTGGGGACTTGGAGAACCTTTATGTCTAGCTAAGGGATTGTAAATGCACCGAACAGCACCCCGTGTCTATCTCAAGGTTTGTAAATACACCAATCAATACTCTGTGTCTAGCTAACAGGTTGGGGACTTGGAGAAGTTTTCTGTCTAGCGCTCTGTGTCTAGCTAAAGGATTGTAAACGCACCAATCAGCACTCTGTGTCTAGCTCGGGGTTTGTAAATACACCAATCAGTACTCAGTATCTAGCTAATCTAGTGGGTACTTGGAGAACTTTTCCGTCTAGCACTCTGTGTATAGCTAAAGGATTGTAAACGCAGCAATCAGCACTCTGTGTCTAGCTCAGAGATTATAAACGCACCAATCAGCACTCTAACAAAGTGGACCAATCAGCTCTCTGTAAAATGGGCCAATCAGTTCTCTGTAAAATGAACCAATCAGCAGGATGTGGGTGGGGCCAGATAAGGGAATTAAAGCAGGCTGCCTGAACTCGCCTGAGGCAGTGGGCTTAACTCGTTTTCCACGTTGTGGATGCTTTGTTGTTTTGTTCTTTGCAATGAATGTTGGTGCTGCTCACCGTTTGGGTCCATGCCAGCGTTTATGAGCTGTAACACCGTGAAGGCCTGTGGCTTCACTCCTGAAGTCAGCAAGACCGCAAATCGGCAAGAAGGAAGAGACTGCGGACACCTATAAACATCTAAAGGAACAAACAAACTCTGGACACGCTATCTTTAAGAACTGCAACAGACCGCGAGCGTCCACGGCTTCATTCTTAAAAGTCAGCGAGACCAAGAACCCACCAATTCTGGACACACAATGACTGAATACTATGGTATGTAAATTCTGTTTCAATGAGGTTGTTAAAAATCATATTTTGGAAATGGCAGTTGAAGTTTAGGAAGTTGTAACCGCAGGAAAGAGAAAAGAAAATAACTGAGAACCAATAACCAAATTTTGACGGTATTTTTAATTTTATTCTTGAGGTTTGCTATGGATTGGCTGTGCCGTCACCCAAATCTCAACTTGGATTGTATCTCCCAGAATCCCCACATGTTGTGAGAGGGACCAACGGGGAGGTAATTGAATCTTGGGGCCCATCTTTCCCATGTTAGTCTCCTGATAGTGAATAAGTCTCATGAGATGTGATGGGTTTATCAGGGGTTTGTGCTTTTGCTTGTTCCCCATTTTCTCTGGCTGCTGCCATGTAAGAAGTATCTTTCGCCTCCCGCCAAGATTCTGAGCCTCCGCAACCATGTGGAACTGTAAATCCAATTAAACCTCTTTTTCTTCCCGCTCTCAGATATATCTTTGTCAGCATCTTGAAACAGAGTAATACAAGGACCAAAGATGAGAAGATGAACTAATTATGAAACCAAAGCGTAGGCTGAGAAGTCAGAAAAAGAAAAAAAACTATGAAGTTAAAAGTGTATATGTGTGTGTGTATATATGTATATATAACAAGATATTTTAAGAAGAATGTTCTGGTCGGGAACTATGGCTCATGCCTGTAATCCCAGCACTTTGGTAGGCTGAGGTGGGCAGATCACTTGAGGTCGGGAGTTATGAGAACAACCTGGCCAACGTGGCGAAACCGCATCTGAAATCTCATCTCTACTAAAAATATAAAAATTAGCTGGGTGTGGTGGCACGCTTCTGTAATCCCAGCTACTCGGCAGGCTGAGGCAGGAGAATCAGTTGAACCCAGAAGGCAGAGGCGGCAGTGAGCTGAGATTGTGCCACCGCACTCCAGCTTGGGCAACAGAGTGAGACTCCCATCAAAATAAAATTTTTAAAAGTACTATGTTCTGTCCAAGAACACTAAGTAATTCAGAAGAATAGAATAACAAGGGAACTTAGGAAAACACACTGGCTTTGGCAATCAGAGTATAAGTGACGAATTTCAACTCAAGAAGCTAGAAAAATAAAGATAAAAGCAAAAGAAAATGAAAAAGAAAAAATATAGAGTGATAAAGTCAGAAGCTAGTTCTCAGAAAAAAAAAGCATGTTTTTTAAAAACTAAATCAAATTTATAGCCAAAGGGGAAAAGGAAAACAATGCAACCATAGACCCAGAGAAATGATAAAGTATCCCCTAATTATTCTAATAAGAGTTGCTATTCTAAACAATGTAAAATCTCAAAGATACAACAGTTAATTTTCCAAAAAAAATACAAATTTTCAAAGTAGACTACAGACCTGTAAGAAAGTCATAAATAGACGATTACCATATAAAATGAGAAGCCATTTTTTTAATTGCCTGTTAGAATATTATGGGCCATGGCCATTCCTCTAGAATATTTTACCATCCTCCCGCTTCCCCCATACTAAGATACTGTGTGATTCTGAGCCATTTAGTTAATTTCTCCAAGCCTCAATGTAGTCATTTTTAAAGTAGATAATTTAGAGGCAAGGTGATAGGATCAGTAGGTCAACTTGTGGGTTTTATTCATAGTTAACAATGAATAAAAAGAAATTTCTATCATTTTATTATCATTTCTCTACTTATTAATGCATAGAGTATTGACTAAGATTATACTATCTGGCTTCAAAGTGCACTACAAAGCTGTAGCAGCCAAAACAACATGACACTGGCATAAAAATAGACACATAGACCAGGCCAGGTGCAGTGGTTCGTGTCTGTAATCCCAGCGCTTTGGGAGGCTGGGGTGGACAGATCACGAGGTAAGGAGATTGAGACCACCCCAGCTAACACAGTGAAATACCGTCTCTACTAAAAATACAAAAAATTAACCAGGCGTGGTGGCACACACCTGTCTTCCCAGCTACTCAGGAGGCTAAGGCAGGAAAATCGCTTGAACCTGGGAGGCGGAGGTTGTGGTGAGCCCAGACCACACCACTGCACTCCAGCCTGAGTGACAGAGTGAGACTTCATCCCAAAAAAAAAAAAAAAAAAAAAAATACATAGACCATAGGAACACAACAGAGAGCCCAGAAATAAATCCACACATTTACAGCAAACTGATTTTCTTTTTTTTTTTTTTAACTATTTTTTATTTAACTTTAAGTTCCAGAACACGTGCAGAACATGCAGGTTTGGTACATTGGCAAATGTGAGCGGTGGTGGTTTGCTGCACACATCAACCCATCACGTAGGTATTAAGCCCCACATGCATTACTTATTTGTCCTGATGCGCTCCGTCCCCACAGGAGCACTTCTCCCTGACAAATAGGATTACATCAAGCTAAAATGTTTCTGCACAGCAAAGGAAACAATCAATATGTGAAAACCCACAGAATGGAAAAAAAAATGCTTGCAACCTACCCATTTCATTTTTTTTTTTTTTTTTTTTGGCGTGTTTTGGATTTTGAAACTTTTGTTTTTTTATTATACTTTAAGTTCTAGAGTACATATGCACAACGTGCAGGTTTGTTACATATGTATACATGTGCCATGTTGGTGTGCTGCACCCATTAACTTGTCATTTACATTAGGTATACCTCCTAATGCTATCCCTCCCCCTTCCCCCCTCCCCACAATAGGCCCCAGTGTGTGATATTCCCCTTCCTGTGTCCAAGTGATCTCATTGTTCAATTCCCACCTATGAGTGAGAACATGCAGTGTTTGGTTTTCTTTTCTTGAGATAGTTTGCTGAGAATGGTGGTTTCCAGCTGCATCTGTGTCCCTACAAAGGACATGAACTCATCTTTTTTTACGGGTGCATAGTATTCCATGGTGTATATGTGCCACGTATTCTTAATCCAGTCTGTCACTGATGGACATTTGGGTTGATTGCAAGTCTTTGCTATTGTGATAGTGTCCCAATAAACATATGTGTGCATGTGTCTTTATAGCAGCATGATTTATAATCCTTTGGTTATATATCCAGCAATGGGATGGCTGGGTCAAATGGTATTTCTAGTTCTAGATCCCTGAGGAATTGCCACACTGCTTTTCACAATGGTTGAACTAGTTTACAGTCCCACCAACAGTGTAAAAGTATTCCTATTTCTCCACATCCTTCCCAGCACCTGTTGTTTCCTGACATTTTAGTGATTGCCATTCTAACTGGTGTGAGATGGTATTTCATTGTGGTTTTGATTTGCATTTCTTTGATGGCTAGTGATGAGCATTTTTTCATGTGTCTGTTGGCTGTATAAATGTCCTAGAAGTGTCTGTTCATATCCTTTGCCCACTTTTTGATGGAGTTGTTTGCTTTTTTCTTGTAAATTTGTTTGAGTTCTTTGTAGGTTGTGGATATTAGCCCTTTGTCAGATGAGTAGATTGCAAAAATTTTCTCTCATTCTGTCAGTTGCCTGTTCACTCTAATGGTAGCTGCTTTTGCTGTGCAGAAGCTCTTTAGTTTAATTAGATCCCATTTGTCAATTTTGCCTTTTGCTGCCGTTGCTTTTGGTGTTTTAGACATGAAGTCTTTGCCCATGCCTATGTCCTGAATGGTATTACCTAGGTTTTCTTCTAGGGTTTTTATGGTTTTACGTCTAACATTTAAGTCTTTAATCCATCTTGAATTAATTTTCATATAAGGAGTAAGGAAAGGATCCAGTTTCAGTTTTTTACTTACAGCTAGCCAATTTTCACAGCACCATTTATTAAATAGGGAATCCTTTCCCCATTTCTTTTTTTTGTCAGGTTTGTCAAAGATCAGATGACTGTAGATGTATGGTATTATTTCTGAGGCCTCTGTTCTGTTCCATTGGTCTATATCTCTGTTTTGGTACCAGTAACATGCTGTTTTGATTACTGTAGCCTTGTAGTATGGTTTGAAGTCAGGTAACGTGATGCCTCCAGCTTTGTTCTTTTGGCTTAGAACTGTTTTGGCAATGCGGACTCTTTTTTGGTGCATATGAACTTTAAAGCAGTTTTTTCCAATTCTGTGAAGAAAGTCATTGATAGCTTAATGGGGATGGCATTGAATCTATAAATTATCTTGGGCAGTATGGCCATTTTCATGATACTGATTATTCCTATCCATGAGCATGGTATGTTCTTCCATTTGTTTGTGTCCTCTTTTATTTCACTGAGCAGTGATTTGTAGTTCTGCTTGAAGAGGTCCTTCACATCCCTTGTAAGTTGGATTCCCAGATATTTTATTCTCTTTGAAGCAATTGTGAATGGGAGTTCATTCATGATTTGGCTCTCTGTCTGTTATTGGTGTGTAAGAATGCTTGTGCAACCTACCCATTCTATAAGGGGTTGGTAACCAGAATACACAAGGAGCTCAAACAACTTGACAGCAATAAAAAATAATAATAACAGCCTAATTAAAATATGGGCAAATAGCACTATTCATGATAGCAAAGACATCAAATTAACCCAAATGCCCAAAAATGATAGACTGGATGAAGAAAATGTGGTACATATACACGATGAAATACTATGCAGCCATAAAAAGGAATGAGATGATCTCCTTTGTAGGGATATGGATAGAGCTGGAAGCCATTATCCTTAGCAAACTAACAGTGGAGCAGTAAACCAAACACCGCATGTTCTCATTTGTAAGTGGGAGCCAAACGATGAGAACACATGGACGGGAACAACACACACTGGGGCATGTTGGGGTGCCTGGGGTAGGGAGAGCATCAGGATAAATAGCTAATGCAAACAGGGCTTAATACCTAGGTGATGGGTTGATAGGTGCAGCAAACCACCATGGCACACATTTACCTATGTAACCTCTATATCCTGCAGAACTTAAATTAATTTTTTTAAAAGCATTATTCATATCCCCACTATCTCAATTTGACTATGTACAAAAAATGCAAGGACTTAGTTTGTATACTATTAGATTTTCCCCACATAAATAAGTTTTAAAAAGTAAGGTATGAGCAAAGGATCTGAATAGATGTTTCTCAGAAGAAGATATAGAAATGGACAGCAGGTATATGAATAAATGCTGAACATCAATAATCATCCCAGAAATGCAAATTAAAACTACAATGAGATATTATTTCTCCTCAGTTAAAATGGCTATTATCTTAAAAAATCACAATAATAACATATTGGCAAGGATGCAGAGAAAGGAGAATGCTTGTACACTACTGGTGAGAATATAAATTAGTATGGCCACTATGGAAAACAGCATAGTGATGTCTCAAAAAACTAAAGTTATAAGTACCATATGCTCTAGCAATCTCACTGCTAGGTGTTTATCCAAAAGAAAGAAAATCAGTGTATCAAAGAGATACTGCATTCTCTTGTTTATTAAGCCTTGTCTGCAATAGCAAAGATATGGAATCAACTTAAGTGCCTATCAACAGTTGAATAAAGAAAGTGTGGTATATACACACAATGGAATATTTTTAAGCCATAAATGAGAATGAACTTTTGTTCATTTGCAGGAACATAGACGGAATTGGAGAACATTATTTTAAGTGAAATGAGCCAGTCACAGAAAGAAAAATATTACATGTTTTTACCCAAATATGTGAGCTAAAATGTTGATCTCATGGAGGTGGACAGTAGAATGGTGACAACAAAAGGCTAGAAAGGGTGGAGGGGTGGGTAAAAAGAGATGTCGGCTAATGGGAACAAAAATACAGTTAGAAAGAATAAATATTAGTGTTCAATAGCACAGCAGGGTGACTAAAGCTAACAACAGTTTATTGTATATTTCAAATTGGCTGGAAGAAGATGTGGGATGTTTCCAGCAAAAGGAAATGATAAATGTTTGAGGTGATGACTATCTCAATTATTTTGACTTGGTCACTTTACATTGTACATACGTATCAAATCATCACATATACCCAAGAAATGTACAATTATTATGTATCAATAAAAATAATTTAACACAAGAAGAAATGGTAATTTGATTAAGTCAGGTTTTTCACATTCCAAATTTCTCCTAATAGTCACTATGCAAACCTTGGTATCTATGCTTGTTCATTTAGAATAAAACATAAATATTAAGTACACATGAGCTTTACGATAAAGTTGTTCCCGAAAACTTCCTTAAAAAACAATTGTTATGAACTTCAATCTGTCATGTATGTTAAAGAATTTTGCTGTCTGAGTAAATCTGAGCACAAGTTACACCCTGATGGGTAAAGAGTCATCAGGTCTGCCAATTACTCTTAACCATTTCAGGGAAAATTGTGTTTGTGCGTGCGCGCGTGTGTGTGTGTGTGTAGATAAGAAAATAGAAAATGATATAACAAATATAAAATGTTTACAGTAGGGAATCTTAATTAAAGCATATACAGGAATTCTTTGCAACTTTTCTGCAAATCTAAAAAATAAATTAGCCCCTATGTACCTATTACATAAAATTAGATTTTTTATGTATTGACTTTCTCTTAAAAATGTGTGGTAGTATCAAAAAAGTCAGACACAGAATTATTCTGAATTTAGAGTTAAGCCCAGCATTGGCTAAACTATTGGGATTTTGTTACCAAAGACTAGAAGTTCTGGGGAAGTTAGCCTTGCACCCCCACATGTGAGTCCCTGCAGAAACTCTAGAGGCCATCTGTGAGTCAGATGCTCTCTGGGTTTACCTGTGGTAGAATAGAAGCTTCAGAGAATGATCCAAAGAAAATCTTTGTGTGTCTCCATACGTCCTAAAATGTCCACAGTATGTTTGCTTTTTAGAATCTCAAATGGGAAATTCAAAACAGCTGGAGATTAAGTCTGACAAGAGGGCTGCAATCTTGATGCTTTTTCTTTCTTTTCTCTCGCTTTCTTTAGCTTAAGTGTAGTCTAAATCCCACCACTCCATTGTATTAGTGTTTATACTGTTTTCATTGCTATTTCAAGGCACCAATTTGTCTTCTTTCCCCTTTCCTCAAAATCAAGCTAAGTTTGAAAATCAAACCAGAATCAATAACGATATCAATGCTATCAAATACAGAAGGGAAGAGAGAGGAGGAAGATAAAATTTGATAACACTTATAAATAGGAAGGAGTGGGAAAATAGCAGAGAAATGAGAGAGAGAGATAAATTATGTCTGTCTTATCACATCCTTTCATCTTCCATATGTTGTATATCACCTCTAGCAATTTACTACACGCCAACTCCAAGACAGTGGGAAGCAAAGGATTTCCTTAGATACCGCAGCTTTGCACTGGTTCTCACCTCTCTTTCGTGGGCCTACATTTAGAAAAACAGAAACACTCACAGCAAGCAAAAGTTCACATTGGACTGCTTGTTCCTCCTCCAGGACTCATTTCAAGGCAGATTTCTTTTTCTTTTCTTTTTTTTTTTTTTTTTTGCCTATGGAAGTGTTTTAGCATTAATTTTATCATGGTTTCTTTCACACTCCCTTACTAAGGTACTAAAAAAGGGAATTCACAGAAATACATGGGGTGCCATTGGCGACATTTGCACAAGTGTTAAAAGAAATGAATATGATAATGGATTTCAGACTAAGTTCTTCAACTTACTTAGTTCACTGGGTGTTAGAGATTAGTCATAGTCCAAGTATGTCAAATAAAAATATTCTAATTTTTGGCCAGGTGCGGTGGCTCACGCCTGTAATCACAACACTTTGGGAAGCCGAGGCAGGCAGATCACCTGAGGTCAGGAGTTCAAGACAAGCCTGGCCAACATGGCAAAGTCTGTCTTTACTAAAAATACAAAATTAGCCGGGCGTAGTGGCAGCCGCCTGTAATACTAGCTACTCAAGAGGCTGAGGCGGGAGAATCACTTGAACCTGGGAGGCGAAGGTTGTAGTGAGCAGAGATCACGCCATTGCACTCCAGCCTGGGTGACAGGATTGAAACTCTGTTTAAAAAAAAAAAATTCTAATTCCCAAATTAAACCATTACCTTCACACTGCATCCATGAACCCCCTTTATTTTTACCATTTACAACTCTTATCCCCCAATACCTTTTTAACTGTGGCTTAAGATGTATACATTTAGGCTGGGCATAGTGGCTCACACCTGTAATCCTGGCAGGTGGATCACTTGAGGGGAGTTCAAGACCAGCCTGCCCAACATGATGAAACCCCGTATCTACTAAAAATACACAAAATTAACCGAGCATGGTGGGGGGCACCTGTAATCCCAACTACTTAGGAGGCTGAGGCAGGAGAATCCCTTGAACCCGGAGGCAGAGGTTGCAGTAAGCCAAGATCGCACCACTGCATGCCAGCCTGAGCGACAAGAGCAAAACCGTCTCAGAAAAAAAGAAAAAAAAAGATGTGTATGTGTTGTATTTCATATCTTTGAATACATTTTTTATTATAAATTTTATAGCATAAATGTGCTGACCAGGACATACTAGTCCTACACATGTGGATTAAGCTGTTTGGCCAGACATGTGTCCCTCTAAAAATGTATGTTCTCAATTCTGGAGAGTAAGTCTGAGGCATGCTTGCCATATGATTGACAATTTGTAGTGAGTCTGAGGGATTCAGTCACAAAGAACATTATGAACCAAGAACAATAGAAAATATGTTAAAAACAAAATGAACTGTTTAAGGCTTTAAAAAAATTAAGATCAAGGATTACTTCTCAGGCAGGACAAGTTTATTAGTCAACTCACAATGCCATAACAAAATATCATAGACTGTGTAGATTAAACTACAGAAATTTGTTTTCTTACAGCTCTGGAGACTAGAAGCCCAAGATTAAAGATCAAATATGGTTAGGTTCTGGTGAGGGCTCTCTACCTTACTTGCAAACAGCCACCTTCTTCCTGTGCATTTACATGATGGGGTGTGAATAAGTAAGAGAGAGAGCGAAAGCTCTCAGGTGTTTCTTCTTATATGGACAATAATCCCATCAAGATGGCCCAACCTTCAGGACCTCATTTAGACTAATTTTCTCCAAAATATTCCATCTCCAAATATCAGCACATTGGAGGTGAAGACTAAAACGTATGAATTGCAGGGGGAACATAATTCAGTCCATAGCAAGAAATTAGAATTAACTGTGTTTGGCTGACACATTACACTGCTGAATTATTTTGAACACAGTGGAATCTGGAAAACCTAAGTCTTTTCACGTTTTGCTGCTGTTACACCTCTCCCTCTCATCCTTTATTTAGGCAGTTGGCTGGGTGTTACTACTATAGATCACTAGAATAATCACTACTCACTTTTATCTTTCTGTATCTTACCAGTGAGTCCAGGATTTTCATACTATTGAAATCCTGGATGGGTGAATTCTTCTAGCTTTTTATTATATTCAAATTGAGTAAAGCTGGCTTTTCATATGTTCATCTGTGTCAATAACTAGAATAATAAATAGTAAAGGGAAGAGGGAAGTCCCTCCCCATGGAACTTTTATTGTATATTATAAAACCCCATTATTGAAGTCTTTGGGGTTCTCTCACTTAATAAGCCATTAAGTCTAACAAGCTGTAACAATATATATTTTATATTTTGTCTTGTCCAGGAGAAAATTGCCAAGTATCTTGTAGACTGCCTCCAAAATTCCAAGTACACTATATCTATTTTATTTTTTCGACCTCTCAGTAACCCTAACAAAAACCTGAAAAGAGATAGACTGACACATTTTTCCTTAGTAAATTAATGCTGATTCCTTTCAATAGGTACTTTTCGTTCTAACTCTGCATTTCCTCATCAAACTCTAATCTAGAATGGCATTTACTTTACTTGGAATATCTATAACATTTAGATTTTAGTGAAGGGTCTTATGATGGAAATGTTGCTTATATATTCTTTTTCTATTCTAGATTTATTTAAATATTCCGATAACATAATTTTGCATAATGTTGTAGAATTCACTCATTACATAAACTGTTTTAAGGATTTGTCTTCTGTCTTACTTAAAACTGGAATGAGCACATGAGAAGCTCTCCAAAGTGCTTATTGAAAGAATGAGTAAACAGCATTCTCTTATGAAGCAACTTTAGCGTAGGAGGGGGGCAGTTCATAGTTATTGAAGAAACAAAAGGTGAAGGCATTTTGAATGACAGTTACAAGTGTTCAGGGAGGCTTTAGTATTTTCATTCTTTTACCTTTTCCATTTAAGATTTTGTGAAAAAAACTAATTCTGAAAATGTAGTTATTTACAAACCATCGATTCGTAGTTTTAAATGCATAACCCAATGCCATTCAAAAGTATTGCCAAAGGAAAAAATGCAGGATTTTAAAGTTTAAAAGTAAAATAATTGTGCTCCACACACATACTCAATAAAGAAGAAACTATAAATCCAAAGGGATGTATGTTTTATTTGTCTGATCTCCATTAGATGTTACTATTGTGAATGTTGTAGAATTCACCTATTTCATAAACATTTCTAAGGACTTGTCAGTATGTGAGACAATAACTTTCCTTAAAGGTACCCAGAAACTGGACATTCTCCCTCCTGCTGGGTTTAACCTACCATTTAAATTTCTGTTAAAAAGGCTTAAACTCAACTCATTAATTTCTCAGAGGATTTTTAAGTTGCTTACATTTTTTTCTAGTTACCTGTTGCTCCTTTTTTGTGTGTCAGTCAAATATTTAGTTTTACTTTATGGTGTTCATCTTCTACGTTACTGCAAATCACATGCAACATTCTCTTAGTTATTTTCATTTCTCCAAAGTATAGTTACCACAGGCTGTGTATCTACAGAGCCTATTTTTACTGAAGATTTTTGGCAGCTAAGGGTGATAATTACACTATATAATACAATAAAACTTTAAAGTTGGTTAAAATTAGTTACTAGGTACTATTCGCTTACATTCCACTAGGCATTTCCTGTAAGGAGTAATTTCTCATTGATCAAGGCCTGCTTTGACCCAAGTTTCTACATTCTTTTGCTATCTCTTTCAATGTTATTGTCCTGTTCCAGGCAGCCTCCAACTTACTATTACAGTTATTTTCTCATGCAGAGCAGTTCACTTCTCCATCCTCTACCCCAAGTACTGTTTAGATTCACGTTTGCATACTCAGTGATTCAAGAAGATGATCTTCTAAACAAGTAATTGTCAACTTTAAATTTCTTCCATTTAACAACAAGGCTCCTGAGGATTCTTTGTTTAATTTTTATATTCTAAGAAAGTTTCCCTCAAGCTGCTGCAGCAAGAACTTACATGTTTTGAATTTTATTTTTTCTCTCTCATACATCAATAAAACACCCTGATAGCATGGAATTATTCTCCAATCAACAAAACTCCACTTAATAGAGTTGACAAACTCCATTAATTGCTCAGCCCTGTTACCAATCTGGTGAGACTGAACAGAGCACAGATTTCAAAGTGCAACTCTTCTGTCACTTTATATAAATCACTTTTGATCACTATGGGAAGGTAGGGGCTTATGAACCCAGAGTTTGAAAAGAAGCAGAAGGAAAGTAAAAGAGTCTTTTCTCCCCTTAGGGGAAGAAAATACACTAGCTTAATCTCTAGTCAAGAAAGGAACACGATTCTCTTTTCTCTCTGTGGACCTATGTTGATACTTGGACTTATGGTGACAATATTTCCTGGGCCTCTAGAATTATGCCTGAGTATGAAGTTGCACACACATCCATTTGCATTTCTTTAGAAGACTTTTTAACTCTGTAGCTCTAACAACTGCTTTTGAGCAAAGGGAAATTAGGCAACTTTGAAGATCAAAGTCTTGCATTTTTTGCTTCTTCCTTACTATGGCTGTACTATGTGTAGCCGACACAGCCTGATGGTACAGCGTGATACACCATATGTGTTTAAAGGTGGGGAACAAAATCAACCTTAAGGAACTGAGAGTCACCTTCAATATATCAATTTGTGTACCATCGATTTGCTCTTTCTTTTTCTTCGAGAGCCAGAAGGTGGAATCTTACTACTTATTTGTAATATTTAGATTAATTTCATTAATCTATGTTATGCTTACGTTGAGAATTTTAACTTTTTAAATTAAATATAGGATTAAGTACAGCAAATTAATCCTCTGGACAAAAATAAAAGATCCAAAGAAAAAATTATAAAAAGGTTATAAGGGACTATCTTTTCCATCATCAGATCCACAGAGCAGATCACATTTGTCTTAAAATGATTATGATCTGAATATGTTTATCGAGACATTTTACAGTGATTTTGAAATATTCAAATAGTAGTAAGACTATTAAAATGGGAAGTTAAGAAAAAACATAAATTATCCTTCAAATTACTCTAATGAGCTTAAACTTCAGAGATCTAGAAATGTGGAGAAATGCAAATACATGTACAGAAATGCCCTCAAACAAGAAGGCCTAGGTATTTTTTTTCCTCTGGCTACCCTATGATTTTGTTTATTGTGACTTCTTGATCAAAATGTTAGTGAAATTGAGAAATAGCAAATAGTAATAATAACTGAAGTATTTAGCAGTACATTTATTTCCTCTTTCTTTATTTTTTTCACCTTTATATATTCATTCATCATTGAAAAAAACGTGTGTGTTTTGTTTTGTTTTGTTTTTTGTTACTACTTTGTATTAGATTCTCTGTGCTAAGCATGTCAGCTATAAAGAACAAACCATAGTCCCTGTCCTCAAGTCACCCACAACATAGCCTGGGAGACTGTCACAAAACTATAATCAGTTGTTTTGATTTTTAAAGGCAGTGCAATGAGGGCAATGATGGACATGTGTAAAACTATTTTAAAAGTTCAGAACAAGGCATCTCCTGAGGTACACTCTGAGAACCAGTATGAAAGTCAGGGAAAGTTTCCTTAAAAAGGTGACATGAATTGAATTTCATAAAATCAGCAGGAATTCAGCAAAGTGGGATGAGTTAACAAGGTAGGAGTGGCATTCTGGGTAATGCACAACGAAAGATAGCATGGGGGGATGGAGCTGGCAGGTGTCAGATACGAAATTCCTTATATGTAATATTAAATAATTAGCAATTTACCTTCTAAGAGCTAAGACTCCTTTGAAGGGTACAGGAATAGGTTATATGGTCAAATTTAAGTTTTATAAAGTTCTCTCTAGTGGCAGGATTGAGAATTAACTCTGGCAGGAGAAGACTAGAGATAGGCAGAGAAGTTAGGAACCTATTGCATAAGACGATGAAGGTTAAACCAAAGCAATGCTATAAGGACAAAGAGAAGGGGCTTGTCCCAGAGCTATCTAGGTAGGAAAGTCGGCTAGATTTTGTGGCACATATACTGTGATGTGAAAGAAAGATATGTTCTGTAGTGACTACCTGACTTCTTGCATGACTGCTGTGTGGAAAGTGATACCATCAAATAAGACAGAAGAATACAGGAGGAAGTAAAATTATAAAAGGAAATGAATGTGCTCACAATTTGAAACGTTGAGATTGAAGCACCTGTATGACCTCCAGGTAGAGATATCTAGTTGGCAGATGAATGTAAGTCAGAAAGAGAGAGGCTTAGAATAGAGACATTGACATGAGTATCTTTAGTAAAGGTTAGAGACATGAGAATGGCCAAGATCTCACACAGAACATGAGAAGGCAATTAGGGGCTCAAGGAAAATGCCTAGTGAATTTTTAACCTTTAGGAGGTAGCCAGAAGAATTTCCTGGGAGAGAACTTGAGAAGTTAACATCCATTTTTCAAAATTGTACAAATGATTTAAAAGGAGAGTATTGATAATCGTAATAGCCTGCATTTTCCTTTAGCAGTGGCTCACACCTATAATCTCAGCACTTTGGTAGGCCAAGGCAGGAGGGTCACGTGAGGTCAGGAGTTCAAGACTAGACTGAACAGTGAGACCGTATCTCTAGGAAAAAAAAAATTAAAAATTAGCTGGACACGGTGGTATGCAGCTGTAGTCCTAACTACCCCAGAAGCTGAGATGGGAAGATAGCACGAGTCCAGGAGTTTGAGGCTGCAGTGAGTGGTGATTGTGCCACTGCACTCTAACCTGGGTGATAGAGTGAGATGCTCTCTTTTAAATAAATGATAATAAGGCAACAAATATTTGGGGTCAACTGTTACTCTCGCTAAAGCAAGGCATTGGCTAAGCCCTTGGCCTTGACCAGCTGAGTGCATCTGTCTTGGATCTTTCCAATCTACCTCTATCTTTGTGGCAGCTCTTTGTTGTTTCTGCTGGTCTACATCTGAACCCAGGATGGGCAACACCCTTTCTCATCAGCCACTTCCTTAGATTAGAGCTGATGTTCACATTGCAAAGAGTTCTTATTTTTATGTCAGTCTAATTGATCTGACCTAATAGGAAGAAGACTCAGGAACCCTTCAATGACAGATTTTGCATTTGTCTTATAGTTAATAAAGATTATTGAGCTGCATAGAAAAAAAAATGGCAGTGAGGGTTGCAGATATTGAAATGCTTAGAATGTAAGCCCTACAAATTGGAACCCTTAGTTATTGCTGAATGTTTCCCTGCCTGAATTTCCATTTTTAATAATTTCCACCGTTAAGATTATTTTCAATGTAAATTCCAATAAATATTCCTTTTACAAATAAAGATTTTCTTTTCAAAAATTGCCACACTTGTTTTGTACACATTTCTCACTTACTGAAAAGCATTTCTTGAAGAGTAACAGTGGAGAATTGCAAAAATTAAAAGGAGGAGAACTGAGAGTTTGGCTGCAGTGAAGCAAAATACAACAACAGGTTTATTACCAGATGAACAAAATTAATAAACAAGTTATTTTCTGCCTTATTAGTCAGGAATTAGTTGTATGTGAAAGACCATATTGCAAAATTGTACACACGAAGGCAAGCTGAACAGTTTTCCTTTGGAAAATCAGAAATACATTTCTAGCACTTATTATTTTTCCACAGTTAAATCTCTGTTCCTGCCCTTGTCATTTCACATCTGGTATTCCAAAACCCATTCTTCACCACCTGTCTTAGCCTTCTCTTCAATCTGTCCAAAATGTTATAGCTAAAATTATCTTTTAAATCTCTTCTTTAACCACATTACTATCTTCCTTAAGATTACTTTTCAATGTAATTATGATGTCTTAAATCAACATTTTCTGTGAGACTTGGAGGATATTTTAGTAACATCTTACCCTCAAATGAAATAATTGCACCTAACAACACATACATTTTTAAAAATTGTGAGAAATAATGATTTATTGTACTGTGTACACTTAAAACATAAAAATCAGAACACCTTTTATGCACATAATGATCAAAATTTTTCAAAGGTCTTTCATTTTATTCATTTTGCTACCTCCTATTGTTCATTTGATAGATTCGATTCTTAATTTAAGATGGAAAACACTGAGACACAGAGAGTTTGAGGGCATTATGTGAATTCATTCAGGGTCAAATGAATATCAGAACTCAGTTTCCTCAACTATCGATCCAGTGCTTTCTTTGCTACAGTAAAATGGTATGCGTCACACTGCCTGGTATTCATGCCACTAAGAAACTGTACCAAATTACTGTGTGCCTGTAGGATGGCTGGCAGTGAGCTAAACAAATTAGACACATAGTTTCCATGAATCTTCTCAATGACCCACTATTTCTTTTTTTAAAAAAAAACAAACTGAGTGCTGGGATACAGATAGTGTAAGAGCCAGTTACATTACTCACTATGTAAATAATAAAGTAGCATACTGCATTTCCTTAGGTAAAGAGGAATAACTTAAAACTAGGTTTCTAGCTCCAACATCTGAGCTATTTCTACCTTATTGTACTTTTCCACCTTATTTCTCTATCTCACACAGTAAGAGCTTCAAATATAGCTTAGTCTATCTCTGCCTGTCATATTTACCCAATAGACTTTTAGTAAGTGGCCTGACTCATAATAGACATTTAATAAACATTCATTGATAATTGAGTTCAATAAAAATAATAGAATGACTTTTATGTGATTCTGATTAAATTTATTCTTGTACCTTAGAAATATGGAAATAATTTAGCAGCAGGAGGGTCAATAGAAGTGAAAAATGTTTTTCCAATGTAGTTATGATGTCTTAAATCAAGATTTTCTGTGAGACCTGGAGGATATTCTAGTTACATCTTCTTACCCTCAAATGAAATAATTGGACCTAATAACAAGTACATTTTTTTTTAGACGAAGTCTCACTGTGTCACCTAGGCTGGAGTGCAGTGGCACAATTTTGGCTCACTGCAGCCTCTGCCTCCCGGGTTCAAGAGATTCTCCTACCTCAGTCTCCCGAGTAGCTGTGACTATAGGGGCCTGCCATGACACCCAGCTAATTTTTGTATTTTTAGTAGAGACGGGGTTTCACCATGTTGGTCAGGCCAGTCTCGAACTCCTGACCTCAACTGATCCTCCCACCTCGTCCTCCCAAAGTGCTGGGATTACAGGCATGAGTCACCACATCCAGCCCACAAATACATTTTTTTTTTAATTGTGAGAACTAATGATTTATTGAACTGTGCACAATTAAAACGTACAAAATCAGAACACCTTTTATGCACATAGTGATCACAATTTTTCAAAGGTCTGTCATTTTATTTATTTTGTTAGCAGAAGTTTTATTGACAAACAAAATTTTGGAAAGATTGACCTCACTGATTACAGAAAGGATGTCCTATTCATTTTTCATTACTTTCATACACATTAAATAAATTCACATGTAGAATAGGTTTAGATAGGATATTTATTATATGTGGATTTAAGAACTCTTATTGGTAAATCACAATTGGAAACATAAGAGTTTATTATTTCAATTCAAATTCATCTTTTTCAAGTTTAAATGAATTAGTTTTGAAACATGAATTTAGAAAGGCAAAAAGACTAATCAAAAAGACTCCTAAGACTTCTAGCCCCTGAAGAAACATATGGATGCTATTTAAAATCAATGCAGAAAAATAAAAGACAGGTTTAAATTTTTTTATTTAAATAAAAGTTTGCCTTTGCAGTACTACATACTGCATGATTAATTAGAAGATATGCCCATTAGCAATGAATGCAAACTGATTCTGGCTGATAAAAAGCAAATACAGTTAAGTAGAGTTTTTGAAAAGATGTTGTGTAGCTCCTAGATTTGAACTGCTAAGAAGACTGGGGAAGAGAAAGAATCAAGTGGCAACATAACCAGAACTATAGCAAAAGTCCAACCAGGGAACTTCTGCAATGAAGAACCCTGTTTCAGCTACCACTAATTTCTCAATCCTACATCTAACTATACCTACGTTGTTGGCTACTGTATTAGTCAGTTCTCACACTGCTATAAAGGAATACCTGAGACTAGGTAATTTATAAAGAAAAGAGATTTAACTGGCTTATGGTTCCACAAGCTCTATAGGAAGTATGCCTTGGGAGGCCTCAGGAAACTTACAATTATGGAGGAGGCGGGAGCAGGCATGTCTTACATGGACAGAGTAGGAAGAAGAGAGAGAAGAGGGAGGTGCTACACACTTTTAAACAGATCTCATGAGAACCCACTCAGTTTTATGAAACAACATGAGAAAAATCCACCCCCATGATCCAATCACCTGCCACTAGGTCCCTCTTCCAACATTGAAGATTACAATTCCACATAAGATTTGGGTGGGGACACAAATCTAAACCATACCAGCTACCATTGTCTGAATTTTTATGTCTCCCTAAAATGTTGAAACCTAATCCCCAGTATGATGGTATTAAGAGGTGAGGCCTTTGGGAAGCGATTAGGTTGTGAGGCCAAGGGAGCTTATTTGCCTTTCTTACTTACGAGGTTGCATTGAGGAAACATCTGTCTATGAAGTAAGTGGGACCTCATTCGACAGCAAACCTGCCAGCACCTTGAACCTGCACTTCTCAGCCTGTGAGAAGTAAGTTTCTGGTGTTTATAAGATGCTCAGTATGTGGTATTCTGGTGTGGCAACCTAAACATACTCAAAAATTGGCACTGCATTCTGGGTGACACCTTTGCACATCCCAGGAAAGAGTTTCTACTGCTCTTGGCATCATTTGCTTCTGATTTAAGGCCAAGGATGAGTGATCTGATTGGATGAGATTGCAATACACTATGCTCACAAAGGAAAGTAACTCAGATGCTGTCTGAAAGTTCTAAAGGTAAATATTATCGACAAGATGATATAAATGTTTGATACTGATACAATTGTCCTATTTTTTTTTTTTTTTACTTCTCACTCTCTGTTTTCACTCGATTCTTCCATTTCTGTTTTCTTTCATAAGTCTAGAAGGTACATCCTATTGCATCATTTAAAGTCACTTTCCCATCTCGTAGCACTTGAATATATATGTATTAGATATGATTAGGTTCACCTACATTGAGCAGCAAACCTCCAAAACAGCACTGATTTAAACACAATAGAAATTTTCTTGTTTGTCAGAAAGGAATTTTGGAGATAAGCTTCCCAGAATGGATATGGTGGCTCCACAATCATAATAAAAACAAAGGTCTCTCCTTCTGTTACGCCATCAACGGTACCCCATGGCCCAAGATGGCTGCCAAAACTCCAGTTATCACATCTATTTTGCAAGCCAGCACAGTAAAAAAGTGGAGGAGTCAAAATGATATTTGCCTCTTCTCTTTTAAGGAACTCTTTGGAAGTCACACACAAAATTTCTGCTTACATCTGAATGACCATAAGTTAGTTACCTGGTTATAGCTAGCTGCTAGAGAGTTAGGAAACATGTCTTTAACTTGGGCAGCAATGTACTTGAGCTATAAACTGGGATTCTGATACTGACGAAGAATGAATGAGTGGCTAATGAGGAAAGAGGGTGAGCAAACTGCATTGTCTCAGATAATTCCTCTTTACTGTTCTGTCAATATTCCTTATGTGTTATTTTTGTCCGATAAATAAAATTAGTTGAAGCGAGTGAGTATTATCTCTTAGGTTGCACAAAATTCTTTAAAAATAGTATTCTCGGCTACAACATTTTCTTCTCCAGGTGCTATTTTCCTGATCTCCACAAACAGCATCTAAATTACTTTTTTTTCCCCCATTGATCTCAGCCATATGGTTTGCTATACTCTAACCTTGTTTCCTGGGATTAGTGTAGCCCATTACTTTAGTCACAATACTTCAGTGAGTAATAGATGTCTAATTGGGACAAATTTTATATGACAAAACACAGGAAAAGTTTGGATACAGGTTTCTGTGGGAAAAATCAGCTAGGTAACAAATAATTTGTGTATGTATACCATGTGCCAAGTGCATTTAGAATATAGGAGGACATTGCTTCAGGTGCAGAGGACAGTAACTATTCTAGATGGTTAAACAGAAAGCATTTATGAAATGCTTGTAACATCATCAGAGGAGCTGTAGGAACCAGATCAAGGCTCAGCTGTTACAAATAGTTCCAAGAACACCACCAAAGAACTGGTCTAATAAGGCACTGCTTTCTCTCCTATCAGAAAGCTGGGTCATCAGGAGGCTGCTGGTCCAGCTATTGGCTTCAGTATTACAGTGTTTCCTCCAAAATGCAGGCATCAGAAAGCCAGCGGTTGCTCCCAAGATCACATCACATCAACTACAATTCAAGCCCCTTGTCCTGCCTCTTATTCTCATAAGGCAGGGTTTGGAAACTCTGATACCATTAAATGTGGAACAAACAAAACCAAAATATCCACAATTGTGTTTACCTGCAGAACTAGCAAAAGCAACGAAGTAGAGATGTTGGCTTCTTTCTATCTTGTACATCGTATATTGGTGGCTCTTTTGAGTAGGCAGTGATCACTTGAAAGAGAGTCTGGAAACTGTCTTAAATTTATTGGCCTCAAAAATAAACATATTATACAGGAACAAGAATGGAGTTCTGTTGCCAGTCTGCAATAATCTATAGCAGTCAACAAGATAGAACCTTTATCTTTGATGATGTTCAAATAAAGTGGAAAGTTTATGTCCTCATAAGGAGCCTCTTCTCTTTCTGGAGAGTAACTAGAACAGATGTGTGGTATACCTCGTCTAGGTAGTGTGGTGAGTACAGTTAAATCTCTAATTTCTCTCAGCCAGTTAACTACCTTGCAGGAAGACAGGCTAAAGATAAAACCAATAAATACAGAAGAGTGGAGCTAATAAATTCATAGAGAAATATATAACTGTAGGTCTGGTGACATCATGAATCTCTAAGCAGTGCCTGAATCCAGTCTTCCTTGAAATTCTTTGTTAACTCAACCAATAAGGGCTTCTCTTTGGCTAAACCACATTGATTTGGATTTTCCATCTTTGCAGCTAAATGATTCTTATTTATATGACATTTAGAAACAGAAATGGGGTATTGAAAGAGCTATAACCTAACATATGGAATTGACTAAATTAGAGAGAAAGCAATTATGATTCTGTTATTTAGAGCTAGAAAACTGGCAATCTTTGTTATATGCTGTAAAAATTTGTTGTTAAACTGGTAACAGTTGTAGCTTTGGCTCAGACCATGTACCTACTGAAGCGGAAGCATTAAAGCACAAAGTAGGAAAATTTAAAGAAACTTGTATGTTGACTTCCTCTTCTAGCATTTTTTTGCCATCATCTACTAACTATATAGGCTGCAGCAGGCAATATTCTGTTTACTTTCATTATCTTTTTAAGACTGAAAATAACTGATTACACAGGTACGATCGTTATCTCCATTTTACTGATGAAGAAACTGAGACATTCTTCCATAAATACCTAGACAAAAGAATAATATGGACCAAAACTTACCTGTCTAAAATAAGAAAAGGAAGAATATTTACTTTTCCCAAGGTGATCCTGTTGTCCTGTGTCAAACAAAGTGACTGAAAGGGAGGTTATATGGAACTTTGCACTGCGGGGGAAAAAAACTATCAGCCCCATTCTAAAATTAGTTACAATAAAATCACGAGAAAAAGATACTATAATATTGGGGCTCTAAAATTGGGGCCTGAGGGAAGTCTTATTGTCTAGGCACCTCTTCAGTAAACTCTTGCGCTTTTACTACATAAAAAGGGACCCATCCCCCTAATTGTAAAGATGCACATGAATGACCCCCTCCTCCACTTCACCCTATCAGCCTAATGCCCTAACATTTTCTGAAAAAATGAATTTTTTTTTAATGAAGCCATTGAACCAACACCTAATTTTGAAAACAAATTTTTCAGGACAGGTTAGAGAGGCAAAGACCGTGATCTAAATACATCCCTAGTTTTGTTTCCTATCCCCTGGAGTTTAACAAAAGAAACCAAAGAAAAAAAATAGTTACAGCAGTAAGAAAGTAGCTTGAGGGCAAAACCCCCAACTGGGAGGAATTTTTGAGGAATTAAGCATATTGATGGCTCTACCCCATAGGCAATTTTCAGTCTACGTGTGTTGAGAAAGTAAGCTTTTGAAGACCCAAAAGTAGGTAACACCCAAATTCTTACTCAAGATGTAGTCATGACGACAGTGGACAAAGATTTCTCCCAGGGAATGTAGAAGCAACATATTAGCTAAGAATTTACTTGGTTCTCAGAGCAAGAAATCCATGTTACTCTGGTCCAGTGGAAAATAATATGTGATGCAGATCATTGATTAATATGTATTTTTATTTGCTGTTACTATGGTGATACAGTTTGGCTCTGTGTCCCCACCCAAATCTCACCTGAATTGTAATTCCCATAATCCTCACATGTTGAGGGAGGGACCTGGTGGGAGATGATTGGATCATGGGAGCAGATTCCCCCATGCTGTTCTGGTGATAGTGAGTGGGTTCTCACAAGATCTGATGGTTTTATAAGGCAGTTTTCCTTGCTCTTGCGCGCTCTCTCTCTTTCCTGCCACCATGTAAGATGTGCCTCTTCCCCTTTTGCCATGATTATAAGCTTCCTGAGGCCTCTCCAGCCATGCAGAACTGTGAACCAATTAAACCTCTTTTCTTTATAATGTATCCAGTCTCTGGTGTGTCTTTATAGCAGTGTGAAAATGGACTAATACACATGATATAGTGATTGTGTTGAAAGAAATCAAGCTTCCAAGTTAAACCTTGTCAGATCACTCCAAAAGAAGCTAAATCTAAACAAATCTAAAAATATGGCTCATTACCTAGAGCAAAGGTCAACAAATTACAGTGTGTAGGCCAAACCCACCTGCTTTCTATACTTGTGTTTATAAACAGAATCTTACTGAAACACAGCCATATGAATTGTTTACATGTTGTCTACGGCTGCTTTAACACTGCAGTGTAAAAGCTAACAGACAAATAATTGCTACAGAGACAGTAAGATTCACAGAGCCCAAAATATTTCATAATTGTTTTGCTGAGCCCCAACCTAGAGAATCCTAGGTTTGGATCTGGATGCAGCAGTGTACAGGGATTGCACAACCACAAACACATTCCATGATTCACTAGAAGGATTCATGAGAGTCAAAAGCAGTTGCACTCAGGATAATGTTTATTACAAGGAAAGAGATACAAAGCAGGATCTGCGAAGGGAAAAGGTGCATCAAGTGGAGTCTGTTGGTAACCAGGCACTTATTTCTAAAGTTGTTATGGAAGTCACACAGGATATGCTCTTCCTCCAACAATGAACTGCAGCACTCAAAAAGTTTTTGCCAAGGAAGACGCTTGAGTCTTAGGGTGCAATACTTATTGAGGGCTGATCACATGGGTACATTGACCTGCATGACCAGCCATGATTAACTCCAGACTCCCAGAAGGAAACCAGAGCTCACCAGAAATCACAATGTGGGCACAAACTCTCTTGACAAGTCAGCACAGCATGGTTCAGTGCCCTAGGTGTACAAAACAACCTTATTAATTGGTAACGGAAGGAATATCCAAGCACTGTGTTCCCAGGAGTTGGCCAAAGGTCAACAACACAATCAGTCCCTCCTGAAGATGTGTTAGCATTGAACAGCCAAGCCTGTGGTGTTAACTCTTCCCTGTTCAATGATGCAGGTATGGATGCTCTCCTTATTGGAAGGAAGATGAGATGAGTACATTGGATATAGACCTCAACATACCTTTATGGGAAGAAGAATGCATACAAATGTGGGGTAATTAGGTGGTAAAAAGCAGATGTTTGCTTCTCTAGAATCTTTTTCCCCTAAACAAAAGCTGGATTTCGGAGAACCAGATCTCAGCCATAAATTTTTGCAGGATAGACTGACCCTTTACTTAAGAGTTGAACCCTAAATGGCTTAAAATTACCAGCTTATCTCACTTATCTGGCCACGGTGAGTGTTTCAGAGATGGTCATGTGATCAAATTTGTGGCAAGAAGAGCTTTTCATAGGATATTTCTAGATAAGAAAGTTCTCTTCTATGTGAACTATTTTAAATACATATGCTCTCTCCTCTCTCTGGTTTACTGTTTTATTATGTGGCTTGGAAGTTTTCCACTCATTTCTTCTACTATTGAAACAACTTGCATAATATTGAAGCTCACAAGTAGATAACCGCAAAACTGGGCCAGACACTTTGGCTCACGCCTGTAATCCCAGCACTTTGGGAGGCCCAGGTGGGTGCATCACCTGAGGTCAGGAATTTGAGACCAGTCTGACCAACATGGTGAAACCCAGTCTCTACTAAAAATACAAAAATTAGCCTGGTGTGGTGGCAGGCACCTGTAATCCCAGCTACTCAGGAGACTGAGGCAGGAGAATTGCTTCAACCCTGGAGGCAGAGGTTGCAGCGAACCAAGATTACACTATTGCACTCCAGCCTGGGTGACAAGAGTGAAACTCTGTCTCAAACAAACAAACAAACAAAGTTAACAGCGAAACTGTGAGAAATGCAGGGAAAGATCTGAAACCTTGAAGACAGATGACCCTAAATCAAACATCATCTTAGATGCTGACTTGCCTCTAGGTTTTCTATTAGGTGGGTCAAAGAAAATAAAAAAGTTCTAAAATTCTGCATAAGCCAATCTGAGTCGGGATCATTGTCACAACAATAAATATATTTCACTGATAAAGTACCATTTATTTCTATTTCAAAAGTGAGAAAAACAAGATATAGAAAAATTGATTAGTCACACAAAAATAAATGGCAGAGCCAGGATTCAGTACAGTTCTCTTTGTGTCCAAAACACATATATTCTTTTTCCTAATTCGTAGTCATGAGATTAGAAGTTTCTTGTTGAATTAACCTTGCATCTCCCACCAAAATCAGCCGGGTACTTGGGACCTACCATACATTCAGGTAACACATGGGAATTTACTGTGACATTATTGCCTTATATCTCTGCCATCCCTACAAAGTGGGAATAGATGAGCCTTAATGTGAAAAGGCTCATCTATTCCCACTTTGTAGGGATGACATAGCTATCCCAACATGGGATATATTGAAATGGAGACCAAACTGACCATTCTTTTTAGTTTGTGTTCTCCTCGTCTTCAACTACTTCATACATTTTATATCATTTTTCCTGAAGTATATGATATAAAACAGAGATCTATATAATTCTGAGATACCTGAAGAACTTCAGAATTTAGGTTCAAAAGTTAGATCCAAGTAAAAAGTTAGTTGGATTTCGTTCCTAGTGGAAATCACCTCAAATGATTTTACTAGGCTTGTCTATAACTCCATTTATCAAATATTCATGCTTATGTACCATTTCAATTACATTCACAGAGAAAAAAAACTACTACATATGTCCCTAGAAAGAAAAAGGTGAAGTATAACTGTGGGGGAAAATCTTTTCAAATATTCTCATACTGTGAAACTATTATAAGTGAAAAAGATTAAAGATATAGTTTAAAGGTGTGTATTTAAATGACTACAAATAACTGTTTAACTGGAGCTGCCTAGGGTACATCAGCAGCCCCTAAATGATCAAAGGCTATTGCTGCAGGCAAGGTCCAAAACCACCTGCTTATATAAAAAACTTTAGATGACAGCATTGATATTGTGCATGTATACTGATACTTCCTGAAACAACTATTTTAAAAAATTATCCATCCAAAACTGACAGAAGCAAACAGATTGAGAGCTAAGTCTGTAATTCTCCTATGGACTCATTCTTTGCCTTGTATAGAAATGTGGTAATTTTTTAGGATGCTTCATGTATTTCCTACTTTGTCATTGTTATCCACAGGAAGAAGAAAAATTAGGTTATATTGCAACTTAAATGATTATCCTTTCACTCAAAATAGGCAATCCCAAGGAAAACTGTGAAGTAGGATAGATTTATTTTCTTTTCTATGTCCACTTTAAGTTCTACCCTTGTATGAAAATGCAAGTCAACAAGTGACACTATTATTTCACTTTTTTACAAAAACAACCACAGAATGAAATATATGCAACATACTTATTAATCCACATATATAGTCCAGATAACATATAATTTTTGTTTTAATTATATATACATAATATACTTTATATATTATATAATTAGAATATGGAGCTTATGGAATATATAATAGAAACAAAAGTTACACAAAATGATATTTACCTGTATTTTATGTAATGCACTGTGACATTTTTTATTCCATTCTGTTCGTTTTTATCTTTGTTAAATGTAGATCACAATGTGACTTACTAAATTAATTTCAAAAACTATTAACAAGTTATGACTTACAAATTTAGGAGTGATAATTTACACTAACAGATAAATATCCATCAATGTGCCAAATTCCTAATTCTATTATTTACATAGCAACAGGGATACAAACCAATGAAAGTTGGTTAATAATAGAATATCAGGCATCAGTGAAGACACAGAAAATAATTACCCGAAAGATATACCTGAGTTTGGTGGATTGTTCCACCAGGAGAGTTTTGGGTTTTTTTTTTTTGTTGTTGTTGTTTTTCTTCTTGCAAACCTCAATGAGACCACTTATCACAGTCTTACGTGTGGCAACTCGTAAAGTGGCATGTGTTGCTTTCAGCCTGATTATAAATCTTCCCATGAGTGATCCCCCATCCTCCATCGTCTGACTTGAGACAGATTAACATAACAGTATTGAAGGCCAAGTGTTCACAATGGCAAAAATATAAGATGGAAAGAGTCTGACTATCTTAACCACTGATTTTATTTTATTTTATTTTATTATTTTTTTTTTTAAATCTATCTATCGATCACGAACACCAGTTTGGGACTTTACATGAGAGATAAAGAAATGTCTATTCTGCTAAGCCCCAAAGATTTGGGGATTTGTTTATTAAAGCAGCTAATATTATTTAAACTAATGCATAAGCTATCATTTTGGAAAGTACTAAGAGTAGCCTTCTAAGAGGACACAATAGAAAGTCTTCCTCTTCAAGAAAAGATACACTGCATGAGGCATCCCCAACAAGGAAAAGTAGAGGCACTGATTTTGTGATCATAGATAATGCAGGTTCTACTGAGATTCCTTTCTATATGAGCTCTTCTTAGTCTACTTTTTCAAATTTTTTTAGGGTCTCGTTTTCCACTTTGTTTTACATCCCTATGTAAACTTTTCACAAATCCATATATTTATCCCAGACTTTCTTCCATATTCCAAATCCAAATTCTTTCACCCCTCAGCAGTGATAAACACATTTACCTATCACAAATCCATATATTTATCCCAGACTTTCTTCCATATTCCAAATCCAAATTCTTTCACCCCTCAGCAGTGATAAACACATTTACCTATAAATGAGATGATTAAAGCAAGGACAAAAAGGATAGGCCATTTCCAGAACTAGCTGAGTGTGTGCCCAAAGTAGATATGTACTTGTCTGATGTAGAATTCTTTGTCTCCCTCTCTCTCTCTCTGTCTCATAGTTGAAATTATTTCTCATTTCTTCTTTGGTGGACGAAGAATATGTTGACCAGCAGTTCTTACTTCATCAATAAGGTGGTTTTCTGTTTTATTGTTATTGATATTTTGTCTTTAGGAATTTTGGGGGCCATGAATTCATTGACCCATTTGCCTGACATTCTTGGAAGAGACTATCACTGAAAACCAGGCAGCAGGGCAGAGAGAACAAATGTGCAGAACAAAAAGAAATTTTGACCCCTTTGATTACTCTTACATGACATGCTATGTAGTACATGGGGAATTATCAAAACCTTCATTGACAGAATACATCAAATACCACTCTTCCAAAATCCAAGAACAGTTAAGTTTGTTGTGAGAAAATACATGCTAAGCTTTACTGGCCATGGGGATAATTTGTTTAATGAAGAAAGACAGTGCACTTTCACTTCAAGTATCTGTGTGCAAAAGTATAATGCAGTGGACAGAGTCTCGTCAAAATCTTTGCTCCAAACAACATCACTTGTAAAGCACTGATAATTGACCGAAGATTTTTGAAATTTGAGTTTTCTTATCGCTGGAGGTAGGTATTACCAAGTTGAGTGTTTTTAGACTGTGTGTGTATTTTTTTTTTCAGCAAATAGGTGCTCAATAAATAAACCATATTACCATTAAAAATAGGAAAAACACTATCATACTAAAAATTCTTAGGACTTCAAATAGATATTTTTTTAAATAACATGTCAATTGGGCATTTACAACTATAGAAAAGAATGTGTTCTTGTCTGTATATTATATATTAATACTGTATTTTATAGGAATTTTTATTGGTGAAAAAAATATGTTGGTTGAAAGGCTAATATGTATCTAATCTATTTATATTTACAGAAAAATTCCCCAAAGCTTGAATCTACAAGAAGTGCAAAGCTATTATTAATTTATTTTTTACTTAATTTCAGATTTACAAAAAAATTATTTTGACACTTGTAAAAAAATTTTTCCAAAGTATATTTATCCAATTTTACACTAAAGTGGGAACATAATGGATTATTTTTCTAATGACTGAGGTTTTTGCATAACTCAGGATCACCATTGTAAAAATATAAATCTCATAAATTTACAAAATCTGGAACTACAGTATTGTACTGTAGATGTAAGAATTGTAGACTTCTGAGATAAATATTTGGCTAAATGTGTACTAACCAAGGACCATCTCCTAGAATCTGGTTTATTTTGTATAAAATATTTAATGTGAGCCTGTGTTCTTGTGATTCATTTTCATTTATGTTTATTTTTGAAGTATTTTAAATATACAGATTTCCAGGTACTCACCACATTTTTTAGAAAATAAAACATCACAGGGTTAGTTGAAGCAGCTCCTCTGTCTTGACATGTAATTAATAATTGGAATATCATGTGTCTCTCCCCCAAACCATGTCTTTATGCTTTACCACATATAAGGTAATTATAAATCATTAATAATGTTTGTATTTTACAGTTCGAGATACTATATTTGGAATTTTTATTGATCTGATAATTTCCATTTTTAAGAATCTTTTTAAAGTTTGTTTTTTTTTTAAGAGAGACAGGGTCTCACTCTGTCACCAAGGCTGAAGTGCAGTGGTACAATTATAGCTCACTGTAACCTTCAACTCCTGAGCTCAAGCAATCTTCTTTCCTGGCTAGGACTAGAGGTATATTCCACCATGCACAAGTAACTTTTTTATTTTATAGAGGAGTCTCACTATGGTGCCTAGGCTGGTCTCGAACACTTAGCCTCAAGCAATCCTCCTGCCTTTACCTCCAGAGACATTGGGATTACAGATCTGAGCCACCATGCTCAGTATGTCCATTTTCTATTATTGTAAATACATTGAAATGTATTTTTGCAATTTTATTTTATGCTTTCTCTTTTCTATAATTTTCTCTTGCTTATTTTTTTCCTCCTCCCTGCCTTTCATTTGAATAATCAAATCTCCTTTGTTTTCTTCTTTTTCCTCTATGAAATTGGAAAACATATTTGGTATTTCTATTCTTAAGTGGTTGCACTGAAAATTTAACAGGTATAACTAACCTGAATTTAACCAGCATCACTGCCAAGGCCCTAGCTTCTCTATTTGTTTTCCCTTATACAGGAATTCATTTTTCAGAACATATTTCACTGAGAATCAGTGCATAGTAAATTTTCTTAGCTTTTGTTTGGTATAACTTTTTTCACCTATCTCCTAAGTGACAGTTTTGCAGGATAAAAACTTCCACGTTAACAGTTTTTACCCTGCAAAGTTGTCACTTAGGAGATGTTTTCAATACACTATTCTGTGTTCTGGTCATTAGTTTTGTATGAAGACAATTTTCACTAAGTCTGTGGGATTTTTTGTTGGTTTTATTTTTTGTAGGTAAGTCATATTTTACTTCTATTTGCTTTAAAAATTTTTGCTATCTTTGGTGTTTTTCAGATCTTTAACGACACATGCAGTGATCTTTAAATACATTGCTTTAGATTTGTGTTTCTTTATCTGATATTCTTTACTTCCAACAATTGATGAAACTTCTCAACTATTATCTCTGAGTATTGGCACTCCCCCATTTCTGTGCTTATTTCTGGAAAAGTTATTAGACATATGTCAGCATTTATTATTCTACTTACTGTTAGTCTCTTTTTTATAATTTCTATTTCTTAATCACTTTTTTGCTATGATCCCAATGAGCTTCTCAAATCTGTCTTTTAGTTCACTAATAAATGCTTCAGAGTAACCTGGTACTCATTTAACATGTATATTGTATTTCTAGATTTATTTTTGATATGCCATATCTTTGTTTGTGTTCTATTATTTCCTGATACTTTATGTATTGGTTAGATATCCATGTTCTGTCATTTTAAACACAATTTATACTTACTCTTTATATTTTCCTATTGCCTCTTGTTTTTAGTCTTGAGAGGAATAGAGCTCCCGATTAGTATGTCTAATTATTCTTTCTCCTGTGGAATATTTTCTAATATTTTAAATAAATGCCTGCTATGAGATTATCAGCAATAGGGTTTTTGTTTCATTTTTGCTGTTGTTGTTTTATCTGGGGGAAGAAAGTCCTATTTGTGAAAGTGTCCCCTACACAGGCATTCTGCACTTACCAGATGTCCAGGGGCATCGCAAGTAGAGAGCTACTTGCTAAGTTAATGCCTTAACTTGGATTTCTACTTGGCCATTACATTGTTCAAGCTTGAAGTCCTTTCATACGTTTTTATGGGAGACTTTTTTCCAAATAACCAGAGCCCCGACCAGGACAACCTTCAAAGAGGTAGAATTTTCTACTGCCTGTATTACAGAGCATTTTCAAACCTGTACAGAGAGGTTGGTTTTATCTCATGACTTTGCATAGACCCTGGGCCATATCTCCGAGTCTTGCAAGGATTTCAACAAATCGGCCTCTCAATGTTAAAACCAATATCTCAGTCCATTACCTACTTACCACTAACACTTTGCTCAGCAGTTATTCCATCAACTTGCATTCTTACTGCTCTCACTTGAGGTTTTTGGCCTTTTTATTCCCCTCTTATGTTTTTTTAAAATTTCCATGAAAAGTAATGTTTTGGTTATATTTTATCCAGCAATGCAAATGTTTATAATTGAAGGTGGCCTTATATGAATTTAGGCTACCATGCAAGAAACATAGACTTATTGTCTCCTTTTTCTCATTAGTGAAGTAACATAAAAAGTCTTGGTTGATCAAAGTTTCCAGTTAGGTTGACTATACATAATTCAAAAGTTTATTATGGTAAAAAAAAAATGGAGGTAGAGGTAAACCTAGTATATTGAAATACTGAATTCCATGACTTAAGTAAACATAAAAATTGATACTTTGATTTAATCAAAATTTAAAACTTCTGTTCATCCAAAAACACTATTAATTTAAAACGCAAGCCACGAGCTGGGAGAAAATACATGCAATGCATATATCTGACAAAGGACTTGTATTCAGAATGTACAAAAATCTCTTACAAAACATTAACTTAAAAATTATAAGAAGGGCAAAAGACGAGCAGATGCTTTGCAAAAGATGATACATGCATGGCTAATAAGCACATAAAAAGGACTCAACACCATTATTTGTCAGAGAGATGAAAAGTAATCTCACAACTAGATTAAACTCCATACCTACTAGATTGACTAAATTTAAAAATATATTTTAAAAAAAAGAAAGCAGAAAACTGACAACACCACCAAATGTTAGTGCGAATTTGGGCAATGGAAACTCTCCAAACCTTTGATGGCAATGTAAAAATGGTTTGGCAGTCTCTTATAAATTAATTGTATATCACCCTCATGGCCCAGCAATTCCACTGTTAAGTATTTTCCCCCCCAAAATGAAAACATGTCCAGCAAAAGATCAGTAGAAGAATCTCCCTAGTAGCCTTATTTCTAATTATTAAAAAAAAAGTAAAGAACCCAAATGTTCACAAGCAGGAAAATGGAAAAACTGAGTTATATTTATACGATGAAATACTACTTGACTCATAAAAATAAGTAAGCTACTGATACACACAACAGCAGGCATGACTCTTAAAAATATTATGTTGAGTGAAAGGAAACACAAATAATGTATATAAATTACACAAACTTCAAAAACAGATGGAAAGAAATATATGGTGATAGGAAATAGAATCATGGTTGCCTCTCCATGTCCAACTGGGGTAGGTGGTTGACTGGAAAGAGGGCATTAGAGAACTTACTGCAATGTGGTAGAATTGTTCTTTACCTGGACTGGAAAGTTGGTTACATCAGTGCATACATTTGACAAAGCATATCAAATTGTTCACTTAGTAATGCTTGTAAATTTTAGCTTAAGTTTTAAAAAAAAGTTTAATCTGGAGGTTATCAAGTATTGAGGCCAGGTATTTTAAAATCTTAACAGCAAAGATAAGGGAAAATGTGTTACTCTAAAATAGTTTTGCTGGACTTCCCCTTTGGCCAGAGGAAGCTCTCTGGAGCTTTTTCTGGCATTGAAGTTCTATGTTGCTTTTTAAGTCTTCTAAAAGACAATATGAAGCTTTTACAAATAATGAGGACGTAACCCTAAAAGAATTACATCACCATACAGCTATTTCACTCTTCCAAGTGAAGGCCATTAAATAAAATGCTTGCATTGCTAATGCTGCAGGCTTCAACCAAGTAGCTGAAACCATGATATTTTCACCATCAGCTATAAAGATTATGGAAGATGAACTAAAAGGCAATTCTGTTGTTGTTGTGTAAGGCAGACCCAAACACAGCTTGTCCATCTGTAGCTCTTGTGTTTCTGTACTGACATCAGGAAGAACAGTGTGGATTTTGTCAATAAATTTAGCACACTTGACATGGGTATTTAAGGCACACAGGGAGTAGAGATTTACAGCATGTTGCCACTTTTACACAAAAGTCTCTCTTATGCCTATAAAGTCAATGGGAGAGAAATAGCATTCTCCGTGAGGAATTGGTCTTTTCACACACACTGTCATAGCAGATGCAGCCAAAGTTTCAACTGCTTCACCTTCTGAAACCGAGTGAAAAGTCTTTGAGAGCCTTTGTGAGGTGCTGCATGCAAGGAAGGGCATGAACAAGAATAAAGAAAAAAATGTAGAAACAAGTCATAAGACTCGGTGATGAGGCATGGTTTCCATTTAGTCAAAGATGTACAAAAATTTTTCTTCAAAACTTAAGCCTGTCTCTGATATAAAGGAAAAGCAATTCTTTTAATTTGATATGATTTGATTTGATGTCATCTCATACATAAAAGGAAAATAAAGAAGGTGAAAATAATGGGCCATCCCCCTTTCTCTCCTCTAATGATAGTGTTCTGCAGTCTGTGTCCAGCTCTAAGCCAGAAGCCGAGGATGCAAAATGAACGGAGTTGATTCCTTTCCTGTCTCCATGGGATTACATTACCTCTTCAGTTCATTTCTCCTATTACCACATTAGTGTTACTCACCTTTAAATCTCTGATCCTCTGAAAAAAACTGCCTAACTTGTCTCTCTGCTACCACTTTTGTGTTTTCAATACATTCACCATTCAGCACTCAGACTTGTCTTTTAAGACACATGACATAGTATCATTTGTCCTATGAACAGCCTTTGAAGGTTTTGATTGCTCCAGGCTCTTTTGTAAGGTCATAAGACTTTAGTAGATACTGTTCTTCTTATTATCTCCCCTGTAGAAAATAAGGCTCAGATTTTGGGCAGGTGTTAAGTTTAGTTGGGTGTCCCTTGATATCAGAAAAGGTGGTCCCTGTCTGAGGTATATAGGAATGGCCAGCACTGTCCAATAAACATAAGATGAAGTCCTCTAAAGGGCATCCAGGGAACACTGTCCTCCCCAAACTGAAGAAGGGGGAGAAGGAAGCGTAAGAAAGAGAAGGAAGATGAGGAGATGGAGGAGAGAATAAAAGAGGGAGAGGAGAGGAAAAGAAAAGGAAAGAAGAAAGGGATTAAGAGGACATCTAAGCAAAACGGAAAATAAGATATCAAATAGTAAGGAAAATTATCTTCCCCAACTACTCCCCATGTCTTGTATTTGAAAGAAGTTGTGTAAATATGTTATACATGGAGATATTGCAGCCATTCTGCCACCATTATGGTAAGGTAGAGGACACTGGATAAATACATTATCAGTGTCGTGACATTGTTGACTTGCTTGGGGGATAAAACTCCTCCATGACTCTGATTCCTGCCTATTTCTCCATCATGTTGAATACAATCTAGGATCATGAGGTATATTTTACTTTTATGAACATGCAAATGTATTTCCTACCTCTGAGCCTTTGCCAGGCTGCAACATAAAATGGTTCAGAGTATACACTGAACATATTAGGGGTCAAGGTCACATTTGAATTATTCACATATTCATGTATTTATTGCAGTAACTTTCCATCAGTGTCTTGAGAAAGAGTCATTTTCTACATCTTACAAAGTACCATTTGCACTGTAGTGACCTTCCCTGTGACAACTACTTGTTGTTTCCTCTGATGGAAGCACTTCCCTTGAAGTGTATTTGGCTCTTTCTTTCTTATCCCTCAGTTTTCAACTGAAATAGCATTTCCCCAGATATGCTGTCAATGGGAATTCTGTGTGAAATGGCATTCTGTTTTCTCACTGAGAATGGTGGTGTTTCCTGATAATCCTTATTAATATCAGGATATATATAATATATTTATATATAATATAAAATTTATATGTAATAATATAAAATTATTTTGTGTGTAATAGTCTCTGCTACATGTAAGAGCTATAAGTAAAAGAACTCTTATCTGTCTTTTTTACTCTTAAATCACCAGTGCCTAGCCCAGTGTCTGGGTGGGCCCTCATATTTATTGGATAAAATGATGGAAGACTAAAAGAAAGCAGCAAGGCAGGAAGACAAGAAGCCAGGAAGGTAGGCAAGTAGGGAAGGGAAGAGGAAAGGGATTTATTAAACCAAGGCAAACCAGTAGTCTGTAATAACCAAATTTGAATTAAAATCAAGTCAGAAACCAAGCATGGTGGTGTGTGCCTGTAGTCCCAGCTCCTCAGGAGGCTGAGGTGGGAGGACTGCTTGAATCCAGGAGCTTCAGGCTGCAGTGAGCTATGATAGCATCACTGCACTCCAGCCTGAGTGACAGATCCCACTCTAAAAACTAAAAATAAAAATAAAGTAATAGTAATGGTTTTTTAAATCATGTCAGAAAATGGGATGTTCTGATGGTATAATTAATGTCAACCATTTTATATACATATGTAAAATACATATATATTAATTTTTACCTTGTGTATAGGTAGCAATAAAAAAATATGTCTTGCTAAATATACCATGGGACACATGACTAGTAAGTCTGATTTTGCAGAGTAAAGAAATCCTTCAGATATAAAAAGGAAAATGCATTCTGGAAATGTATCACTGGGAAGAAGTAAATTCAAGAAAGACTCAGAGCCACTGAGATTACTACCAAGAGTAAGCCAGTGCAGGGTATGCATTGTTTAATGTACCAAGGAAGTTAAAAAAAAAAAAAAAAAAAAACAAGGGAGGCAGGGGCCAATTGGCAGGGTAAATTCTATTTGTGCTTTTTCCAAGGCTAAGTGTATTATGTTTATTGGGCAATTTTAGCAACCAACAGATTCATTTTCCCTAAAGATATTTAAGTGCCATTAGCAGGGAACTGCAGGGAACTTGTATATGGATTCTTGAAATGACAAGACATATATTTTCCTTTAAAATTCCTCCTTAATTGCCAAAAGAGTGGACATTAGACATCTTTTCATGAGCTGATTTTGGTGGTGGATTGAATTATTTTAAAGCCATTTTTTCAGAGAGCCTAGAAGGTTCAGTGTGATATTACCCACACTTTTCCATTAAATTTGTACCATAGAAATTGGCTTTTTCCCCTCACTCCAGTATCTATAAACTCATTCTGTTCATCCAATTTGCAAAATAAATATTGAGTCCATCATTGCCACTGTCACCCTGCCAGTCCAGGCCATCAGCTCTCAGTGGAGCCACAGCCACCACTTCCCAACTGCCTTCCCTGCTCCAACTCTTGGCTGTGGCCCATTCATTCTCCACAGAGTAGCAAAAGTGCACCTGTAAATATGTCATCCTGCAGTGTAAAGTATTTCACAATTTTCCACTATCCTGAGAAAAGAAATAGAGTATTTGCATGAACTGGACCCTAGTCATCTCTCTAGCCTCATTTTACACCGTCTTCACTTCAGTCATTGATCATCTTTTGGTTCCAAAAAGGAAACACCTTCAACTCTGACCCTTTTGCAAAGGGGTAGAGCTCACAACTCTGTCCAAGGAAATCATCTTCAAAAAATACTTCTTCTCCAGTCTCCAATAACCTGATCCTTTCTATGCCCTCCATGTTTATGACAGATTTAAGATTCACTGAGGATTTAAACCCTTACCAATCACATGTGGTACATCTCAATACTTCCTTTGATACAATACATATCGCTTCAGTGTCTAAACTGAAGCTTCCACTGTAGCATCTTATCTCATTACTAATGCTCTCTGTATATCAGCTTCTTCATTTGTCAAATGCCAATAACAGTATCCTCCCTTTAGGATTATTGTAAAGCTTAAATAAGTATATATGTGTGTGTGTATAGACACACGCATCAAGCATAGCGCCTAGTTCAAAGTAAGCATTCAGTGTGCATGTAGACCTGAGAATATAGTCATGCCTCCATGACCTCCTTATATTTTTTAAACTACAGTCTGAGCTAACTTCAGCCCTTTTCTCAGCTGTGTCGGAGTGATAAGTAGGCCAACCATTCAGTGTATCTGAAGGAAAGGAAGGCATGTAGGCTAAAGAAGATATAACAAATGAAGACATATCTATAGCAGTCTGGTTAGCTGATTTTATCTTTTTTTTTCTGTTTTGGGGATATAGAATTTCTCAAATACTTCCAAAATGGGCATATGCTTTTTCTTTTCTCCCTGTTATGCTAATCAGCATTGGTTTTGTTTTGTCTTTCCTCTTGTGAATAATGCCACAATAAACATATGTGTGCATGTGTAATCCCAGCTACTTGGGAGGCTGAGGCAGGAGAATTGCTTGAATCCGGGAGGCAGAGGTTGCAGTGAGCCAAGATTGTGCCATTGCACTCCAGCCTGGGCAAAAAGAGCAAAGAACTCCGTCTCAAAAATATATAGAGAGAGATAAAATAATATATTAGTACTCATACCACTTAATTATAAAAGTACCTACCAATCCGTTTGTATTTAGAGTTCTATACTTAAATACACATAAAGTAATAATCACAGACAAATATTATCACTAATAAAACACTGTTCATGTTACAGATAGATCTGAATTAACAAAGGGAATTTTTTCCAGATCATCTACCTATTTCACTAAAGGTCTGGGCTTAACATACAGGTGTTCCTGTCTTAATATAGAGTTCATTTTCAGAGTCCCCACAAATAATACCGCATTAAATATCATCCTCATCTTGAAGATTCCCTGACCCTCAAACCAGATGCCAATCAGAATTTCTATAATATTTTCTTCCTCTATTCTGGTTCTTACTTAGTTTCCTTGAATTATAATTATAAAATTATCTTGCCTTTTCTTTCCCACATCCTCCACCACTACTATAAGTCACTTAAATGCAGGAATTTTTGTCTTCTAAGTTTTATATCACCCTTCACAGGGTTTTAAATTATGCACTTGAATTAGTAGATTGTAAGTAACTTTATTGAATTGTAACTTAGGAAACTAGGCATTTTTCTGCCTGGCTGCAAAGCTACATGGTTTTATAAAATCAGTCATAAAAATGATTTAGTACTCAAATTTTTGTTAAAGCTGATCCATTTGGTAAGTCAAGAAACAATGGGCAATATTGCCTCTATTTACAATGTTTTGTCCATCATTTCTGTCTCTTTTCTTTCAAGAGTTATCTGTACCTACCACATTCCTTTAAGATGGGATTATGGGAGACAAAAGCAAATATCTATTGTCAATACCGCAAACTCCAAACACCACCTATGGTGTTTGACTGACATGACATATACCTTTAACAAGAGCTGTCTTACAGAGACTACAGGAAAGAGACAGGCAGACAGACTTCAGACAGCGGCTTAAAATGACTGGCGTTCTTTTGACAATTTCATTTGACTCTAGCTCACGTCAACTTATCTTCCTACTGCATATACGTTTCTAATTTACAAGTGACAAGCATCTTAGGGAAAACGGGGAAAGGAAAGGAAACATTAGCAAAGTTTAGGGAACAGAGTGGTAGAGTTTAGCACTTCAGGTTTCTCTGGAAACAATAACTACTGCTTGCATTTTAACTTTGGACCCATGTAAGATTAGTAGAGTTTTTTTGGCCAGGTATGGTGGCACACAACTGTAATCCCAGCCCTTTGGGAGGCCGAGGTGGATGCATCACTTGACGTGAGGAGTTTGAGAGCACCCTGGCCAACATGGTGAAACCCCATCTCTACTAAAAATACAAAAATTAGCTAGGCGTGGTGGCTCATGCCTGTAATCCCGGCTACTTAGGAGGCTGAGGCAAGAGAATCGCTTGAACCCGGGAGGCAGAGGTTGCAGTGAGCTGAGATCACGCCACCGCACCCCAGTCTGGGAGACAAAGCAAGACTCTGTCTCCAAAAAAAAAAAAAAAAAAAAGAAAAGAAAAAGAAAAAAGAAAAAATTAGTAGATGTTTTAGATTCCGTGTTACATTGATTTCTGTTATTTTCATCTAAGATTTGTGTTCTCCTTCTTTGTTTTCCTTTGGGTAATGACTGAGTCCGGGCTGTGTCAGTTCATAACTATTCAACCAATACATACACGCTGTCTGTAAAAGTGAGCAGATAATTGCCATTTAGCCTCTCGGTTTGTTCCATTCTCCATCAGTAAAGAAGCATTCATCTACAAAAGGAAACAAAAGTAAAGTGACCACATCATAATTCAGTAACAAATTCCAGGTTACTTCAGCAGCTCCATAATTTCAAACTGTTGTATAGCTGTCCTAAAGATTCTCTTAGCTTGTCCCTCATAGTCACATGACTGTACCTACAAGCAAGACATTGGGGCCAGGGTGCATGCTTGTGTGGAATAAGAAAGGCATCTTCCTCCCACCTTACCACTTACTGGAGAGAAAATCCTTTCTCAGAAATCCTGAGCAGACTTCTGTTTACATCTCAATAGTTACAACTGGGTTACATGTCTATCCTTGGTAGCAATAGGGAATAGAAAAATCAAGTATCTGGTTTATTCAGTTTCTATAGTGGGAGGAAGGTGAAAAAGTGAAGGAAAATAGAGATTGCTGAAATTGACTGATGGGGAACCACCCAATGTTATCTGTGCTATATCCCTTTGGCCATAGTGGTAATGTCAAGTACAGGGATGTACACCAAGCCAGGCCAATGGAATGTAATTCAGAGATGTCAGTTGTAGCTATTGTATATTTTCGCTTAATCTATATTCCAAAAATATTCTGACTTACTCTTCATGCCTTCATTAATCATTATAAGGTAATCATCACACTGAATGTGGTTCTGTCTAGCTTAACAGTGTCATAACTAAGAGTCATCAGTGTTTCTTCTCAAATTTATTGTAATTGTAAAATTTTATTGAATATTGAATAAATTAATGAATTATGAGGGAAAAGAAGAAAAGGTATCACTTTTTTGAAAAGTTGAATGCTTTGGAAAGACTAGATAAAAGAAAATCCTGTAGAATTAGAAACATATGAAACACTAAAAATATGAGGGGGGGAAATAAAAATTCCATAAAGTTTCTGTGGTCTGTTCATTTCACAAGTTTATGCATCATTTTACACTAAATCAAAGATGTTTCATTATAAGATTTATACAAGAATGAATTATCTCAAATTAGGGAAAAACTGGATTCAGTTCTACCTGAACCAGATACAAGCAAATAAATAACCTATATCATTTTCTTATTGTTGCTGTAAAAATTACCAAAATTTAGTGGCTTAAAACAACACACATTTAATACTTCATAATTCTGAAGTTAAGAGGCTAAAATCAAGATGTCTACAAGATTGTTTCCTTTTTAGAGTCTTCAGGGGGGAGACTCTTGCTTTCGTTTTTCAGCTTCTAAAGACCATCTGCATCCTTTGGCTATGGCCCCTTCCTCTCACCATTCAACCTCTTGCTTCTATCACATTTTCTATTTGTGACACTGATCCTCCTTCCTGCCTCTTTTAAGAATCACTGTGATACTTTTAAGAATCATTGTGTGAGATACCATCTCACACCAGTTAGAATGACAGTCATCAAAAAGTCAGGAAACAACAGATGCTGGAGAGGATGTGGAGAAATAGGAACACTTTTACACTGTTGGTGGGACTGTAAACTAGTTCAACCATTGTGGAAGACAGTGTGGCAATTTCTCAAGGATCTAGAACTAAAAATACCATTTGACCCAGCCATCCCATTACTGGGTATATACCCAAAGGGTTATAAACCATGCTGCTATAAAGACACGTGCACACGTATATTTATTGTGGCACTATTCACAATAGCAAAGACTTAGAACCAACCCAAATGTCCATCAGTGACAGACTGGATTAAGAAAATGTGGCACATATACACCGTGGAATACTATGCAGCCATAAAAAAGGATGAATTCATGTCCTTGTAGGGACATGGATGCAGCTGGAAACCATCATTCTCAGCAAACTATTACAAGGGCAGAAAACCAAACACTGCATGTTCTCACTCATAGGTGGAAATTGAACAATAAGAACACTGGGACACAGGAAGGGGAACATCACACACCGGGGCCTGTTGTGGGATGGGGGAGGGAGGAGGGCTAGCATTAGGAGATATACCTAATGTAAATGACGAGTTAATGGGTGCAGCAGACCAACATGGCACATATATACATATGTAACAAACCTGCACGTTGTGCACATGTACCCTAGAACTTGAAGTATAATAAGTGAAAAATATCCATACAAAAACTTGTAAAAAAAAAAATCATTGTGATTAGATGAGGAGTCTAATCTCCTCATTTCAAAGTCCTTAACTGTATTTGCCAAGTCCCTTCTACTACATAAGGTAACATATTCACAGGTTCTGGGGATGACGGCATAGACAATTTTAGGAGGGGCATTATTCAGCCTACAACACTCCCTCCTTTGTTTATTCCAGTTCAAAATTTCCATCTCTTTAAACCAAAGGATTCCTGAAGAATACAACATGGGAGTCAGGAGACATCAGAATTAGGATTGCAGAAAATATCATAAGGACTAGGAAAAGAAGAAAAGCACACCTAAGAAATTAATAATACCAAAGTAGAATCTGCTTTAAAAATCACAGGAGCGTAGAATAAAATATAGAAGGACAATTGACACCTCATAAGATCCCTATCAGAAGTTGGAGGCAATATGTAAATGAAGAAATAAAGTGGGGGAGAGATATTTCGGCAGAATTAGTAGTTACACTGAAGTCAAGAAAGGTCCTGTCTTTAAAAGTCAAGATGCATTTTGGAATGTCATTCTAAAGCTAAGTCATAACCAAGTTGTAATTTTAGTGAAAAGGGGCTCTATCATCAAATTTGCTTCTTCCATACTCACCATGTTTCTCTTCTTTCTTCTATAAGGAGAAAGTGATTTTGGAAAGTCAACAAGTTTCAAAAGTTAGGGAGGGGTCCTTAGCAAAAATTTTCTTTGTAATCAAAGACTATACAGAAGATAAGTTCCAACTTGATTGACAGGTATACATTTTATTTAACTATTATCCAGTAGCTATGTAGTGTCTACAGTCTTAGCGATAAAACAGTGTGCGTGTGTGTGTGCGTGTGTGTGTGTATATATGTATGAGTTTCACTCCTCTTATCTGGAGCATGTAGTGCACAAATATATGCCAATTTAAAGCAAAGATGTAAGTCTTCTTCAATAACACCCATTTCTATCGTCCAGGGGTGGTTTTAAGGCTAAAGGTGATGGGAGGAGGCATTATCTCAATATAAAAAACAATTTGGCGTATTAGGATTTGAGATACACCTGCAGTACTCGTCCCCCTCACATATTGATCATTTGACCTATAAAGCAAAATAAACGCTAGCAATGGCTGTTCTTTCCCTAATGAATGGTCACCTGAGCCTCACCAAAGATGGAAAAAAGCGATCTCCCTTCACAATTCTTTCCTAGTCTAGAGTCGACCATTCCCATGAAGAAGCAACAAAGCACTGAATCTTGTTCTTCTAAATCAGTTCCACTTATGTAATCACTTGTGGGACCACAGACCCTTCATACAAAGTGGCAAGTGTGCCTCCATGACAGTCTATGCCCATACAGCCTAAAACAGAGAGATATGTTTAAATTTATTCATGCTGACTTCCATACCATTTGTAAATCCACAAATAAGCAATATAAAGACCTATCTGAGGGAAGAGGGAAAATTATCTTTAAATTTTCTTGTTAATGAGATCACTCCAATTAAAACCAACAACAACATACAAGTTAATTTCTACACTAATTTATGAATAACATTTTCTGCTGCCTGTTCATCCAGTGACACCATGCCCCAGGCATCATGGTAGGTGCCAGAACGCAATGGTAAATAAGAATGTTGGATAGTCTGCTTTCACAGAGCTTAAGCTCTAGTGTAGAAGGAAGCAATAAAAGCAGAAAAATAATGACAATTGTGGATCATTTTATAACTTTGTACGCTTGCTTCTTAATCTTGGTCATCTCATCCATTCTTATAACTTCCAATGTTAGTATAGTGATCAAATATATATCTATTTTTCCAATGTATCTCTTTCCTGAACTTGACATTGCTGATTCCATCTGTGTGCTGGATCAATACATATATGCATGTGCATATTCTGCCATTATCATACCTGTCCAAAACTGATTCAATGATTTCCCTAGATAAACCTTTCTTATACGTCTTTATGTGTTTAAGTTTATTGCTGTTAACTCTTTTTAAGCTGTTCCTTTAAGAATACATTAAGCAATAATTTTTCAGACGTGTGCTATTCCTAAGGAATAACTAGGTGCTTTCTCTTTTTTTATGGATTGTTACACACACACACTCACACTACATTTTCCTTCAACATTTATTTTCATCTTCTCTTTGACATCATATCTGGGAAACCCAACCTCATATTTTAATTTGAAAGAACTGAAAAGAAAGGAAGAACAAATGAAAGTCAAATAAGATGGCTGAATGTATATGTCTTTTGATCCATTTTATTATTGATTTCGTAGGTTGTCAATCTACCATCTTGAACAGCTAGTGTTACCAGGCAAGAGAGTTGGCATATCTTCCATTTCTGGTTCAGATGCTAGCTTGCAATAATTTTCAGAAATCCACAGAGGATGGTTCGGAGAGAAGCTGTGAGACAGGTAATCACAAAAAAGATATTCTAATGTTTAGTTATATTACAGTGTAGCAGAGGCTCCTGGGGAATATGGCACAAGCCCCATTGGTTGATTCATTCTAACGGTTGAAAAAAGCAGAGAAAATAATTATCAGAGGAAGTCTCACACTGGAAATTCTTGAAATACCCTTACATATGTGTTTCCTAAGTTTTTTTTTTTTTTTGAAGAATTCACCTGTATGTTACTTTCTTTCCTTTTTCTTTTTTAGCTTTAAATTTCATATCCACCAACATCTAAGATTTATTTTATTTTCACTGTGAGTACTGAGATATAGGAAATGGAGACATTCAGAAAATGCAAGTAAAAAAATTCAGGTTAAGTTCTTTAATTCCCCCTGTTTACTTGGTAGGTGTAAATAGATGGCATGTGTATACTAGGCCTTGCTTTTAGACCATCACAAGCCAGAAAGTTGCCATGGCAACTACAGCCACTGATAACCTCCATGAGAAATGAATTCCCCTGGGTGTGGGGTCCTTGGCAGTCTACACAGAACTTTCAAACTATAAATTCACTCATTATTATTTTAATCATGTAATTAAGTAGGGCTGTTAATATTATTCTTATTTTCAAATGACAAAACTTCAGTTTTAAGATGTTAAAAGACTTGTCCAGAGTCATATTAACAGATAAGGGGCAGACTCAGAACTCAAAGGCACATCTGATCCTAAGAATCATACATTTTCCAGAGTCAGCCTAACTATTGAAAATAAGAATACATCTATATTTGCACTAGATATTTTTAAAATGCAGAACTTTTGGAATAATCTGCCTAAATAGTCTTTTATTGTTTTAAGGTAAACTTACAGTGTAGAGCTTGTGGGTTTAGAGGCACAAGTCTTCCCTTGATAGCTTTGATTTTAGCAACTAGCCATGGCGGCGATGTTAACAGATAGCCCTTTAAGATCCAGTCTTCTAAACCATTCACACTTTGTCAAATACTCCGATCCAGTTTCCGAGCTGGGGCTTTGTATGCAGCGAAGAAAACACAACTTATTCTTCAAGATAAAGGCATGAAAAAGGGAAACATTACAAGAAGCAAAAACATGTAAGAGCAAATAAATGTTCCATGTATGAATTAACAATCATGATACGTGAAATCTATCAATCAAGCAATACCTATTAATCAGTTCTTTTTTTTTTTTAGATATTTACTTTATTTTTCTTGTGGCCATCCATTTAAGTGAAGAACATCAGTGTATTGAGAAGGTCCCTCTTTATCACATGATATTTCTAAGCAGATATTTAGAAATGCTCAGAAGATTCCACTTTGAGTCTCCTAAGGCCTCCTAAGACATAATTTAAAGTGGGACTTGAACAGAAACAAGTATCTTCAGACTCCAGCTGAAATCGTAGAAAGTTTCTGTTTAAATCCTGGGAAACCTTAGATGAGGTATGTGAAACTGAAAAAAGATCAAGATCAAATCAGCACACACAGATAAAGGATACAACAGATACCAAGAAGGGTAAATGCCCAATTATTTTCAGTCCTCATAATCTATACAAAACCTATAAATCAGTTCTTAACTGGGGATCAGTTTTGTCCACCAGGGGTCATATGCCAATATTTACAGACATTTGGTTGTCACAGTGTAGGGATGTTACTGGCATCGTGTGAGTAGAGGCCAGGGACACTATAAAATATCCCACAATACACAGGATAGCTTCCACAAGGAAATATTTGAACCAAAATATATATAGTTAACCTATTGAGAAATCCTGCTATAAATAATGCAAATAATTTGATTTTTATATATGTACTTACCTTACAAAAGTAATTTCTGCACATGATTTATCTAACGTTTTTTATTTGAAGTTTTTTTTTCCTTTTTGAAGGAACTAGTAAATATCACCTGGCCCTCATAAAAAATTAGAAAATACAAATAAGCATACAGAAAAAACACCAAGTCACTTTGTAACAAATTATATTAATCATTCTTTTTATTAGATATTTAGATTGAATTCATTTTTTCTAGCTATTATGAACAATATTATCATGAATATTCTTGTGCATTAATTATCGTACAAATGTCTGATTATTTTGTAATATCCTATAAATAAGATGTTCAGGTCAAGGGAAATATACTATTGTACTTGATATACTTTGCTAAATTTCACAATATAATTAACACCAATTAACTAACTCATAAGAAGTGTCCATTGTAAACATATTGAATGGCCTATATGATATGTTGAAAATCATTCATTCAACTTCCATGAAAAATAAAAGATCTCATGATACTTACGTGTGTATTTAGATGAATCATCTAAATCTGTGATCTCAGGGAAGATCATAATCTTTCATTTGTGGTGGTAAATAAAGAGATTGCTAAATTAATCTCCAACCACAGTATATATATTAAGTCAATAAACTAGGAGGACTGACTTCCAGATATAAGTCCATTTAAGTCATTTTATAAAAGGAGAAACACGTGAGATCAGAAATTCAATAGAAACAGATACTGAATAGATGAATATAAGTCTCTAAAACCCCTTGAAAATTTTGGGAACTGTGCCGATTTTCTTATTGTTCGTAGGATGGGATTATGAGACTATTTTTCTAAATTTTAAAAGGAAAGTGTTTTCTTGTAATACTGGAAGATTTGAGAACACCCAGACCACTAACATCTGGGTTACATACTACAAAACATTCGAAGAGAAAAAAAAGAATCCAAGGAAAATGTCAAGGCTTGTATGTGACTTTTTGTTTTCCCAAGCCAGAGGGAGAATGCCACTGTGACAGCAAGCAAAAATATTTTTCGGTTGTTTTCCCATTTGATGCCTGTTTTTGTCAAATATTAAAAAGATATTTACAAAATGTAATTTAATGCGTTTGCTAAAAAATTAACACAGAGATGGATTTTCGGCTAATTAACCTGCTCTTCATAAAAAGGCAGTAGGGAAATGCTTGTTAATGTTTAAGCCATAAGATACACAAAAAATGCAGGCAATATTTCATCGTGACACCCAGGAGACCCATGTGTGACACAATATAGAGTCTATGTGTATCTCACTCTCCACAGGAACTAATTTTGAAGCACCAGAATGCTGTGAATTGGCTGTAAAACAATGTTGAAGAAACTCAACATAGAACAGAAGGCACACTTTCCTTAGGAAGAATGCTGATAAAATTTTAATGAACTAACATGTTGTCATGGGGATTTGTTGCTATTCATTAATTCATTGTGCTGTTCCTCTATAGTTTTGCTGAAGTTGACTGACAAATTGTCAAGTCGCGGTTCTGGTGGTTTACACAGCCTCATTGATACTCTAAATTTAGGGGGTAAATTCTTTTGGAGACTTACCCCATTGCATTTGGGGTAACACATTTTTCAGCACTATGTGTGCTCAACTGTATTTCAAATGAAATTCCATCTCTAGGGTAGGCCTTTGACTCTGCAAAACAGTGGAAATAATCACAGAATGATTGACAGCTCTGGTCACAGATGGGGACTACCATAGAAGCCAGGGCTGGGGAAGACTCTACCATACAAAATAGTCAACTGGCCGCCTATGAATTAGGATAAAATTCTCAGTGGAAAACAGTAATTCAATCATAAAAATCATAGAATGCCAGAAGCTTGGAGGGACCCCAAAATCAGTCTAACTCTTTCATTATGCAAATAAGAAAATGGATGACACCCAGAGAGGTGAAGCGTTATAAAGGATACGAGTGGCAAAACAAGGATCAGAAACTCAGTATTTTGGCTTATTTTCTTGTCATTATGCCTCCCTGAATTTCTTCTCTTGTCTTTTCACTTCTAACAGATTTCATACTTTCCCCCTGAAATTAGCCCTAATCACAGAATAATGTGAAACAATATCCCTGGGGTTTAGGAACATAGCCAGGGTTGGCTAATCCAAAGCTCGCATGTTATTTTTTAAATGCACACGAATTTTATGCTATAAATGATCCATATTTATATTAATAGAATTTTTCCAACTCTTTGAGTAAAATGATGCTCTAGGAAAATTTAGCAAACTTGCCCAGTACTTTATATACCTCCAGGCACTGTTGCATACCCAGATTGTGATAAGCAAATAAGGATCATTGGCAAAAAGCACAATCAGAGCAAGAAATATGAGAGTTGTCCCTATCACAGTGATCATTAAACAATATTGATAGGTCTTGATGCCTACTTCTGTGCCTTGATGGAGGCCAGATGAAAGGAAAAGCATAGGCTGTTCTGTTCTGCGGTGGCTGTGGCATTGAGAAGCAGCCAGAGTGAAAAATCCCACAACCTGGCACGAAATATTCATGTCATATTTGCAGAGACAGACAAAGATGAGTGGATAGGTTTGTTTGTTGTTGTTTTTTCTTTTTAAATCCTATTCTCCCCACTGCCAAACGTTTGAGGATATTAGTTTTAAATAAACTTATTGATTGCCCACTTTTGCAGAACACTGATTCTAATTTATAATATGCAAATACTCTAAATGCCCAAAGCAAGGTGCTAAACAGTAAACCAACAACAACAACAAAAAATCCTTCTCATTATTAAACTGCAACAGCTTCATTTTACATCCTAAATTACTGCTACTCAAAAGCATAGCCATTGCATCATCAGTATCACCTCGGATCTGCTAGAAACATGGAATTTCAAGTCCCACCTCAGACTTGGCAAATCAGAATCTGCCTTTTAATAAGATCCCCAGATGATGCATATGCACATGAAAGTTTGAGAAGCTTTGGGCTACATTACGTAATACCAACATGGTACCCTAACATTTATGCTGATAACACACATAACACAACCCAAATAGAGATATTTACTGGTACTTTACCTTTATGTTGTTCCCAACAGGCAAGAATAATTACTGCTATATTTAACTGTGCTTTTTTAAAAAAAAAAAAAAAAAAAAAAAAAACTTTTTATTGATACATCTAAAAACTTGTTTAACTATGTACATAATGAAAACAATTGCTATCGTTTACTTCCTCAGAAGAAATGCAAAGCTTGTAAAAGCTCAATACAATTTTATTTACTAACAACTATATTCAAATAATAGCAACAGCAGATATTCACTGGGGGCTCTGTAATGGGCTAGGCACTGTATTTACAGATTGTACACGGTATTCAGCTGAGCACTCCCCACAACCCAAAGATGTCAGCAATAATATTACCTTCATTTTACAGAAAGAGGAATTAAAGCATGTAAGTAGTCTGTCTAGGAACTAACAGCATGAAGTAAAAGTGAGATCAGAACCCAGAAAAATGGGACCTGTCACCCACCACATTAGTTTTGATTAGGCTTCTAGCACTGGCAAAAAAAAAAAAAAAGAAAGCCTAAACTCCAACACAAATATATCTCACTCTAGGATTGGTCTTCAGGTAGGACATGTTTTTGTTTTGTGGAATACCTATTGACTAATAATTACATACCTGCCATAGAGGTAACAGCCTAAAAAAAAAAAAGCAGTTAGTAATATATTTAGCAGCTAAGGTAATTTCTTATGCTAATAATTAACCTTAAAAAGGATTTGAAGTCTTTTTAGATGATCAAAATAATTGACATTTTGACCAATTTTACTTGAAAGAATCCATCTAAAATAAAAATTAAAAATAAATAAAAAATAAATCAGAAACAGGAACTATTTTTCACATCTTATGCCTTTTCAAAATTAACCTAATACAAAATCCAACATTATAGTATTATGTAAGCAAATTATATATATCCATATATTAAAATGTTATGATGTCATTAAAATTATAATTGCAAATAGCTATAAGAATATACTCCTTAAATTTAAAAAGTTGGATACAAAATGATATCTCTTCTATATACAAAGAGAATGAGAGAGAAAATGTGAAAATACATCAGAATGTAAATATATATATTTACATATTATATAATAAAATATATATATTATACATATATATTCAAAGAAAATATACCACATTCTAAACTTAATTATATATGACTATTTGTGTTATATTTAGATTTTCCTTTTTTAAAATATATTTTGGACTATTGACTAAAATAAATATGTATTACTTTACAAGTTACTTTATAATATCTCAAACCAGGAAAACTATGTTCTTTATTCATTAAATTTCAAAAGCCAGTGTATTTATTGGAATTTCATAAAATACATTTAAATTCCAAACTTTTTAGACTTTACAGAGCAAGGATTTTGGTTTATTCATCATTTTCCTGAGTAAACACATGCAAGTAAATTGTCTCATTGGACTATAACCAACACGTGCTTATTTGAAGATCCCAGGGTTGATTTGTTAATTATAGACTTCCATTTAGTTTATGTATATAGCAGATATTTGAATTGGTACACACTGAAACACAGAGAGGTTATGAACTGAAGCAAAATACAATCCTATATGGATTTTAGCTGATGTCGCTTGAGAGTTCCACTGAGCCACATTCAACAGTAGTTACAGATTTAAAGATTTATCATTTTCTCATTTTAAGATGAATACCATTGTCACTTAAAAGTCCCTTTTATTTCATTCATTAAACTCTGTTAAAATCATAGATTGTTCAAAAGCAGTTTTTCTTTGAAATTCTTGATTTTGAAAGCATTTTTTAATCATTCACAAGACACAATTCCCTCCACGGATTTGTGTCAGTTTCCCTCTAACTGGGACTCCTAGTAACTTTAAAAATTATTCCATGAGCAGCACACCAATAGTCCCCACCCAAGTGCATTCTTTATTTTTTTTCTAAAGATCTACAGTAAACATGAAACAAATGAAAAAAAAAATCACTATCAAATTAAGTTCAGGTGACCTAGCCATTTTTAGCATAGAGTTGTATTTCAGAACCTCAGGTTAGCAAAACTCACATAGGCAGTCGAATCTTTGCTTTTTAAATTTAGACACAAAAGAATCTCCAAAGCAGTGGATGACATTATGTCATGTGATTTCCAATAATTAATTTGTTATGGGCCCACATAAATAAAATAAACGCTGAGTGATACATTGACTTCTGTTATCGAAAGCATCTCCCTCTCATTCCTGCCTCTCTGGCTCCTGACATTATTTCTTGGTTATTGGCTGACAGTTCAGTGCCTTGAGTGTTGCTCTCGCTGTAGGGTTAGCAGGATAATTGACAAACCACAGGGACTGAATCCCTGGATTAGGATGACCGGACTGTCAAAACAACCATGACAAACTCTCACATCAACTTCGACTGCAAGTCAAGGCTGTGAGGGAAAAATTCACCTTGGCGGGGCCAGATGGGAAGTCTTTAGTTTAAAATATTTCCCACTGCAAAATGTATTTCAGCAAGAAAGAGGAAAAATATAATAGAGTTTTTAAAATACAATTCATAGAGAAATACTTCAATATGGTCCCTATTAATTAGAGCATTTATTATAAATAAACATCCCGGAGTCTTATTTCATTTACCTAATACATCTTTTGAATTTCATAAAGCATGTTTAACTTTTGTTAGAAAATTGACATATGTTTAGGAGACCTCTATCTGTATTGTTAGAATGTTTATGAAATCTTATGTATGTATTGGTTATGTGTGTACACAAAGGGAAGTGTGTTAAATACCCAGTTTTGTGCTTTATGTATAATTTTGTTTAAAAATATCTTGTAAATTTTAAATCAAATTGATGCATAAATGTAATTCCTATTAATAAGCAGCATGCCACAAGTTGTGATTAGCAAATAGGGAGCTATATACATTTCCATCTCAAGCAACACAGTTAAAAAATATTTCAAAAACTCTAACTAAATTTCCACTTACAACATTGTCTCTAGACTTTCAGATTTCTATCATAGATCTTTGAAATGACAGCTCAAGTGACATCTATTTATAATGCAGGCGTATTCTCTGTATGAAAACATAGATTGCAAACCGTTAAAGGGAAATTAAAATGCAAATACAAAAAAGGGTTATTTACTTAGTTCTGTGCCAGCTAACACATGGGATATGGACACCTAGGATTAGAAAGATCCAATTATTTTTAAAATATAAAACTTAAAGAACTTATTCATGCACCACTTGGGTCTTGGAATATGATCAAAATAGTTTTGGAATAGTTAATCAGTATTTTTCCATCAGAGTCAAATTTTTCACAACATTAAAAAGAGCAAGAAGCAGGAGTGAATATTATTTACTGACAGACACTTCAGCTTACAAATGCTGAAATATTCAAAAACAAGGATTGGAATAAGAAAACGTTAAACTATCAATTTTTATCTTAGAAAACTGACATTTTTTGAAAGTTTCATTAACATCTGTGAAGAAAAAAAACACAAAATGTTGTTAGCCTCAACAAATTCAGTCTTACTTTCCTAGTACTATGCGTCAAAATATCATTCTGGGAAAAAAACTGTAAATACTCTCATATTTTCATGCATATTTTGCTTGTTTATAAAAAGGGGATATAGATTTGGAAGAAATAAGGCAAGTGGGATATTCCAAAGGATACAGGAAATTTTCAAAAGCTCACTACTATATGATGATAAATGCCAATCTAAAGAAAAAGAAATAATGAACAATCAGGAAAATTATTTCACATGCTAAAGTTACTCATATATTCTTATATGTCAAAGTGATCTTGTCCACTGTTAGTTAAAAAGAAAAATATTGCTTATAAATAAATTTAATCTTGATGTCACCATGAATTAGGCAGGACAGGTATTAATGCCATTGCTTTAAAATTGAGAGGATAAATGATATCTCTATGCCAGAGAGTCAGGATCTGAATCCACCTTCAGAAACATGCTTAGCTCCTTTTCCTATAACGTATTAAAGAATGTTCCCCCACACATGAAAGGAGAAATAACAGGTTTTTATATTGCTCTTTTTCTATTTTCAGTGATGGCTTTTGTTCCATATATAAGCCATATTAGAAACAGTAATTTACGGTAAATTATCAGAAAGCCAAATTTCCTCTATTCTACTTGGAATAAAATCATAAGCCACATTATTTGGTGGCAATAATAGTAAATTTAAAGAATATACCAAAAATTACTTATGGCTATAATCTTTGTAATGCAGGTAAGAAAGCAATTACTATATCATTTCATTCTGCATACTGCTGCCTCCCATTTCACAGAGGAGCAACAGAAGCTTCAAACTTGTTCAAGATTATCCGAAGGTTACATAGTTAGAATGGGGATAAACCATGAGGAGTCTTTCCATTAAATCAATCTACTCATCTATGAAGTTCACAACATTTTTCACCATTATCACATCATCCCACATTACCATTACCATACTACTGTCTAAGATGGAGTTCAAAACGTTTAAGATATTGTTCTAATAGAGATCCTGTACTTTGATTTAGGTACTCTTCACTCTTGAGAGGATTGTATTTTAACTATTCAAGAATAATTAAGCAGTTGTTCAGCTTGTCACATTCTTGAGTACCCACTCATACTTAGAGTGCACATTTGCTTCCCCTGGCAAGTGCCTGCAACCAAGGAGATGTTCAACAAAGGTTACTTTTCCTTCTTTGCTTTTCTCAGTTATATTCTTGGGAATTTTTTTCTCCATTTTGAAAATCTCAGTAAGCAAGACTTAGAAATTTAAAAATCATGAGTTACCAAAGAATATGTCAAGTTGAAGTCAAATTATACCAAAGCATAAAATCCATGATGACAGTGCTATTTTATTTTCTAGTTGGCAAAAAAAACTGATTCCATTAGAAGGAGGCTTTTGATATTTGTGGATTGTCAATGAAATTATCTATCCTGATCAACACGCCTTTTCAAAAAATAGTACAAAACTCATAATTCAAAGTAACATATCATGAATATGGCACTAATGAAGACAACAAAGAAATAATTCTAAATGGCTTAGATAACAAAACGGGAACTTTTTTATTTTGCTACAGAGAAAAAAAAATACCCCTTTTCAACCTACTTATCTGTCCCTGATCCTGAACACAACTGCAATACTTTCAGGTGGAGAAAGGATTGGAAAGGGGAAGAAATCTGATATAGAAAACAATTAAACAATAGAGGTACAAGGATATCCATTAAAAAGAGAGAAAATATAAAATACTTGCAGATTTAAATCTACAAAAGGGCCCTGAAAAACAAGATCGATCCTTAAAGTTGGAATAACAAAAATTGAAAGTGATTGAATAACTCCTATACATTCAGCCTTTGTGGTAGGATCTAGGCATCTGGATTTGTTTCTCAGCACCTCCCTGGGAAGACTGGAAAGAAAACATGGAGAACTAGAACTCCAGCATGGCGGAAAATGAAAGCATTCAAGGAAGAGTTGTGAGAATGGCCCACGTCATCTCCATCTCCTCTCCTCTTCTTTGTTTCTACTGCCTGTTCTTTCTACTTCCTCCAGTGAAGTGCTACAGAAAGGTAAGTGGAAAGGGGTGAGGGTGGTGCAGGTAAAGATGGAGTGTGAAACCATGTGTAAAACCACAGGAGCACTTAGAATAATTGGCTTCTGTAGTCCTAGACAGAATTCACGCACTGTAACTTATATATCATATTTACATAAATACACGTATATACATATAGGAACACATATGTATTACACACATGCATATACCTTTTAGTTAGAGAAAATACTTCACTCAAATATTACTATTAACACTTAAGGATACATGTACCCTTGGGTGTGAAACAAATGTTACCAAAGCAGTTATACATATGACACATTAGAATTTCTCAGGTTGATTTTGTGTGTGTATTTTCAAGAGTCCTAGGCAAAAATTCAAATAAGCTTTAACTTTTACAGCCTGGGAACCAATATAGAGTCAGAAAGTTAGCTCTAAAATGCCTGAGGGGGCAAACAGTTGTTTAATGAAGACAAATTGAACAAAATTAAAATGCAGCCTAATAAAATAACTTCTAAATGTAATGTTAGCTCAGTCATGTGGCTCCAATAATATTTTTGCTCAAAGGTACATAAATGTAATCTTAGCAAAATAAAAATATAAAATGAAAGAGAACAGCAGAGAATCCCTAGCCATCACAATATAGAAATAAAGAGATGGTGGAAATATATAAATAAGATTATAAAAATAAGATTTTTATTATGCTATCTCCTCCACCCCACAATAAGAGTTTCTCATGGAAACTCATGATGCTTAAGATCTAGAAGGGGTCTGGTTGTAAGCCTCAGATGGGAAAACTGTAACTCTCATTTGCAAAGAGAGCTTCAATATAGAATTTTTTTAATGGTTCGTTAGCTTCAAGACTTATTAAAATTCTAGAGACCAAGTCCCTACAATTGTTATTTGATTTTAATTAGTTGAGATATGCACAAACTAGACCCCAGTAATCTTTAAATGTCACTGAGTTTCCCAGAAGGCCAAGAGTCTCTCACCATCTTCCAGTTCAGTCTAAACTGGCCGCTGGCAAACCAAGAAAAAGCACAGAAAAATCAAAGAATTCAAGAAACCCTGGTCAGTCACATTAATCAACATTTAGACCTGCTAAGTATCTCTTTAACTCGTATTACCTAATTACTTTTAAAGAAAGACATGCTAATAGCTCCATAAATAGTCATTACAATATGGGACGTGTAGTCTGGGGGCTAAGCCCAGCCTCTCTGCCATAGTCAATTGATGAGACAATCTACAGAGAAAAGCCCATGTCTTTCTTTAACTCTCAGCATGCACATTAGCCTGGGTCTTTCAACCCACCCTGAAAAGACTTCATGAGACCAGGGCTGACATGTCTTACCTGTTCTACACATCCATTACACACCCATGCCATAACCCAGTGGTGCTGATGCTGTAGTCTTGTTTGATGGTGCAGTCCTGGGATAGTGTCCAGGCCCTCTCCTAGATCTACGAGGTATAGCTTCTCTTTCTTCTAGCAACTTTTACCCATTGATAACAAAGCTATTTCCTGACCACAGAAGATAGCACATACACAATACACTTCTCTGAGATATATGTGTCAACCCAGCATTGAACAGTTTCCTATTCTGTTACGCAAACCCCAAGTAGCCACTCACCAATCTGAATGAAATTAGACTTTATGTGTTCACCTGGATAGATTTCAAAATTATTTTCAAGCAAATAAACAAATCACCATAGTGTAATTACATATATAAAAATGAATCAATCAAGAAAAATTAAAAACCAGAGAAAGAGAGGGGAATGGGTCTAAAAAAGATATCCAAAAAGATTCCAACAAATCTGCATTTTTTTTTTTTTTTTTTTTTGAAAGATCAAGGCTGGGCGCAGTGGCTCACGCATGTAATCCCAGCACTTTGGGAAGTTGAGGCGGGTGGATCACCTGAGGTCAGGAATTCACAACAAGCCTAGCCAACATGGTGAAACCCCATCTCTACTAAAAATTCAAAAAATCAGCCAGGTGTGGTGGCACGAGCCTGTAATCCCAGCTACTCAGGAGGCTGAGGCAGGAGGATTGCTTGAACCCAGGAGGCAGAGACTGCAGTGAGCCGAGATCGTGCCATTGCACTCCAGCCTGGGCAACAAGAGTGAAACTCCATCTCAAAAAAAAAAACCAAAAAAACAAAAAAACTTCTGGGGAAAGTGGAGTTACTTTTCCCCATTCCTCCTGCTAAGTACAACTGAAAACCTTTGGCCTTACATATGAGGCAATATAAGGCAAACATAAGACGACTCTCAATGAGAGAGAAAAAAAGGCAGACTAGCTAGGGACTTCAGGATCCAAAAATAGACAAGGTGGTAAGATCTCTGTGTTTTCTATTTACCTGATATATTCCAGACGTGGTGCTGAAGATGCAGGCAACTTAGAAATGCCAAATAATGCAGACCAAAAAAAAAAAAAAAAAAAGCCCAGAAAAATCATGCTCTCCATAGCCAAAGGACCAGAAAGGGGCAGCCTGGCATAAAAGAAAACATTATTTCATTAACCACTGTACTGTATCTGAACACCATAGAAGAAACTCTAAATTTGTTCCCACTTGTGCCAGCAAAGGCCATGTGGAGAGTCTAGGGTATAATGAGGTATACCAATTCACTCCATCCACCACCCCAAACCCATCCCCAACAGTGTGATAGTATCAGGGAAGGCTTAGTAGAGAGCCAGGAATTTCATCCATGCTGAGCCACCAGGAGGCTCCTCACCTCAGAGTTTCAGGGGAGACCAAGTGGGGATTCTGGAGTTCACCTCCATCTGATAATAATTAGGCACCCACCCTCTCTGTTGGAGTGGTGTAAAAAGAGGCCTAGTAAAAGATCAAGATTTCACCACTACTCAGCACTAACAAAGCTAACCTCTGTAGTATCAGCAGAACCACATGGTGAGTAATAAGAGACAATCCTATCCTGCTCAGCCCAGAGGTAACAGTGGAGGCCTAGTGGGCAGTCAAGACCCTCACCTGAGCCTGGAGTCAAAGGGGGCCAAGAGGGAAAACTGGACGACTTCCCATTCCTAAATGGCTGTAATGAGGTCACACCTTCCACCCTTACCTTGCCAGAATACTGTCAGTGGAAGCAAGTTAAAACAGTCAATTTAAATAAGAGCCAGAGTTTTATTATACGATGTCCTTGTTTCAAACAAAAGTCTTATCATATAAGGACCTTGTTTCAAATGAAAGCCACTTCTCATTCCAAGAACCAAGAAGATCTTATTTTGAATGAAAAAGACAACCAGTAGATGCCAAAACCAGTTTGACAGAGGCATAAAAATTATTGGACAAAGGTTTTAAGCAACCATTGTAAAAATGCTTTAACAAGCAATTACTCATATAAATGAAACAAATGGGGAAAAAGAAAGTCTTATACAAACAAAAAGAAGTTATAAAGAATTAGATGGAAATTATGGAACTGAAAAATATAACATAATTTTTTAAAAAAATGAATAGATTCTGCTTAACAGCGGAATGGAGCGGGAAGAGAAAATAATTAGTGATCTTAAAGAAAGAACAATGAAAATTATTCAATCTGAACAACAGAGAGAAAATAGACTTTTTAAAAAAGGAACAAAAGGAATAGGGCCCCTGGCACCTATGGGATTATAACAGAAGATTTAACATTTATGTCATATGGAGTACAAAAGAGGGCAAGAAGATAGGTAGAGAAGTACTTGAAGGAATAATGGCTGTAAACCTCCAAAATTTGACAGAAGTCATAAATCTACAGATTGAGCAATCCTCCAAGAAAATAATCCCCCCAAAAATCCATACCAAGACACATCTTAGTCAAACTTCTCAAAACTGAAGACAAAGAAAATAATCTTGAAAGCAGCAAGAGAAAAATGACACTTCAATTTTAGGTGAAAAGCTATTTAAATGGCAGTAGATTTCTAATTAGATATCACGAAGGCCAGAGGAAGTGAATATTTTTAAGTGCTGAAAGAAAAGAATTGTAAACTAAAATTTTATTATCTGAAAGAAAATCTGTCAGGAATGAAGGTAAATTAAATCATACTCAGATGAAGGAAAACAAACAAACAAACAAACAAACAAAAACACCCTAATAGAAGTTCTCTAAACAGAAAGAAAATGATAAAATCTTGGAACATTAGAAAGGAAATAAGAACATTCAAAAGAGTAAAAATATAATACATTTTATTTCTCCATTTAAGTTTTGTACAATAGATTTAATGGTTAAACATATAACTGTCTATTGTGACTTTAAATTATATAGGTAAAATATTTAAAGCACTTACATTGTAAATGGGATAAAGTAAAGAAGGGTTAAAGAAGGTAATGTTTCTAAACTTCAGTGGAAGTGGTGAAATGTCTACCCAAGTAGACTGTGATAAGTTATGTACATTTAGTGTAATATCTAGAGCAAAGAAATAAACTGAAACAGTATAGATAAATCAAAATGGTATTCTAACAAATGTTCAAGCAAATCACAGGAAGGCAGAAAAGTAAAACCAAAGAAAAGAAAAACAGACAAATAAACAGAAAACAAAAAATAGAATGACAGATCTCAGTTCCAACATATTGACAGCTATATTAAATGTAAACAATCTGAATATATCGACTAAAAGAGTGAATTTAAAAATATGACCCAACTGTGTACTGTATATAAAATGTATTCTTAAAGTAAAATGATATAGGTAGGTTGAAAGTAAAATAATAGAAAAATATATATCATGCAAACATTAATCAAAAAAAAAAAAAAAACAGCAGTTGGCTGGGGTGGTTCACACCTATAATCCTAGCACTTTGGGCTTTGGGAGGCCAAAACAGGAGGATCACTTGAGGCCAGGAGTTCATGACCAGCCTGGGCAAATAGCGAGATCCTGTCACTACAAAAATATAGGAAAAAAAAATTAGCTAGGCATGGTGGTACCTACCCATAGCCCTAGCTACTTAGGAGATTGAGGTGAGAGAATCACTTGAGCCCAGGAGTTTAAAGTAACAGTAAGTTATGGTCATGCTCTATAGCCTGAGCTATAGAGCAAGACTCTGTCTCTAAAAAATAATTAAATAAAATAAGTAAAACAGGAGTGGCTTCTCCATAACAAAGAATTATATGACCCATAATATTTATGGTGACAAGACTAAAAAACCTAGAACAACTAATAAAATATAAGTATGGGGTATATTGTACCAATGTTGACTATCCTAAATTTGATAATTTCCTATGACTTTCTAAAAGAATGTAGTTGTTTCCAGAAAATACATATTAAAGTACTTAAGATGAGAGGAATGTATCTCAACTTATCCACAAATGATTCAGAAAAAAATACATATATATGTAGAATGAATGAATAAATGATAATGCAATGGAGCAAAACGAAAACAAGTGAAAAATCTGAGTAAGGGTATACATACTTTTAAAATTATTCTTGTAATTTGAAATTATGTCAAAATAAAAATTTAAATGAGAAAAATAGATAAGTGGCTATATAAACATCAGAAGAAAATAAGATTCAAAGGAAAAAATATTATCAGACACAGAGTGGGGCATTACATAATGATAAAGGGTCAATTCACCATGAAAACAAAGCTATTCCAATATATATGCTCCAAAAAACAAAGCTATAATAATTTTGAAGCAAAAACGGATAAAAGTCAAATGAAAAACAAAAAAATTCACAATTTTACTTGGAGACTTTAACATCCGTTTCTGAATAATTGATAACATCAGTTAAGGTAGAATATCAGCAAGGACATAGACCTTAACAACACCAAACAATAGGATCTAATCAATAGCCATAGAGCAGTCCACCCAAAGTAGCAGAATACACATTGTTTTCCCAGTAATTAGGTACTATAATAGCCTATATTCTGGGCCATAAAATAAATCTAAATGTAGTTAAAGCAATTAAATTCATATGGAATGTAGTCTCTGATCACAGGAGAATCAAACTAAAAATCAACAACAACACAAAATCAGGAAATACCTCTAAGAACTTGGTTGTTAAACAACAATGCTTCTAAATAACCCATACGTAAAATGGAAAGGTTAACTGAAAAATCAAAAAATACGTTGAGCTGAATAAAAATAAAAATACAACATAGCAAAATGAGTGAGATACAAAGAAATGCTGACAGTGAAATCTACAGCACTAAATGTTTATTTGAAAGCAAAGAAAAAGTCTCAAATCACTAATCTAAGCACCCATCTTAAGAACCTAGAAAAAGAAGAGAAAAACCCAAAGCAAGTAGAGTGAAGAAAACAAAGATAAAAGCAGAAAACAAAGAAATTGAAAAAATAACAGCAATAGAGAAAGACAGTGAAATGAAGGCCTAGATCTTTAGAAGGATTAATAAAATTAACAAACATCTAGCAAGACAAGAGAAGAGAGAACCTAAAAATTACCAATATCCAGGAATGAAACAGTTTCTGCAGATATCAAAAGGGAAATAAGAGAGCATATTAGACAAGTCTATATGCATAAATTTGACAATTTAGAGGAAATGTACCAATTTCTCAAAAAGCACAAACTACTACACCTCCCCCAATGTGAACAAAATAATTTGATAGCCTGGCAACTATTAGGAAAATTAAATTCATAATTTAACAACTCCACAGAAAGAAATCTACAGTTAAAAATGATGTCACTGGAAAAGTCTACCAAACATCTAAAGAATTAACACTAATTCTACATAATCTCTTCCAGAAAACAGAAGAAGAGGGAACACTTCCAAATTTATTAGCAAGCTAGTGTTATCCTAATATCAAAATTAGGCAAACACAGAAGAAAGGGAAAAAAGAAGAGAGATAAGAGAGGGAGAAAAGAGAGACAGAGAAGGAACAGGGAGGGAAGGAAGGGAGGAAGAGAGGGAAGGAAGGGAGGAAGAGAGGGAAGGAAAAAGGAAGGGAGGGAGGGAGGGTGAGACTGTGGAACAATAGTGTTCGTAAATGTAAATATAAAATTTTTAGCAGAATATTACCAAATAGAATTCAGTAATACACTTTTAAAAACCATACATTATGACCAAGTGCACTTTATTCTAAGGATTCCAGGCTGGTTCAATGTTCAAAAATCAATTAATGTAGTCCACCATACTAACAGGGTAACAAAAATCTCATGATTATATGAATCCATGCAGGAAAAAAAAAAAAAAAACAACCACAATTTATATTTTTTAAAAAACTCTCAGAAAATAGGAGTAAAAGGGAAATTCTTCAACTCAACAAGAAGCATCTACAACAAATCTACAATTAATATCATATTTAATGTTGAAAAACTGAATTATTTCTCCCTAAGGTTGGGAATAACTCAAGGATACCCATTCTCATTATTCTTATTCAACTTATTGCCAGAAGTTGTAGCCAGTACAATAAGACAGGGAAAAAAAAGGTAAACAGATTGAAGAAGGAAAAATAAATTTATCCCTATTTGTAGATGACATAATTGTCTAAATATAAAATATCAAGGTATCTATGAAAATACCCCCAGAACTAATAAATGAGTTAAAGTCACAGAATATAAAATAAATGTACAAAAACCAACTACATTTCTGTACAGCAGCAATCAACCTGTGGACAGCAAACTAAAAATACAGTGCCATTTACAATTACTCAAAATATTAAACACAGTGACAAATTGAATAAAATATATACACAGTTATATGCTGAAAGCTACAAAATTTTGATGAAAGAAATCTATGACAAAGATCTAGAGTGTGTTCATGTATCAGGAAACTCAACGTAATAAGATACCAATTGTCCTCAAATTGCTATACACATTTAACACAATTACTATCAAAATCCCAGCAAATTTTTTTGTGGATACATACAAGATTATTCCAAAATGTATATGGAAAATCAAACGAACCTTAATAATAAAATAATTTCAAAAAACAGGAATGAAGTGAGAAGAATCAAACTATCTGCCTTTGAGAATTATGGTATAACTACTGCAGTCAAGTGGAGGTTCAAACACATAGATCTATGTGGAATAGATTAGAAAATATAAAATTAGAGCCACACAAATATGCCCAACTACTTCTTGACAAAGGTGCACAAGCAATTTAATGGGAGGAATAGTCTTTTCAACAGGAGGGGCTAGAGCAATTGGATATTCATAGGTGGCACAAAAAAAAGTCTCTAGCTGAGACTTCAAACTGAAACTTTTAGAACAAAAAAACAAAAAAAGAGAAAGAAAATCTAAAATCATCTAGAAATCATCTAGGGGTAGGCAAATATTTCTTAGACTTGACACCAACAACATGACCCATAAAATAAAAATATTGATAAATTGAACTTTACCAAAGTTTCAAATATGTTTGTCTGTGAAAAGTCATGTAAAAAGGATAAAAATGGAAGCTATAGACTGGCCTAAAAGATTTACAAGTCATATATCCAATAAAAGGCTAGTTTCTAAAACATATAAAAAAACTCAAACTCAACAGTTAAAAAAATCAAATTATAAAATGAGCAAAAGATATAAACAGACTTTTCATGGAGGAAGATATACAGATATTTACTTTCATTAGTTATTTGTGAAATGCAAATAAAAAATACAATGAAATATCACTATATACCTATCAGAATGCTTAAATTAAAAAAGTGACAACGCCAAATTCTGGCAAGGATGCAAACAAAACAGACCATTAAAAAATACTCATGGAAATTAAAATAGTACAGCTACTCTGAAAATAGTTTGGCAGTATCTTTAAAAACAACTTTTTTATTGTTTTAGGAAACAAGAAAACAACAACAACAACAAAAACTACTGTACAACCCAATTGCACTCCTGGGTAACTACTCTGTGGAAATGAAAATTTAAGTTCAAACAAAAAAGCTGTACACAAATGTTTGTAGCTGCTTTATCCCTAATAGCCAAAAATCGAAAATAACTCAAATGTTTGAATGATTAAACAAACTCTATTACGTCCATTCCATGGAGTACCACTCTGCAAAAAACAACAAACTATAGAAACAAACAACACCTTTGATGAATAGCCAGAGAATTATGCTGAGGTTTTTAAAAAGCCAATCCTAAAGGGTTGCATATTATACAATTCCATTTATATAATATACATGATATTAAAAATTACAGAGACAGATTAGTGGTTGCCAGAGGTTTAGAATGAAGGGATGGGTGGGTCTAAAGTAGGTGTGGCTATAAAAGGACAACTTGAGGGACACTGTGGCGTAATAGAAATGTTCTGTATCAAGGCAGAAAAGGCCTTTGACAAAATACAACAGCAGCTTCATGCTAAAGACTAACAATAAACTCGGTATTGATAGAATGTCTCTCAAAATAATAAGAGGTATTTATGACAAACGCACAGACAATATCACACTGAATGGGCAAAAACTGGAAGCATTCCCTTTGGAAACCGGAACAAGACAAGGATGCCTTCTCTCACCACTTCTATTCAACATAGTGTTGGAAGTTCTGGCCAGAGCAATCAGGCAAGAGAAAGAAATAAAGGGTATTCAATTAGGAACAGAGGAAGTCGAATTGTCTCTGTTTGCAGATGACATGATTGTATATTTAGAAAATCCCATCGTCTCAGGCCAAAATCTCCTTAGCTGATAAGCAACTTCAGCAAAGTCTCAGGATATAAAATCAATGTGCAAAATCACAAGCATTCCTATACACCAATAACAGATGAACAGAGAGCCAAATCATGAGTGAACTCCCATTCACAATTGCTACAAAGAGAACAAAATACCTAGGAACCCAACTTACAAGGGATATGAAGGACCTCTTCAAAGAGAACCACAAACCACTGTTCAAGGAAATAAGAGAGGACACAAATGAATGGAAAAACATTCCATGGTCATGGATATGAAGAATCAATAGCATGAAAATGGCCATACTGCCCAAAGTAATTTATAGATTCAATAGTATTCCCATAAAGCTATCATTGACTTTCTTCACAGAATTGGAAAAAAACTACTTTAAATTTCATATGGAACCAAAAAAGAGCCCACATAGCCAAGACAATCGTAAGCTAAAAGAACAAAGCTGGAGGCATCACGCTACCTGACTTCAAACTATACTACAAGGCTGCAATAACCAAAACAGCATGGTACTGGTACCAAAACAGATATATAGACCAATGGAACAGAGCAGAGTCCTCAGAAATAACGCCACACATCTATAATCATCTGATTTTTTACAAACCTGACAAAAGCAATGGGGAAAGGATTTCCTATTTAATAAATGGTGTTGGGAAAACTGGCTAGCCATATGCTGAAAGCTGAAACTGGATCCCTTTCTTACACCTTATAAAAAATTTGACTCAAGATGGAGTGAAGACTTAAGTGTAAGATCTAAAACCATAAAAACCCTATAAGAAAACCAAGACAATATCACTCAGGACAAAGGCATGGACAAAGATTTCATGACTAAAACACCAAAAGCAATGGCAACAAAAGCCAAAACTGACAAATGGGATATAATCAAAGAGCTTCCGCACAGCAAAATAAACTACCATCAGAGTAAACAGGCAACCTACAGAATGAGAGAAATTTTTTGTAATCTACCCATCTGACAGAGGGCTAATATCTAAAATCTACAAAGAATTTAAACAAATTTATAAGAAAAAAACAACCCCATCAAAAAGTGGACAAAGGATATGTCTCAAAAGAAGACATTTATGCAGCCAACAAACATATGAAAAAAAGCTCATCATTACTGGTCACTAGAGAAATGCAAATCAAAACCACAATGAGATACCATCTCACACCAGTTAGAATGGCGGCGATCATTAAAAAGTGAGGAAACAACAGATGCTGGAGAGAATGTGGAGAAATAGGAACACTTTTACATTGTTGGTGGGAGTGTAAATTAGTTCAACCATTGTGAAAGACAATGTGGCGATTCCTCAAGGATCTAGAACTAGAAATACCATTTGACCCAGCAATCCCATTACTGGGTATATACCCAAAGGATTATAAATCATTCTACTATAAAGACACATGCACATATTTATTGTGGCACTGTTCACAATAGCAAAGCCTTGGAATCAACCGGAATGCACATGAACGACAGACTGGATAATGAAAATGTGGCACATATACACCACGGAATACTATGCAGCCATAGAAAAGGATGAGTTCATGTCCTTTGCAGGGACATGGATAAAGCTGGGAATCATCATTTGCAGCCAACTAACACAAGAACAGAAAACAAAACATCGCATATTCTCATGCATAAGTGCGAGTTGAACAAGGAGAACACATGGACATGGGGAGGGGGCATGACACACTGGGGCATGTCAGGAGTGAGGGACTTGGGGAAGGATAGCATTAAGAGAAATACCTAATGTAGATGATAGGTTGATGGGTGCACCAAAACACCATGGCAAATGTATACCTCTGTAACAAACTTGCACATTCTGCACATGTACCCCAGAACTTAAAGTATAATTTAAAAAAAAAAAGAGAAATGTTCTGTATCTTGGTTATATCAATGTTAATATCCTGGTTATGATATTGTACTATAGTTTTGCAAGATGTTACCATTGAGGAAAACTTGGCAAAGGATATGTGGAATATCTCTGTGTTATTCTGTACAACTGAATGTGAACCTACAAATCTCAAAATTCTTATTAAAAATAGATGAAGTAAATTATAAGATAATTTGATATTTTATTTTTTATGTTAGATTTATCATTTCCCAGTGATGTTCATGCTGGAATTCATAGAGAGATATATATAGTTTTCACTTGTAGAACACTCTTTTACTTTAACTAAGTGATATAATACACGCTCAAAAGGTTTTAGAACCATAAAATCCTATTAAATATGGGAGTCTCTCCCAAGGACTTTATATTTTAGATATTTCATTGTATATTCACAGTAGTCAAATAAATGACATTTCTCTTCATGTCCATTGTGAAGTGAGGAAAACTGGAGTTAGAAAAATTGTGTCATCAGGGTAGTTAGTATAATTAGTTAATAAGTCAAATGGGATCAGAATCCCACTTTTATAGAATCTCTACCCAGAGTTGCCAACACCAGAGTAGGATATTTTGCTGGTAGGAGCATAAAATGGTACAGCTCCTACAAAAACCAATTTGGCACCCCGTCTCTACTAAAAATACAAAAAATTTAGCCGGGCATGGTGGCAGGCGCCTGTAGTCCCAGCTACTCAGGAAGTTGAAGCAGGAGAATTGCGTGAACCTGGGAGGCGGCGCTTGCGTGAGCCGAGATCGTGCCACTGCACTCCAGCCTGGGCGACAGAGCGAGACTCCGTCTCAAAAAAAAAAAAAAAAAAAGAGAGAGAGAGAGAGAAAAAAACTAAACATGCAACTACCATAGGACTGGGAGGGTAAATGTTAGAGAGTAGACAAAGAGGATGTAAGAGCCATTCTAATTCTAGTGCATATGTAAAAAAGACAGAGAAGAAAACTAGAGCAAGAGACCAATCATGACCATCTTCAAGGGAGTTGGGTATCAGGGATGTGAAAACATCCACATGGATCAAGGGAAAATATAAGACCATGAGGGGCAGCACCCTGCTTCCTTGCACAAGGCATAGAAAAGACAACAAACTTTTCTGAGATGGCAGGCACTGAACACGAGGCTACAGTCAACCTGACAGCAGAGGGCCAGTTTAGATATACGAAACAGGTGCCTAGTGGCTAAGCCTTGCAGAACCTTACAACTCCAGAATCATGCAGAGGTCGTTGCCTTGAGAAGGGCATGGAAGCTCTAGGAGAGTCAGAGTTCTGGAGCAAGTCAAAGACCTGGATAGATCACAAGTTAGCTCCCTTGCAACCAGAGACTAGGATAGTGACTGTGTGCTTCAGCAACAAGTGTTGGAGTGATGTCCAAGAGAAACAAGAGACATCAGCCCCCATGATGAACACCATTTCCAGAAGTCCAGAGATGAGGCAAGACAAACTATTCCAAACTGGCAGTGCTTTAACTGAAACCAAGGAAGATAAGAAGATGCATGTGGATGCATGACCATGGATCCATGGTATGTTAACTTTCCCCTGTGCTAGACAGTACTCTGGGGAGGAGTAAGAGAAAGGAAGTTTCCTTTAGAAAGAAACAAAACAAAACAAAACAAAACAAAAAAACCTCAACATATGTGAACTTTGAATTGCCTCAGAAGTTACCCAAATAAAATTAAGTATTTATCTGAAAGACTTCATCTTAAGTCAAAGAAGATCTAATTACATTTATTTGTAAAAGTATCTCTTCATTATCCATAAGGTATATGAAGTTTCTGGTGCAAAATGACAAATGAAATAAACCAATATTATTTTCAAAACAATTTATGAGATACTTTGCCAAACCTGGAATAATCTACAAATATGTGTGATACCGGGTTCCTGTCCTAAAGAAGCTTGTGATAGGTTTCAAGTGACAATACCTGTATTTTACTAAAGATTTGGCCAAATAAAGCAACATACAAACAAACAAACAAACGAACGTGGAATGCTTTGCTTGATGCCCTTTAACAATGGCCACTGCTACATGCAAAAGTACCAGGCTATAAGTGAGAGGGGAGGTTTAAAGCTCAACCTCTTTGTGCTTGTCAGGATAAACCACCCTGGTGAAGAGGTAACTTAATGTAATAAAAATAATTTTCCACTGTCATTAGTTTACAGGTAATCACTCCTTAAAAGAAATCACTTACTGGTCCTTGAAGCTCTAGAATTTCTCCATGTGTTTGTCTGTATTTTGGATATATACTAAAGTCTCAGAGAAAGTAGAAGAAAGCCACCAACAGTGATACATCTTCCTAGGCCCAGATATTCTCCTGAGTACACACCTAGGTTGTTCTCAGGCAAATGACTTTGACAGCAATAATTCTTTATTAATAATAATAATATTAATAAAATTAATGATATGGGGAAATTGCAGTCATTTTCCCCATAAAGTAACAGAGTTTAGCAGAATCTGTTTAACAGTAAGAATTTGATGCAAATATATAGAGATAGAGGGTATCACAAGATGTAAACACAATTTTTTAACTAAAAATATTGTGTCCAACAGATAACTCTGACCCATCCTACATTTTCAGCTACTCCTCATCCACTAATAACTCCAAAATTTATATGCACTTCGCAAAACTCCCTTCTGAGATCTAAACAAATCTCTTTATTTGATATTTATTTGATACTCAGATATGTCTCAAGCAACTCATCGAATATTTGAAAATTAAATTGTTTTATTCTTTTTCCCAAAATTTCCTTCTCCAGTTTACTCTATCTCTCACCATCAACCACCCAGGTGTTCACAATGCAGGAATCATATTTGACACTCCCCCTTTTTACATATTTATATCTATTATCGAGTTATACCACTTTCACATTAAAAGTAGGACTTAAATCCACCTGGTTGTCTCTACATTCACCACTAGCATCCTGGTCTAATCCACCATCAATTCTCATCTGAACTCATACCAGCCTCATAGATCTTCTTAATTCCTAAATAGGTCTCCCAATTCATTCTTTATAACTATTAAAATAATCTTTTAAAAACATTATCAGTACTCTGCTCAAACTTCTAAGTGGATTGTCATTGACCTTGGATGGAATCCAAGCTCCTTAGCATTGCCTTTAAGAGCTTTCATGATGAGAACCTACCTTCCTTTTCATCTTGTCTCCTCCCTCACCTCCTTGGCTTAGCCAGGCTGACCTTCTTCTCAAGGTCCACCAATGGTCCAGGCACTTTCCCCTCCCAGGGACCCTTTACAAAGGCTGCCCTTCTCCAACTCTTCACCTAAGTGTTTTTTTGTTTTTTGTTTTTTGTTTTTATCATGCTTCATGGTATTTTATATATATATATATACACTTTAAGTTCTAGGGTACATGTGCACAATGTGCAGGTTTGTTACATATGTATACATGTGCCATGCTGGTATGCTGCACCCATTAGCTCGTCATTTACATGAGGTATATCTCCTAATGCTATCCCTCTCGCACCCCCCACAATAGGACCTGGTGTGTGATGATCCCCTTCCTGTGTCCAAGTGATCTCATTGTTCAATTCCCACCTATGAGTGAGAACATGTGGTATTTGGTTTCCTGTCCTTGCGATAGTTTGCTGAGAATGATGGTTTCCAGCTGCATCCATGTCCCTACAAAGGACATGAATTCATCCCTTTTTATGGCTGCATAGTATTCCACGGTGTGTATGTGCCACATTTTCTTAATCTAGTCTATCATCGATGGACATTTTGGTTGATTCCAAGTCTTTGCTATTGTGAATAGTGCCGCAATAAACATACGTGTGCAATACCAGGTTGCAGTTTAACTCCCCTTTATAAAGCAGGTCTTTCCTGACTCTGCATTCTAAACTCTAATATTTTTCTCTAAAGCAAGTTTTCCTTGATGTATTGTGATTATTTATTTGTCTCTTCGATTAGTTTTCATTCTATTAGAGTAGGGACAGTGTTTTGTATACGATTTCAATTCCTCAATGTGGCACAAAGAAATTTCTCAATGAATGTTTAATAAATAAATGAGTTAATTAATAATAAAATAATAAAGTGTTTGCCACCTGAGATGAGTAGGAGCATCAATTTTAAAAGACAAGTAAATGAAAATGCCATACAAATTTCCTATCCTGAAATTTAGGACACCAACACGTATCCAGCTTCTTTAAAATCTGGCTGAAACCCAGTCAGCGAATATTAAATGAATGAATAGATGATCAATGGCACATTTACAAGATGTCCAAATATATGCAAATATTAGGAGACTATTTTCCATAACCAGCACAAAACTTAGTCAACTTGGTAACCCATATTAACATGTTGGTAGTAAAAAATGGTGTATGGCTCTATTGAATATACATATTGTTTTGGTTACAATTTTTTAAATCTTTGTGAAAAATACATTTCAAATCAACGTTTTGTGGAGCTCTTGATGGGAGTCCCACAGAGTAAAAGGTGACAATCATGCTCAGATACCAAGATGTTTCTCTAGAGGGAAAAACAGTTCTAGTAAAAATTTCCTCTCATAAATTATAAGCAATACTTACAGAAGAGTTAATATATTAGTGAGTATAATAAAATCATAGGACAGCGTTTATATTTCACTTGTGAATACTGATATTAAAACCTTGCTAAGATGATAAAATAACTTTTAACACTGAATCAATTAGAATGCAAAAAGTTATTCAATTCAAAAAGAAAACTGAGTTCTTTTTCAGAGGACTGTTTCCATTAGTAAAGAAAGAATCAACATTTTAGTGCACAAAATGATGATAATTTTGCCTTAATCCCACTATTTAGACAATACAAATCTCCTCTGATTAAAGATAATTCCAGCATTTTAAAGATCAAAGCTTCTCTGCTGGTTGATTAGTTTCTAGGTCCTAATTTTACACTCTTAGTCAAACCATACGGTCTTTAAATTAAAGGAAAAAAAAAAGAAGATTGCCTGTTCCAACAAAGAAAAATTAACAGTTGTCCTTACATGAGATCACATTTCCAGTAAGTGATAAATACTAATGAAATTACTTATTAATCATCCCACTCCATGCCCTATGTCTGGACCTCCCTGCTTTACTTAATGTGTCAACAACCTTTACGTTGGACACATCAAGTTGTGCAGATGCCACTGTTTTCATGAAAGACACTCCAAATCCCATAATATGTCAAAAATATCTCCCCTTATATTATTCCATCTTTTAAAATATAAGAATCATAGTTCAGGAGGGATTATTTCAAAATAGCTCTTCTAAATCCACAATTCTGCAAATGAGAAAACAAACTATTTTCTTTAAGTCACACAATTATTTTTGTCTTATTCCTAACTTACAGATACAGAAATTGAGACTCAAAGAGAGTAGCAAATTTCTCGGGACTACTCCAGCCAGGATTCTATTGGGTTCCAAAATGCATTCTTTATTTTTCTCCAATACTAATTGCCTCCTGAAATGTTACCTCATGCTTCTTTTCCCAGGTCCAAGGACTCTACTTCTTCTTCACATGGAACTTGCAAACCTTCTTTAACTGATTTAATTTCTTCTTTGCTATACTCTCTTCAAACTGTTTCATAAAATTATAAAAAAACATTGTAATTAACATCAAGATACACATATTCTACTGAGGCCAGTGGCATCTGTTAACAGCAAAATCCATGTTACTAACCTTGCACAGCATCCAGGACAAAGAGCTTGGCACTTATCAAACACTTTTTGATGTGATTGACGATTCTAAGAACTCCTAGAAGATTTAAGAAAGACTCAGCATTTGGAACTTCCACAAATTCTGACATGTAAGGGGATTCACGGGCTCCAAACCAATTCTGAAACTCCATGATACCAATTCAATTTCTTACAATGTGAATATTCTCAAGTTTCTTTCTTTTTTCTTTATAGTGAAAGTTTTAGGAAGTTTATATGAATTAATAAAAATCCTGGGCTCTATGAAGCCAATCTAGCTTTGAACATGCTTTTATTGATCTTTCAGGTAAATCTACTGTGAATGTTATGAGCCAAGCCCAGATCACCAACTTCAAACAGAATTGGAGGTACCTGTAGAGAGTTACGCTGGCAGACAGGCTTTTACTAAAGCCAACAGAGCAGAGGTGAAGATTAAAAAAAAAAAAACAAAAAACAGTTGCTTAATTAACATTTTAGATGTGTTGTAGGTTGAATGATTTAAGGCAGCTTATTAAACTCTCCCTGTTGCATCCTGGGGGGTATCATTTTTCTTTCTTTTCTATTTTACAGATGTAATCAATTTGTTTCTCATATCAGAACACATTAGCATAAGGAAGATTTTTAATATGCTGGAGTTCTTTTTATATTCATTCTTATGAGTCAGTTATCTTGCTTGAAGATTCCAAACAATGTTACTACAGCCAATGCAATGAAAAAACATTTTCTAGATTCTTGCTTCTTAGACACAGAAAACATCCCCAACACAAAAAGAAATATTTCCATTCCCTATTTTGCATATGGATGAAGGGAACAATAACATGATTACCCATTCTTACCATGTCAAAAATTCATACTCTAATATCCATATGAAGGAGCTGTAATCATTCCTGTATTTTTTTATGTATCCAAACAGGTTCAGCTCATATGTGGTGGGACTCTAGAGATATAAACCATTAGCATCTATGTCACATGGCCTTGCTTCTTGGCCTAGACCTAATTTTGAATCTGCAGTCTCTAAATAAGCCATGAAGTTACCTATAAGTTCCATATAAAGAAAATTTTGCCAATTGTGCTAGCTCAAAATAGACTCATGAAAATCTCAACCCAGGGATATGCATCCTTGTGGTTAAGCACAAGAGTCTTGGGTCCAAGTGCCTATATTTGGAACTTGGCTTCATGGCAACCCATAGTGTGTGACCTTGTGCAATTAACTTTATCTCCCTCGGTTTGAGTTTCCTCAACTGTAAAATGCAAGTAGTAATAGTAACAACTTCATAGTTTTCTTCTTTTTTAAGAAGAGCTGTAGCATATCCTCAAGAAAAATACTGAGAATATTTTTACTTTCTCATTCCAATCTATATTTTAATTGCTCTACTAAAAGTAGACAGACTATCAATACAATTTACATTTTTAAAAAGGAAAGTTGCGTATCACCTATGTTCAAATATTATCAGCTCTTGGAAAGTCTTATGTCATCCACCTTCTCCGTTTCCATATAATTGTGGAACACATCACTTTTCTGTAGTTATTTTAGCATATATCTCTAAAAAATAAAAACTCCTCAAAAATAACACTATACCACCAAAAAACAGCCATAATAGATTCGAACATTCAGTAAATGCTCAAATGTCTTATCATTTTATAAAAATTTTGTTTGTATCAGAATCCAGATAAGGTCCACATATAATAACTAGACAATATGTCTCTTAAGACTTGTTTAATCTAAAGCTTTTTCTCCCTATCGCATTTATGTCTCATTGGTTGACAAAACTAGGTTTTGTTTTCTAGATTTTCCCATAGTGTGGATTTTTATGATTGTATCCTATGAAGTTTTGTTTTGTTTAAAATATGTTCCTCTGACTTGTATATTTCTTATAAATTTGTAGTCAGATCTAAAAGGTTTTATTAGATTCAGGGTAGACATTTTTGGCAAGGGTATTTTCCTAGAAGTTGGTACATTCCTTTATTAAGGGGCTGTATATTTGCTTGTGCTTAAAAAAAAAAGATTCAAAGTTGACAGATAACACTGTATGGTTTTATTGTGTAAAATACGTATTGAAGTAAATATGCATTGTGGAATGGTTACAGGTAGCTAATTAACAAATTCATTACCTCACAAGGTTATTATTTTTGTGGTTGGTTGTCTCTCTTTCCATGATGTTAGCAACCACTGATAGGTAATATCTAGATCCATTAATTCATTAGAGGTTGCAAAATATTGATATTTTAGTTTTGTCATTTTATCTTCATTAGGTATAGGCTAAAATAGATCTATAAAGAGAAATGTCCCTTCATCTACTATTTACTAACCCAGTAGTACATTTGTATAGAAAAGGCAAAATAAATGTTCAGTCCTAATCTTTGTTTATCAATCTTCAAAATATTTCATCTTCCAAGGATGACCAATTATTTTTTAATGTATCACTAAGAACTAATGAATCTGAACAGTTTATATGTTTAAATATATGAAGTAGTCATCCTTACTGATGCAGAAGTTTTCCATGTTTGGGCACAAGAAACCTTTCAAGTTGTCTCACTGGTCTCTTTATACAAACCTAGAAGTCTTTGATAGCTTCCTTGACATCAGCCATAATGATATGTTGAGGCCCATCTTGTGCATTTCTACCCCAACCATATCTCCAAGGAGATCTTGTTCATTTTAGTAGTAAATAGTATAGTTGATAGGATTTTCTGCAATATTTTCTCTCCCTTTCCCTATATGTACCTACATGTATGCATACATACATATATAAAACTCTACCATTTGAAAGTTACAACATCATGACATTTTACCCTTAAATATTTCAGCACACATCTTCTAAAAATAAGAACCAGAAAAAAATTGCCATCATGACCTAACAAAACAAATAATTGTTCTAAAATAACATATATTTAATTTATATTCAAGTATCTTCAGTTCTCTCAAGATTATCTTTTATAGCTGTTGTATTTTGACTAGGATACAACCTAAATCTGCACATTGCATTTAGCCGTGTCTGTTTAGTCTCTTGTAGTCTAGAACAATTTTGATTCTTACTTTTATCGCACCAACTTTTTCAAGAGCCCAGGTAATTGTCCTGTGAAATGTTCTACCTTTTGAGTTTTTCTATTGTTTCATCATGATATTCAATTTCCTTCAAATATTGACTCTCCAAAAAATTCTCACCTTGAGCTCTTGAGGTTAGCAATACATCTAAAACCTTTCCTGAAGCATTATTGATTTTCTCTTCATTGAAAGAACATTTGAGTTATATGACTGTTGTAGTTTACTGACATAGTATTATTTGCTCTCTTTATGAGGTACAGAGTATTCTAAAATCCATATTTCCTATATATATAATGGATTAAGGAATGTAGTACAAAAAGAATATTATATTGAACATTTAGGCAAGAGTTTACACCTTTGAATGTCCAGTCATAAAAGACCCCTTACCTGGCTATGATGAGGTGTCAAAACTCTTGATAGATGTTTAGTAGAAGCAAAGATAAGAAAAGTTACAATGTCATCTTCCAGGCTCCCCTCTATTATCAACTCAACTCTAATATTTTATTTTAAATATGTGATTATTATTTTTGATTAAATATAACTTGCTTCCCTTCAGATCAACAGAAAGCTCTTCCTAGTTGGTCTCCTGAGCTTCCTCTCTTTCTTATATTAGGAAAATAAAAGAAAGTACCTCATTTTCATCAATTCTAAGCTACATAATGAGGCCATATATTCATGTCTTTTAATATCTCTTAAAGCATTTGTTTAAAGCATTGCTGATAAGAATTATTGTAAAGTTTCTTAAACTCAGATTCCTAGTAATGACCCCAAGGGAAAGCACCTGAAAAAAACATTTTTAACAAGTCTTCTAGATGCCAATCACAGACAAGTCTAGGAAATACTGCTTTTGTGTATAGATAGATCCTAAGCACAAAAATCCTCTCTGGTATGGCATAGCAGTTCAAATCCAGAGTCCTTTTTTTTTTTGGACAGAGTCTCACTCTGTCACCCAGGCTTCAGTGCAATAGTGAGATCTCAGCTCACTGCAACCTCTGCCTCTCTGTTTCAAATGATTCTCCTGCCTCAGCCTTTTAAGTAGCTGGGATTACAGGTGAGTGCCACCATGCCCAGTAATTTTTTTGTGTTTTTAGTAGAGATGGGTTTCATCATGTTGGCCAGGCTGATCTTGAACCCCTGACCTCAAGTGATTCACCCGCCTTGGCCTTCCAAAGTGCTGGTATTACAGGCGTGAGTGTCCGCGACCAGCCAAAATCCAGAATTCTGAAACCACACGACCTGAAGTCAAATTTCAGCTATTAATATTTTCCTAACCAGCACAGAGACTATGTGCGTTAGAGTCTCTGGAACTCTGCTTCCTCATCTTTATAATAATGAAAAGAAAGTAGAGCCTGCCTCATAGGTGACAGTCAAGAAGGATACTCATATTAAATGCTTAGTACAACCTCAGTAAATGCTAGTCATTAATTATTATAATTATTATAATTTTTTCCTATGAGATGACTCAATTATTTTTTGTTTTGAATTGACATGTGAAACATTAGTTATGATTCACTCCAAGAGCTGTATCCCTGCTCTAAAAGGGTACACTGTTCACTCAGGTGACTAGTCACATTTTGATCGTGTTTTGCTCATTTAAAAATTTATCGGCCGGGCGTGGTGGCTCAAGCCTGTAATCCCAGCACTTTGGGAGGCCGAGACGGGCGGATCACGAGGTCAGGAGATCAAGACCATCCTGGCTAACACGGTGAAACCCCGTCTCTACTAAAAAGTATAAAAAACCAGCCGGGCGAGGTGGCGGGCGCCTGTAGTCCCAGCTACTCGGGAGGCTGAGGCAGGAGAATGGCGTGAACCCGGAAGGCGGAGCTTGCAGTGAGCTGAGATCCGGCCACTACACTGCAGCCTGGGCGACACATCTCAAAAACAAACAAACAAAAAATCACTTGGCAGGCATAATTATCTCTAAATATATGAAGAATAGGATCTGCTGTGGAAACACGGAGGACCTACATGAAGCCACTGAGAAAAAAAAGAATGTCCCACAGACCACTTCTCTTGAGGTGAAGAAACTCCAAAGATAACACGGTCCAAAAGTACATGGTCAATAGAATACTGTTACATAGAACATGGAAATACCAAAAGGTGATTTTATTCTTGGAGTGGGAAAGAAAAACTATGCTATAGGGGAAACAGCTGAGGCACAGAAGGAGATTAAAGCAAGTGACCAAATCCGCCAAGATCAACCAGGAGCCCAAAGAGGATCTGTATTGTGGGCAAAGTGTAAGTAAAAGAACTTTAGCGGTTCATGAACAGCTGCAGTCTAAACCATGAGAGAGCTTCTCTATACACATTAACCTTGGCACTAGCATCGGCAGTGTTTTGGAAACCCCAAAAGGGCATTGGACCAAACAGAAAACTCATGTTGGGTCATTCACCCTACCGCCGCCCCCACTAAGACCTAAGCTGCTCCAGTAGGGTGGCAGTGTGAGAGCACAGCTATCATAGGACTGCATCCTGCCCTGGGAACCACAGCCAACATATCCCCACATCTCAGGAGTCCCCAGTGGCATTCCCCAGTGTCCACCCAGAGGGCTACAATGGCATGAATCTGGCTGGACCCAAAGGTGCTATGGGGTCTCCAGTGCTCTAGCCCATGGGAAGTACTCCCAGGGAAACGATGGTGCAGTGCACTTAAAATGCAGTTCCTGGAACAAAGGAAACTGAAGCATGCACTTTGCAGAGCCCAAGAATTCCCCATCTGAGACTATGAGACATGACGCTATCATCAGCAGTGCCAGAAGCTCTGTGCTCAGACTTACAAGTGGAAAGTGAGATCCCCTTCCAATGACAATCAACCTCTGTGCTCGGGCTCATGCACAGATGGCAGGACCCCCTTCCTCTGCACACTGCTGCAGGCGTAGCCACTGCTGTTGATGCCAGAGGCTGGGTTGGTTGATCCAGAGGACTGCCTGTCTGGGACTGTGAGTGGTAACTATACCTTCACTGGTAGTATGACCCCTGTTTCCCAGTGTGTCTCATGCATGAAGTGTGGGGTCCTTCCCCCACTCTGTGTGGGGCACTGGGTGCTGCTGCCACACATAATAAGAGAGCCTGAGAGTTGCATGTCTACAACTATGGGTGGTGATACCACAGTGCAGCCACCACCAACACCAATGCGCACCACTTAGTACTCAAAAAGTTGTCCTGCTACTACTACTGCCACTGTCCACATCACACCAACACCAGCTCACCCAAGAGTCTCTTAGGGACCCAAGAACCCACTCACCCAGCTGGCTCACCACTGCACAGACTGGCATCCAAGCAAGCAACCTGGAGGCCCAAGAATTGGCCCACTTGGTCGCACTGACACTGGTGCTACAATAGATGGGGCCCATGATTGGGCATATCTGGTCCACCACTACCACCACTGGAGACTGAAGACTGGCCCACTTGGTTTCCCTGCCCTCACACGGTGGTTTGCATGCTAAACCACCAAAAAAATTACAAATACCATTGACACTATTGACAGCTGAAGAAATCGTAAAGAGACTAGACTATCGCACATACCCAGAATCAAAGCCCAAGAGCCCTACACAACCAACACCACTGATACACCTTGAGGAAAAAATTCTTCAATACTAAAGCAAATTCATAGAACTGGAAGAAGTAAAAATTACATCAGATACATGGATAGCAAAATAAGGACACAGGAAACATGAAAAAGCAAGGAAATATGACACCTCCAGGAGAACACAATAATTTCACAGCAACAAATTCCAATCAAACAGTTAATAAAATCCCAGGAAAAGAATTCAAAATTATGATACAAAAGAAGCTCAGTGATATATAAGAGAATTCCAAAAAAAATACAAATAAATCAGAAAAACAATTTAGGGTATTTAGGGTATGAATGAGAAATTTACCTAAGAGATAAATATAAAAAAGAACCAAAGAGCAATTTTGGAGCTGAAGAATTCCTTGAGTAAAATAAAAAATACATTTGAAAGTTTCAACAACAGACTTGATTAAACAAAGTCAGAATCTCAGAAATTGAAGACAAATTTTTATAATAACTCTGTCAGATAAAAATTAAAAGAAAAGAATAAAATAAGTAGAACAAAGTCTTGGTAATATATGGGACACCATAAAGTGACTAAGTAAACAAATTATTGGTATCTCTGAAGGTGAAGAGACAACAGAAGTATCTGAAGACTCATTTAGTGAAAGAATGGATGAAAACGTCTAAAATCCAAAAAGAGATTTAAACATCTGTACAAGAGATCCAGCAATTCTCAATCATATACAATGAAAAAAATGTGTTTTCCATAGCACATTATAGTCAAGCTATCTAAAGTCAATTAAAGAGAAAATTCTAAAAACTGCAAGAGAAAGTCAGCTAATCATCTACAAAGGAGCTTCAGTCAGAATAACAGTGGTCTTCTCAGCAAAAACCGTACAGTATGGAACGGGAGGATATAAGGAAAAAAAAAAACTACCACACAAGGATAACTATGTCCAGAAAAATTATCTCTCACAAATGAAAGATAAATAGTCTTTCCCAGGCAAGCTAACACCAAGGGAATTCATCACCAAGAGACCTCCTTTACCAGAAATACACAAGGGAATTCTAAACCTGGAAGTGAAATGGTGGCAGTTACTCTCGTAAAAAAATACACAAAAATATAAAACTCAATGGTAAAGTAAACAAACAAATGAGTAAGACAAAATACTCAAATGGCACCACCACAGAAAATGAGCAAACAACAAGGACAATCAATAAGTAAAAAAGAAAGGAAAAAGAACATTAAAAAAAAAAACCCAGAAAACAATTAACAATATTACAGGCACAAAACTGCACATATCAATACTAACCTTGAATATAAATAAGTTAAATTCTCCACTTAAAAGTGACTGAAGGGATTTTCTTTTGGTGATCCAACTATATGCTGCCTATAAGAAACACACTCTACCTATAAAGGCACATATAGACTGAAAGTAAAGGGATGGAAAATTATATTCCATGCAAATGGAATCCAGAAGTGAGGAGTAGTAGCTATACTTACAGCAGATAAAATCGACTTTAAGTCAAAAACAGTAAGAAAAAACATACAAAGCAAGTCACTATATAATGATAAAAGGATCAATCCAGAAAGAGGATATAACAATTCTAAATATGTGTGCACCCAACACTGGAGCACCCTGATTCATAAAGCAAATATGTGGATCTAAATAAGGTGATATATTCTAATACAATAAGAGTGGGAGACTTCAACACCCCAGTCTCAACATTAGACAAATAATCCAGACAAAATCAATAAAAACATCACATTTAAGCTAAAATTCAGATCAAATGAACATAACAGACATTTCCAGAACATTTTTTTTATATTTTATTATTATTATTATACTTTAAGTTCTAGGGTACATGTGCACAACGTGCAGGTTTGTTACATATGTATACATGTACCATGTTGGTGTGCTGCACCCATTAACTTGTCATTTACATTAGGTATATTGCCTAATGCTATCCCTCCTGCCTCCCCTCTCCCCACAATAGGCCCTGGTGTGTGATGTTCCCCTTCCTGTGTCCAAGTGATCTCATTGTTCAATTCCCACCTATGAGTGAGAACCTGCGGTGTTTGGTTTTCTGTTCTTGCGATAGTTTGCCGAGAACGATGGTTTCCAGCTGCATCCGTGTCCCTACAAAGGACACGAACTCATCCTTTTTTATGACTGCATAGTATACTTTGGTGTATATGTGCCACCTTTCCTTAATCCAGTCTGTCACTGATGGACATTTGGGTTGATTCCAAGTCTTTGCTACTGTGAATAGTGCCACAATAAACATACGTGTGCATGTGTCTTTATAGCAGCATGATTTATAATCCTTTGGGTATATACCCAGTAATAGGATGGCTGGGTCAAATGGTATTTCTAGTTCTAGATCCTTGAGGAATCGCCACATTGCTTTCCACAATGGTTGAACTAGTTTACAGTCCCACCAACAGTGTAAAAATGTTCCTATTTCTCCACATCCTCTCCAGCACCCGTTGTTTCCTGATTTTTTTAATGATTGCCATTCTAACTGGTGTGAGATGGTATCTCATTGTGGTTTTGATTTGCATTTCTCTGATGGCGAGTGATGGTGAGCATTTTTTCATGTGTCTGTTGGCTGTGTGAATGTCTTCTTTTGAGAAATGTCTGTTCATATCCTTTGCCCACTCTTTGATGGGGTTGTTTGCTTTTTTCTTGTAAATTTGTTTGAGTTCTTTGTAGGTTGTGGATATTAGCCCTTTGTCAGATGAGTAGATTGCAAAAATTTTCTCCCATTCTGTAGGTTGCCTGTTCACTCTGATGGCAGTATCTTTTGCTGTGCAGATGCTCTTTCGTTTAATTAGATCCCATTTGTCAATTTTGGCTTTTGTTCCCGTTGCTTTTGGTGTTTTAGACATAAAGTCCTTGCCCATGCCTATGTCCTGAATGGTATTGCCTAGGTTTTCTTCTAGGGTTTTTATGGTTTTAGGTCTAATATTTAAGTCTCTAATCCATCTTGAATTAATTTTCGTATAAGGAGTAAGGAAAGTACAGCTTTTCTACTTACAGTTACAGCTTTCTACTTATGGCTAGCCAATTTTCCCAGCACCATTTATTAAATAGCGAATCCTTTCCCCATTTGTTGTTTTTGTCAGGTTTGTCAAAGATCAGATGGCTGTAGATGTGTGGTATTATTTCTGAGGACCCTGTTCTGTTCCATTGGTCTATATCTCTGTTTTGGTACCAGTACCAGTACCATGCTGTTTTGGTTACTGTAGCCTTGTAGTATAGTAGCATGATGCCTCCAGCTTTGTTCTTTTGGCTTAGGATTATCTTGGCAATGTGGGCTCTTTTTTGGTTCCATATGAACTTTAAAGCAGTTTTTTCCAATTCTGTGAAGAAAGTCATTGGTAGCTTAATGGGGATGGCATTGAATCTATAAATTACTTTGGGCAGTATGGTCATTTTCACAATATTGATTCTTCCTATCCATGAGCATGGTATGTTCTTTCATTTGTTTGTGTCCTCTTTTATTTCACTGAGCAGTAGTTTGTAGTTTTCCTTGAAGAAGTCCTTTACATCCCTTGTAAGTTGGATTGCTAGGTATTTTATTCTCTTTGAAGCAATTGTGAATGGGAGTTCATTCATGATTTGGCACTCTGTTTGTCTGTTACTGGTGTATAAGAATGCTTGTGATTTTTGCAGGTTGATTTTGTATCTCGAGACTTTGCTGAAGTTGCTTATCAGCCTAAGGAGATTTTGGGCTGAGACGATGGCGTTTTCTAAATATACAATCATGTCATCTGCAAAGAGGGACAATTTGACTTCTTCTTTTCCTAACTGAATCCCCTTGATTTCTTTCTCTTGCCTGATTGCCCTAGCCAGAACTTCCAACACTATGTTGAATAGGAGTGGTGAGAGAGGGCATCCCTGTCTTGTGCCAGTTTTCAAAGGGAATGCTTCCAGTTTTTGCCGATTCAGTATGATATTGGCTGTGGGTTTGTCATAAATAGCTCTTATTATTTTGAGATATGTTCCATCAATACTGAATTTATTGAGAGTTTTTAGCATGAAGGGCTGTTGAATGTTGTCGAAGGCCTTTTCTGCATCTATTGAGATAATTATGGTTTTTTTCTTTGCTTCTGTTTATATGCTGGATTATGTTTATTGATTTGCATGTGTTGAACCAGCCTTGCATCCCAGGGATGAAGCCCACTTGATGTGCTGCTGGATTCGGTTTGGCAGTATTTTATTCAGGATTTTTGCATCGATATTCATCAGGGATATTGGTCTAAAATTCTCTTTTTTTGTTGTGTCTCTTCCAGGCTTTGGTATCAGGATGATGTTGGCCTCATCAAATGAGTTAGGGAGGATTCCCTCTTTTTCTATTGATTGGAATAGTTTCAGAAGGAATGGTACCAGCTCCTCTTTGTACCTCTGGTAGAATTTGGCTGTGAATCCATCTGGTCCTGGACTTTTTTTGGTTGGTAGGCTATTAGTTATTGCCTCAATTTCAGAGCCTACTATTGGTCTATTCAGGGATTCAATTTCTTCCTGGTTTAGTCTTGGAAGAGTGTAAGTGTCCAGGAAATTATCTATTTCTTCTAGGTTTTCTAGTTTATTTGCGTAGAGGTGTTTATAGTATTCCCTGATGGCAGTTTGTATTTCTGTGGGGTCGGTGGTGATATCCCCTTTATCATTTTTTATTGCATCTATTTGATTCTTCTCTCTTTTCTTCTTTATTAGTCTTGCCAGTGGTCTATGAATTTTGTTGATCTTTTCAAAAAACCAACTCCTGGATTCATTGTTTTTCGGAGGTTTTTTTGTGTCTCTATCTCCTTCAGTTCTGCTCTGATCTTAGTTATTTCTTGCCTTCTGCTAGCTTTTGAATGTGTTTGCTCTTGCTTCTCTAGTTCTTTTAATTGTGATGTTAGGGTGTCAATTTTAGATATTTCCTGCTTTCTCTTGTGGGCATTTACTGCTATCAATTTCCCTCTACACACTGCTTTAAATGTGTCCCAGAGATTCTGGTATGTTGTATCTTTGTTCTCATTGGTTTCAAAGAACATCTTTATTTCTGCCTTCATTTCTTTATGTACCCAGTAGTCATTCAGGAGCAGGTTTTTCAGTGTCCATGTAGTTGAGTGGTTTTGATTGAGTTTCTGAGTCCTGAGTTCTAGTTTGATGGCACTGTGGTCTGAAAGACAGTTTGTTATAGTTTCTGTTCTTTTACATTTGCTGAGGAGTGCTTTACTTCCAACTATGTGGCCAATTCTGGAATAAGTGCAATGTAGTGCTGAGAAGAATATATATTCTGTTGATTTGGGGTGGAGAGTTCTGTAGATGTCTATTAGTTCCGCTTGGTGCAGAGTTGAGTTCAATTCCTGGATATCCTTGTTAACTGTCTGTCTTGATGATCTGTCTAATGATGACAGTGGGGAGTTAAAGTCTCCCATTATTATTGTGTGGGAGTCTAAGTCTCTTCGTAAGTTTCTAAGGACTTGCTTTATGAATCTGGATGCTCCTGTATTGGGTGCATATATATTTAGGATAGTTAGCTCTTCCTGATGAATTGATCCCTTTGCCATTATGTAATGGCTTTCTTTGTCTCTTTTGATCTTTGATGGTTTAAAGTCTGTTTTATCAGAGACTAGGATTGCAACCCCTGCTTTTTTTGTGTTTTCCATTTGCTTGGTAAATCTTCCTCCATCCCTTTATTTTGAGCCTATGTGTGTCTCTGCATGTGAGATGGTTCTCCTGAATACAGCAAACTGATGGGTCTTTATCCAATTTGCCAGTCTATGTCTTTTAATTGGAGCACTTAGTCTATTTACATTTAAGGTTAAGATTGTTATGTGTGAACTTGATCCTGTGATTATGATATTAGCTGGTTATTTTGCTCATTAGTTGATGCAGTTTCTTCCAAGCCTTGATGGTCTTTACATTTTGGCATGTTTTTGCAATGGCTGGTACCAGTTGTTTCTTTTCATGTTTAGTGCTTCCTTCAGGATCTCTTGTAGGGCAGGCCTGGTGGTGACAAAATCTCTAAACATTTGATTGTCTGTAAAGGATTTTATTTCTCCTTCACTTATGAAAGTTAGTTTGGCTGGATATGAAATTCTGGGTTTAAAATTCTTTTCTTTAAGAATGTTGAATATTGGCCCCCACTCTCTTCTGGCTTGTAGAGTTTCTGCTGAGAGATCTGCTGTTAGTCTGATGGGCTTCCCTTTGTGGGTAACCCGACCTTTCTCTCTGGCTGCCCTTAACATTTTTTCCTTCATTTCAACTTTGGTGAATCTGACAATTATATGTCTTGGAGTTGCACTTCTCAAGGAGTATCTTTGTGGCGTTCTCTGTATTTCCTGGATTTGAATGTTGGCCTGCCTTACTAGGTTGGGGAAGTTCTCCTGGATGATATCCTGCAGAGTGTTTTCCAACTTGGTTCCACTTTCCCCGTCACTTTCAGGCACACCAATCAGACGTAGATTTGGTCTTTTCACATAATCCCATATTTCTTGGAGGCTTTGTTCATTTCTTTTTACTCTTTTTTCTCTACACTTCTCTTCACGCTTCATTTCATTCATTTGATCTTCAATCACTGATACTCTTTCTTCCAGTTGATTGAGTTGGTTACTGAAGCTTGTGCATTTGTCACATAGTTCTTGTGTCATGGTTTTCATCTCTCAGTTCTTTCAAGGTCTTCTCTGCATTAATTATTCTAGTTATCCATTCATCCATTCTTTTTTCAAGGTTTTTAGTTTCTTTGCGCTGGTTACGTAGTTCCTTCTTTATCTCTAAGAAGTCTGATCGACTGAAGACTTCTTCTCTCAACTCGTCAAAGTCATTCTCCATCCAACTTTGTTCCGTTGCTGGCAATGAGCTGCATTCCTTTGGAGGGGGAGGTGCACTCTGATTTTTTGAATTTCCAGCTTTTCTGCACTGCTTTTTCCCCGTTTTTGTGGTTTTATCTGCCTTTGGTCTTTGATGATGATGACATACTGATGGGGTTTTGGTGTGGGTGTCCTTTCTGTTTGTCAGTTTTCCTTCTAACAGTCAGGACCCTCAGCTGCAGGTCTGTTGGAGTTTGCTTGAGGTCCACTCCATACCCTGTTTGCCTGGATATCAGCAGCGGAGGCTGCAGAAGATAGAATATTGCTGAACAGTAAGTGTTGCTGTTTGATGCTTGCTCCGGAAGCTTCATCCCAGGGGTGTACCCAGCCGTGTGAGGTGTGAAGTGTCAGTCCACACCTAGTGGGGGATGTCTCCCAGTTAGGCTACTCAGGGGTCAGGGACCCACTTGAGCAGGCAGTCTGTCCATTCTCAGATCTCAACCTCCGTGCTGGGAGAACCACTGCTCTCTTCAAAGCTGTCAGACAGGGACTTTTACATCTGCAGAGGTTTCTGCTGCTTTTTGTTTAGCTATGCCCTGTCCCCAGAGGTGGAGTCTTCAGAGGCATGCAGGCCTCCTTGAGCTGTGGTGAGCTCCACCCAATTTGAGCTTCCCAGTGGCTTTGTTTACCTACTTAAGCCTCAGCAATGGCGGGCGCCCCTCCCCAAGCCTCGCTGCCTCCTTGCAGTTAGATCTCAGACTGCTGTGCTAGCAGTGAGGGAGTCTCCATGGGCGTGGGACCCTCTGGGTCAGGTGTGGGATATAATCTCCTGGTGTGCCGTTTGCTAAGACCCTAGGTAAAGTGCAGTATTAGGGTAGGAGTTACCCGATTTTCCAGGTGTTGTGTGTCTCAATTTCCCTTGGCTAGGAAAAGGAATTCCCTTCCCCCTTGTGCTTCCCAGGTGAGGCAATGCCTCACCCTGCTTCAGCTGTTGCTGCTCGGGCTGCACCCACGGACCAGCATTGACTCTCCGACACGCCCCAGTGAGACGAACCCAGTACCTCAGTTGAAAATGCAGAAATCACCCATCTTCTGTGTCGCTCACGCTGGGAGCTGGAGGCTGGAGCTGTTCCTATTTGGCCATCTTGGGCGCCCCCTCCAAGATCTCCAGAACATTTTATCCAACACTTCAGAATGCACATTCTTATCAGCACATGGAACATTCTCTAGGACTGACCATATATTAGAACACAAAACAAGTTTCAATTAAAAATAAAAATAAAAAGCACACCAGGTATCTTCTCAGACCACAATGAAATAAAACTAGGAATTGATACCAAGAGGAACATTGGAAACTATATGAACACAGGGAAATAAATAATGTACTTCTGGCCATGGTTGGGTCAATGAAGAAATAAAAATGGAAATTTAAAAATTTCTTGAAACAAATGAAAATTGAAACACAAGAAGTCAAAAGAATGGGACACAGCAAAGGTAGCGCTAAAAGGGAAGTTTATAGGAATAAATGCCTATGTAAAAACAATTTCAAATAAACAATTATATGATGCACCTCATGAATCTAGAGAAGCAAGAATAAACCAAACCAAAAATTAGCCTAAGAAAATAAATAAGAAACATCAGAGTTGAACTAGATAAAATAGAGACTAGAAAACAATACAAAGGATCAATGAAATGAAAAGTTTGTTCTTTGAAAAGATAAACAAAATACGTAAAGCTCTAACTAGAGTAAGCAAGAAGAGAGAAGACCCATATAAACACCCGTATATGAAAGAGGAGACATTACAACAAATATCACAGAAATATAAAAGATCATCAGAGACTGTAGTGAAAACTATACATTCACAAACCAGAAAACTAACAATTCTTGGAAATACACAACCTACCCTGATTGAATCAGGTAAAAATAGAAAACCTGAACAGACCAATAACAAGTAACAAAATTGAAATAGTAATAAAGTCTCCTAACAAAAACAGAAAAGGGGCTGGATGGATTCACTGAAGAATTCTATCAAACATATAAAAAAGAACTAATACCATACCCAAAGGATTATAAATCATGCTGCTATAAAGACACATGCACACATAAGTTTATTGTGGCACTATTCACAATAACAAAGAGTTGGAACCAATCCAAATGTCCATCAATGATAGACTGGATTAAGAAAATGTGGCACATATACACCAAGGAATACTATGTAGCCATAAGAAAGGATGAGTTCATGTCCTTTGTAGGGACATGGATGAAGCTGGAAACCATCATTCTCAGCAAACTATTGCAAGGACAAAAAACCAAACACCGCATGTTCTCTCTCATAGGTGGGAATTGAACAATGATAACACTTGGACACAGGAAGGGGAACATCACACACCGGGGCCTGTCGTGGGGTGGGGGAGGGGGGAGGAATAGCATTAGGAGATATACCTAATGTAAATGACGAGTTAATGGGTGCAGCACACCAACATGGCACATGTATACATATGTAACAAACCTGCACATTGTGCACACATACCCTATAACTTAAAGTATAATAATAATAAAAAAAAAAAAACAGAACAACAACACCACCAAAAAAGAACTAATACCAATTCTCCTCAAACTATTCCCCCAAAAAACAGAAGAAACAATTCTAACTCTTTCAGTGAGGCCAGCATTACCCCGATGTCAAAACCAGGCAAGGACATATCAAATAAAGAAAACTACAGACCAATATCCCTGATGAATATGGATGCAAAAAATCCTCAACAAAGTACTAACATCTGAATCCAACAGCACACCAAAAAGATGACACACAACAATCATGCAGGATTTTACATAAGGATGCAATGATGGTTCGATATATGCAAAACAATAAATGTAATACATCACATCAACAGAATGAAGAAAAAAATATATGAACATCTCAATAGATGCAGAAAAAGCATTTGACAAAATTCAACATTGCTTCATAATAGAAACTCTTAAGCTAGGGAATAGAAAGACCATACCTTAATATAATAAAGGCTGTATATAACAGATCTATAGCTAACATCATACTGAATGGGGGAAAGCCAAAATCCTTTCCTCTAAGTGCTGGAACAAGATAACGATGCCCACTTTCACTACTACTATTCAACATGGTACTGAAAGTCCCAGCCAAAGCAATCAAGTAAGAAAAAGAAATAAAAGGCATCTAAATTGGAAAATAGAAAGTCAAATTTGACTCTTTGCAGAGGACATGATCTCTCTAGAAAAAACAAAAGAGTCCACCAGAAAGCGCTCAGACTCTCATGAAAATTTTCACTGAAATTGCAGGATATAAAACAACATACAAAAATTAGTAACATTTCTATATACCACTAATGAAACAATCAAAAAAAAAAAAAAAAAAAGTCAAGAAGGCAATCCCATTTACAATAGCTTCCAAACAAAACTAAAATACCCAAGAATAAATTTAACCAAGGAGGTAAAATATCTCTTCAAGGAAAACTACAAAACACTGATGAAAGAAATTATAGAGGACACAAACAAACAGAAAGATATCTCATGGTAATGGGTCAGAAGAATTAATATAATTAAAATAACTGTACTACCCCAATCTACAGCTTCAATGCAATCCCTACAATCCTGAGCAAAAAGAACAAAGCTGGAAGCATCATACTACCCAATTTCAAAATATATTACAAGGTTATAGTAACCAAAACAACATGGTATTGGTATAAAAATAGGTACATAATCCAATGGAACAGAATACAGAACCCATAAACAAATCCACATATTTATATCCAACTGAGCTTCAACAAAGTTGCCAAGAATATACAATGGGGAAAGGATATCTTCTTCAATAAATGGTGCTGGTAGGCCGGGTGCAGTGGCTCATGCCTGTAATCCCAGCACTTTGGGAGGCTGAGGTGGGTGGATCACGAGGTCAGGAGATTGAGACCATCCTGGCTAACACGGTGAAACCCTGTCTCTACTACAAATACAAAAAATTAGCCAGGCATGGTGGCGGGCGCCTGTGGTCCCAGCTACTCGGGAGGCTGAGGCAAGAGAATGGCGTGAACTCAGGAGGCGGAGCTTGCAGTGAGCCAAGATCATTCCACTGCACTCCAGCCTGGGCGACAGAGCAAGACTCTGTCTCTAAATAAATAAATAAATAAATAAATAAATAAATAAATAAATGGTGCTGGTAAAACTGGAATGAAGTTTAAAACTGAAGTTGAGCCAAAAAAAAAAATGAAATTGTATTTCTCTCTCTCACCATATACAAAAATCAACTCAAGATGGATTAAAGACTTAAATATAAGACCCCAAACTGTAAAAATATTAGAAGGAAACATAGGGACAACTCTCTGGAACATTGGCCTAGGCAAAGAAACTGTGACTTCTACGTCGAAAATATAGGCAATAGTAGCAAAAATAGACAAATGGGACTACATTAAATTGAAGAGCTTCTGCACAACAAAAGAAATAATCAACAGAATGAAGAGACAACTTCTTGAATGGGAGAAAATATTTGAAAATTACTTACCCAACACGGAACAAATATCCAGAATATATATGGAACTCAAATATCTCAACAGTAAAAACAAAAAACACAAAACACAAAAGGCAAATAATCCTGTTAAAAATGGCAAAGAATACGAATAGATATTTCTCAAAAGAAGACATACAAATGTCCAACAGGTGTATGGAAAATGGTCAACATCAAGGGCATGCAAATCAAAAACACATTGAGGTATTATCTCATCCCAGTTAGGACAGCTATTATTAACAACACAGAAAATAATAGGTGCTGACAAGGATGCAGAGAAACGGGAATTGTTATACATTGTGGATGGAACTGTAAATTAGTACAGCCACTATGGAAAACAGTATTTAAAGATTTCTCAAAGGACTAAAAATAGTTACCATTTGATCCAGTAATTTCATTACTGGGGATCTATCCAAAAGAAAAAAATCAGTATATCAAAGGGATACCTGCATTTACATGTTTACTGCAGCACTCTTCACAATAGCAAAGATATGGAATCAACCCAAGTGCCTAATGAATGGATGAGTAGATTAAAATGCCATATATATATATATATATACACACACACACACACAGAATGGAATACAATCCACCCATTAAAAAATGAAATAGTGTCATTTACAGCAACATGGATGGAACTTGAGGTCATTATATTAACTGAAATAAGCCTGGCAGAGAAAGGCAAATATCGTATGTTTTCCTTCATTTATGGGAGGAAAAAAAAAAAAAAAAAAAAAAAAAACTTGATTTCATGGATATAGAGAACAGATATATTGATACCAGTGACTGAGAAGGGTGGATGGTGTGTGGGTAACAAAAGATTGGTTATGGGTCCTAACATACAGTGAGACAGAAGCAATAAGTTATAATGTTTGATAGCAGACTAGAGTGACTATAGTTAGCAATAATATTGTATACTTCAGAGTACTTAGAAAAGAGGGCTTAAAACGATAGCAAGGCATAAAAATGATAAACACACTGAATGTGGTGACTCATGCCTGTAATCCAAACTTTTTGGGAAGCTGAGGTGAGAGAAGTGCTTGAGCCCAGGAGTTTGAGACCAGTCAGGCATGGTGACTGGGACACACCTGTGGTCCCAGCTACTCGGCAAGCTGAGATGGGAGGATCACTTGAGCCAGGGAGGCAGAGGTTGCAGTGAGCTATGATTGTGCCACTGCACTCCAACCTGGGAGACTGAGCAAAACCCTGTCTCGGAAAACAAAATGACTGATACTCAAGGTGATGGGGGTAACTGGATACCCCAGTTACTCTTACTTGAACATTACATATTCTTTGCAGGTAGCAAACACTCACATGTACCTCATAAATATGTAAATTATTATCTATGTGTTATATATTAGGGAAAAAGAAAAATAAAAATTATGTTACAGTTTATTCTCCTCATCTTAAATTGTATATTTTACATTAGAAAGAAAGTGTATTGTTTTCTCTGGCCTCATGACATGACTGTTGCAGAGCCTATTTTTACTCATAATTGGATGAATAGAGCAAAAAATTTAAAATTTTTATTTTCCATGATTCTCTTGGAACTTAGTCTCAGAGTCCTCGACATATAGCATCTCAAACTTTAATATGTATAGGAATTATCCGGAGACAGTGTTAAAATGCCGATTCTTATCCTATCCATCTGGAGTACAGTTTGTGTGTTTGTTTGTTTGTATGTTTGTTTGTTTGTTGGTGGGGGTATATGGGAAGTGCTGCTCCAGAGACCGCACTTTGAAAACCAAGGCCTTAAAGAAATTGTTTCCCTTTCATTATGGGCAGATTGTGGATAAACAAGACTGAGTTTGATTCTTGCCAATTGCTTTTCTACTACAGTGCATGTGAGCCCATCTGTGGGGACTCAGAATATAGCCTGTTTTGTTTTGTTTTGCTTTGCTTTTTTATGGGTAATTTTCTACTGGGAAATCACAACACAATCCAAGAACAGGCACCAGAAAAATTTCCCCTCCCTGGCATAGGACTAAAGCAGTTTACTGCTTACACCAAATCATAAGTGGAAAGAGACATGTGAGAGGGGAATCTAAAGATTGCCCAACATATGTAGGGGACCCAAACTTGCACTCCCCATGCAGTGTGTAACTTGAAACCCTGAGCAAAGGCAAACATAAAGTCAGTTCTGAACTAGGTAACGCCACAGGTCTTGGGCATGCAGAAGGAACCTGAAAAACCACGTAAATTATCCTGAATAACCAGAGCAATCTGAAAGGGGGCTGTAGAATAAGTGTGTTTAAATTTTTCAGTGAGCTAAAGAAAGGACCAAAATCCAGAAAATAGGTTAAGAAAAAAATCTGATTTTTAAAAGAATAAAATAAAATCTCTAGAAGTGAAAAATGTAGCAGAAATGAAAATAGCATTTTTGTTTCTGTGGAATGGAAGTCACTAGAGTAACTTTACATGTTGATGAGAATAATCCAGAAGATTGGAAGAGATTAATTATCCAGGGGAGAAGAAAACCTGAGTAGGCCAAAGTCTTTCATAGTTAAGGGCAGATGGGCTGCAGAACACAAGAGGGGAGATGACTGGTGAAATGAAGAGAAGAGGCTTGTAACAGAAGAGAATTGTAACAGAAGAGAACAAGAAATATATATAGATGCAGTGAGATACGTGGGTTCCATAGTGGAAAATAAAGGGGTTTCCATCTAATGGTTTATTTTTCCCCAATGAAATATGGCACAGTCTCCAGTAAGAATGAGCAGAAGAGATGTGTGATGTTCAAGGAGACTAGAGAAGGAAAAAATTAGTGTGTTCAACAAGATATACGAATTTCCAGGTCAGTAATAGAATTACCAGAAATTGTTGAATGTTCATGTGACTTTTCTGAAAATTAATTAATATAAAATAAAAATAATCAGGCCTAGTATATGATGTTCTCTAAAAATGTTCTTTTTTCTTTTTCCTTTTCTTTCTTTTTTCTTTTTTCTTTTTTTTTTTTTTTGAGACAGGGTCTCCCTCTGTCACCCAGGCTGGAGTGCAATGGTGCAATCTCAGCTCACTGCACCCTCCGCCTCCCGGGCTCAGGAGATTCTCCTGCTTCAGCCTCCCAAGTAGCTGGGATTACAGGTGTGCACCTCCATGCTCGGCTGATTTTCTGTATTTTTGTAGAGACGGGGTTTTGCCTAATATTAAAGTCAGTCGTCTTGTACTAAAGATACAAAATGTTTTCCTTTCCTTTATCTGTATTGCTTAGTAAAATCTCATCAAAATTTCCAAATTATTTCACTATGAAGCATTACTACACTAAACTATGATACTTGTTGGTAGCATATCTGTGTATGTATTTTGATCTCATTTTTCATCCTCAAAATTCACCAATGCTTACAATTTAAAAAACCTGTTTGATGTGTAGAGAGTAGGATTATCATTTTATGATATGAGAGAAGATTCCTTACAGTGCTGTGTTCTTAAAATAATACTTTTAGCAATTATTAATACAGTAGACTTTGTTTTAAACAAAGTTCTGTTTTAAACATTCCTTAAACAACTTTTAAAATTGTATATTAAACAAAACAAAGCTGTTTTGCCTTTAGGAGGTTATTTAACATCTTTGTGCTTCAGTTTCTTCAGCAATAAAATGGGAATAACAATAATGGCCCTGTCTACTATTCAAATGTCTGTTAAGGCAAGTTAGGACAATAGAAATAGATACAAAACCTTTTTGAAAAGATGCCACTTACTATTATCATTATTTATAAAACCAGAAAAAAACTTAGTAATCTTTTCTGTCCCCAGTTTTCAATGAGAAAACTAAGATAGTGATAGATGAAGTACTTGCTTAATTTCAGATGACACCTTGGCAGTTCCAGTTGTCCTTTTGAAAAAGCTAATAAAAATCAAATTTTTTCAAATAAAATTATTTGTGAAATGTACTAAGGGAACATACTACATGCCTTTGGCCAAGCAAAACACAAAGTGGTCTCAGACTTCTCAACGTCAAATTTGAAATCTATGTTGTATTGCCCGCATAATTCTAAAAGAAAGTTATTTTTTACTAGAATTCTATAGTGGCCAGTTAATCAATCAAATGTGAAATATTATTACAGATACTTTTAGAGATGCAAGGACACAGAAAAGACGTTTTCAGTCCAACATTTCTTAAGAGAATGGACTTCAGGGAAATGAGGGTATGATAAAAACAAATACTGCAAGGAAAATATAGGCACTTAGAAACTCTAAGGAAAATAGTCTCACTGAGAAATAAGATATATTTTAGTCTCAGTGAGAAATAAGATATATTTATGGCACACTTTTTTGCTTCTGTAAATGATCGACAATAAATAAATGAGAATAGACAAAGTGTTGGATTGCCAAGTCAGACTCTTAAGCAACAGAGATCTTACCTAGTATCAAACTTCAGTATTAATTCAAGGAATATTGAGTATTAATTCAAGGACATGGAGAAATTCAAGACCACCAGAAATGCTTCCCAGTTCCTCTCTACAACATTAGGACATATCTGGCCCAGATTTAACAGCTGCAGTCTCAAAGTCACACATATGGGCATTGCTTACCCAAAGGGAGGCCTTTCAACTCATGAAATATCTTTTTATACTCTGATAATGGTAGAGCCAACATTGACACTTTCTAACAGGCCATGACTTGTAAATCTATAAAGTCTAATTTTATACCAAAATGAGTTATTTTTCCCTTTCTTCCACCTCCCCCTTTTCCCTCTCTACCAGTGTCTCCAAGGATTGGGAGGATACAAATCAGGTAGTAACCTATTTCATTCCCCTTAGTCATAAAAATGTAAACAATACGTATTAATTTTTCAATGTTCAGAAACAACCTATAACACATGGTGAGATACCTAATTATCATTAATAAAGATAATGCAGTGTTATCAAGCTTGACATTTAAGAATAAAGAGGACAAAATGTGGGTTAGGATAGAAGATGAAAGCTGAAAGAAATGTCAGAAGTGCTAATATCCTCACCTTCAAAGTGGAGAATCAAGAAATACTTTCTATAATTGACCAAATAAGAGATGAATGTGAAAGTAAATTACTTAAGATTAAAGAGACAATGGATACTGTAACTAAAATATTAATGTATTTATATTGGGTGGGAGGTATGGCATTATTGGTCAGTGAACTAAGACTCAATAGATAATGTTTAAATTTATAAACTAAAGCACATTAGACATCAATATGGTATTTTGAGAAAGGTATATAGTTGCCAGAAGACATAGTTAAAGAAATTAAAGTGATGTTATTTTTTCAGAAAGGCACTATGGAGCAAAAGAGTACTGCTTTCCCTTGTAATTCTACCTGTACTCTATTTTTAACCATGTGCAGGAATTCTTTTACTATTACTTTTAATTTTTTAAATTATTAATATAAGGATATAAATGTTTCAACCTGGTCACATCTGGGTCCACACTGCAGCCATAGTATTAAAGAGGAAGCATAACTGACTAGGGCCAGATCCAAAACCATAGACATAATCAAGAAAATTTCCCTAAAGAGAAGGTGAGCATAGAAATAAAAGCTAAGGCTCTACAGTCCCACCCTTCTTCCCAATGCTGTGACTCCTCCTGGGTCAGAGACTGCTACTGTCCCCCAAAATGCGTTTTTCAATTGTTTAAGAATAATGTTTTTAACTTTTATAAGCGCATGTGCCCTTCATCTACTGAGGACATTTCCCAGCACCTTGCAATTAGGTGTGGCCACATGACTTAGATCTGCTTGAAGACATGAACATAGTTGATGTTTGTCACTTCCAGGCTATGCCCTTAAAAGGAATGGGAATGAACTTCCTTGGCCCTCTTTATTTTCAAATTGCAAGAACTGGATACAGGGAAGGAAGCCATATTTTGAGGATGACAAGACTCTGACAGCCTTTCAGTACCTCTGTTCTGTGAGCGAAAAATACACTTCTGAATTACATCAGCCACTTTATTTTTGCATCTCTCTTATAGAAGCTTAGACTGTACCCTAACTAAGGCCTCTTACCTTCATTGCCAACCTTATAGACTCAGGGTTTTGTTTAAAGGAATTTTGTAGTTGGTGTCCTTACATTTGATGATTATAATTGTTATATGTACGTATGTCTCAAAAAGCTGTATGAGAACAGAGTACACACTATACTATTTATATGTGGAGGTATTTAAATTTTGACACTGTAATTTTCAATGAGGATGCTTTCTATCACTTGATGTGTGATTGCCCTAAAACCCCTACAAATGGTTTTATGTTAGTCCCTGCACTCAAGCAATCATTTATCCATTCATTCATAAATTCAGGTTGAATGTTCACAATATGTATTGCACTGAGCTAGAAACCTGAGCAAAGCGGAAGGGAAAATTAAAAACATACAAGCATTTTCTTCACTCTCTTTAAAAAGCAAGAATTAGCGAAATGGCATGATTGAGAGGTGAGCCTGAAGTCAGGATTCTTGGGTTTCAATTCTGGACCTACTATTTACAAGCTATATGATTCCAGATAAATTTATTTAACATCACTGTAACTCATATGTATCATTGTGTAAATGGGAATGGTATTATTAGCCGTACCATTGGTTGGTTGTGAGATTTAAACAAGTTAATAAAATGAAGCACTTAGAACAGTGCCTGTCCCATAGTAAGCACTAAGTAAGTGTTTAATTTTATTATTATTCTACTTGGAGATATGAGACATATATACATACTAAGAAATAGTAATTTTTGAAAAGATGTCATGTAACAATCTTTGACTAATAGGCATTAAATGGTGATTTTAGGAAATTTTTAGGTATGGGAAGTGGAAAGGAATATTCTTACTCTGGCTGCACCAGTCACATAGTCAAGACATTAATTTAAAGTCTAGACCATCAATACATATGTTCATTTTGATTTGTGTATCATTTCAGACAGTATCTTGTTCTGTTCATTCCATTTGTGTAGGTTTTTATTTTCTGAATTACTTAAATTACTCTTTTTAGTGTAAAATTCTGCTTGTCTGCTGATAGAGCCGCATATAATTCTATCAGTATCCACAAACTTACTTGCATTTTCAATTATATAAATGCCAAGTAGGTTTCCAATTCTATTTTTTTCAAGTGTTTTCCCTGATTTCCCTGCTCATGTTAAAGCACCATGCCTTGATAAATCATACATAAATATATATATATATATAATTTTTTTTTTTTTTGAGACGGAGTCTCGCTCTGTCACCCAGGCTGGAGTGCAGTGGCGCTATCTCCGCTCACTGCAAGCTCTGCCTCCCGGGTTCACGCTATTCTCCTGCCTCAGCCTCCCGAGTAGCTGGGACTACAGGGGCCCGCCACCACGCCCGGCTAATTTTTTTGTATTTTTAGTAGAGACAGGATCTCCTGACCTCGTGATCTGCCCGTCTCGGTCTCCCAAAGTGCTGGGATTACAGGCGTGAGCCACAGCACCCGGCCGATAAATCATATTTTTTAACGTGAAATTGAATATACTTCATATTTGTTACAATGAAAACGCTTTAAATTTAAAACTTTTTTAAACTCAGTTGTGTTGCCCATCTGTGTTATATATGTAAAATGCTTCTTGTCTTTGGTTTTCTTTCTTTTTTCATTTCAGTGAACTTGAGCAAAAACATTATTGAAGGCTGAAATTGTTTTCTAATAGAGTATGTACATGGGCTTCAATTCAGATTTTTCCATTACATGTCTAACTTGTGACTTTCCTTTGGTCTTTAATATTATGAAATTCTGGTTTTTCTAACAAGTATTTGTACCACTTAATATCATGGCCGGGCGCGGTGGCTCAAGCCTGTAATCCCAGCACTTTGGGAGGCCGAGACGGGTGGATCACGAGGTCAGGAGATCGAGACCATCCTGGCTAACACGGTGAAACCCCGTCTCTACTAAAAATACAAAAAACTAGCCGGGCGAGGTGGCAGGCGCCTGTAGTCCCAGCTACTCGGGAGGCTGAGGCAGGAGAATGGCGGGAACCCGGGAGGCGGAGCTTGCAGTGAGCTGAGATCCGGCCACTGCACTCCAGTCCGGGCTACAGAGCAAGACTCCGTCTCAAAAAAAAAAAAAAAAAAAAAAAAAAAAAAAAAAAAAAAAATCATATTTCTTCATTTAAATTGTATTGGTGTAGGCTTCCTATCCATATCAGGTGTAATAATTTTTGTCCTTGGTTGCAGAATTGCTAGCTATCAATTGAGCTTTTCTTCTTAATTTATCTAATTGTATTACTGACAGATTAAATACAACTAGAGGATTGCCAAATCTTGAGTCTCCTCTCAAACATATAGAGCTAATCTCCTTTGTAAGTTCTTGTAGCATTTGCCAAATTATCAGTTAAGATATTTTTTACTGAAAAACTAGAATCGTCAACTGAAAATGACTCCATTATTAGGTATTTACTACTAGTTCACAGAAGAAAAATATTAAGGTAGACTGTTCCAGGGTTGATTCAGTAGCTCCTTGATATCATCAAATACCCAGGCTTTTGTAATCCTTCTGCTCTGTTATCCTTAAGAAGTTAATGATGTCTCCTTGCGGTTTCAAAATGTAGGCAATAGTTCAAAGTATTGCATCTTCACACAAAACATGTACAGAATCAATAAAATAAAATGGGAGCTTACATTTGTATGTCATTCTCCTTTTATCAAGAAGAAATAATTTTCCAGAAATCTCCAGCGTAATTCCCCTCATGTATCCTTGGTCAGGTCTAGTTCAGATAATACTCTTTAGCTGGAAGAAAGTTAAGAAAATAACCGGTGTTTTCAGCCTTTCTCCTGGTTGGCCAATGGAAAAAGCAGAGGAGAATGGCTTTTAGATGTTTAGCCATCAATGTCAGCCTCAGTGAAGAAATAACTTTTGCAAGAAGACAGGAGAGTTCAAAATAGCAGGTGCGTTTTTACAGGGCTCTTTCCAACTTCTCCTTGAGACCATAACTATATGAATTAAAGAAATAATTTTTTCTTCACTAACAAAATTGTAAAGGAGAACATGTAGTTTCATTGCATTATTTTATTTAACTAGTTAGTGCAATCCATAAACTAGCCTGAAAGCTTCATTTTGCGTAATACTTTATTATAACTTCCATATGGGTCAAGAGAGTGATAGGACTACAACTTTTTCATGTTTTACTATGTGCCATAACTCCTCTAATACTTGAAAATACACCTTGCTATGTGTATAGTTTCTAGAATCTCGTAAGTCTTTGTTAAAGAAATTGATCCATATTTCATCAATTTCATTGAAATCTAAATAAATTCAATCACAATGTTACATAAGCATAGGCTTTTTTCTTTTCATGCTATCATATTTTAAGTTGAAACAAATAGGACATAACATTTTCAGCTATTTTAGTATGCTGGATTCAAGAAGAAAACAGCTAGTAAACCAAGAAAATATATTAGTCAATATATCAGCAAATACCAATCTAGGTGAGTACTTAATTGGAAAAGTTCTGTTATATTCACTTGCAATAGTACTTTCTTTGTGGTTAGAAAGGGATATAAAATAAACGGGAAAGTGAGACATTAAAAAGAATTATAAAATAAGCTCTTGCATATAAAGTGTTATTTCCATTATCTGAAACTTAATGCTCTTTGGTAAAGCTGTCGTCAGACTCAGGGATTACCAGGTTACAGGATAAGGTTAATATTTGAGAGAAAATGGAAGAATCCAATATTTTCCTCAGTTGCAATCACCTGAGCTGGAAAGGCTGTCCACAAGAAAAGAGCACCAGCAAACCTTCATCCCAACAGCAGCTGGTGTGCGGCAAGGCTTGAATTCCTGGTAGACCACAAAAAAAGCTACTGATCCTTGTGGAAAATGCCGAGAAGCATTCTAATGCAACTCATAGAGCTTAAATTTTAAGCATTTTTTTTCCCCTCTGAGCAGCAGGAACAGATGAACTCTCAAGAAATAAAGATCTCATTTTCATGGAAATCATCTCGCAAGAACAAGAGGAAAAAAAAATAAAGAAAATGTGTGAGAGACTTGGGATTGCTGTAAAAGACAACAGGTGTCAGAGTTTTCTATGAGGACTTAACTATTCCTTGAGGTATATTTTAATGACTTTCTAACAGTTGACACAGTTTATCTTCTCTTTGGAGTAAATGGGATTCTAGTAACCAGGTGCAAAATAATCTGCTCTGGAAAACAAAGTTTAGCTACAAAACTACCGTAAATGCAAGACTCCTCCATGTCTAAAGTTAACACATCACAATATACAGAACACTGGGTACAGACAAAATTCTTACTGGTATGTGGTTCGCAGTAACCAGGCTGACTTTCTAAATGCTGATGTGATAGGCCCATCTCAAATCAAATAGCGAACACTTAATAAAGCTTCCAACGATCAGCCGGGCACGGTGGCTCACACCTGTAATCCTAGCACTTTGGGAGGCCGAGGCGGGCGGATCACAAGGTCAGGAGATCAAGACATCCTGGCTAACACAGTGAAACCCCATCTCTACTAAAAATACAAAAACTTAGCCTGGCGTTGTGGTGTGTGCCTGTAGTCCCAGCTACTTGGGAGGCTGAGGCAGAATCGCTTGAACCCAGGAGGCAGAGATTGCAATGAGCCGAGACTGCACCACTGCACTCCAGCCTGGCCGACAGAGTGAGACTCTGTCTCAAAAAACAAAACAAAACAAACAAAAACTTCAAACAATCTCGACATATAGCACATAGGAGCACTGTGGAGCTCTTCAAAATGCTCACACCAGGACTCCATGCCCAGAATTATTGATTCAAAAGCTCTGAATGTAGCTCCAAGCAACTGTATATTTAAAAGACTGCAAGGTGATCTGATAGATACCAAAAGTTGCAAATCACTGAAATACACATGTCAAGTGTTTACATTATAATCTCAAAGATGGGATTGATTTGAGAGTTTGATATGAAACAGTAAACACTCATAAGTTCCTTTCTCATAAGCTTATTTCTCTGTCTCTCCCTCTTTTTTTTATTTATTTTTTTTGAGATGGTGTCTCACTCTGTCTGCACCATCATAGCTCACTGCAGCGTCTACCTCCCCAGGCTCAGGTGATCCTCCCACCTCGACTTCCCAAGCAGCTGGGACCACAGACATGTGCCACCACACCTGGCTAAGTTTTGTAGAGACAGGATTTCACCATGTTGCCCAGGCTGGTCTCAAACTCCTGGGCTCAAACAATCCCCCTGCCTCGGACTTCCAAAGTGCTGGGATTATAGGTGTGAGCCACAGCGCCCACCCTTTCTGTCTCTCTTAACCCCCATCCCCATTAATCTATGAGCTCTTCCCAAAGACAGTTCATGTCATGTTCATCTTTGTACTCAGAAAAACAAACTCAGTTACTGGTACATGGAAAGCATTCTGCAAATAAATGCCAAGTGAAAAGCGAATAAATTCTGAATGCATTGAATTCCCATATATTCATCTTAGTATGTTCAAGGAAATAAGATGTGAACTGGGGGTCCCACATATTTAATGTCTAGATTTTATTGACAAAGTCAGAAAGGCAACAAGGATGAAAACACAAACACTAGAACAATATGTTTTAATCTCTTATGATTACAGATTTTAGGGCAGCTTAATGAAGGGTTCCCACGGCGATTATTTCTAGGAAGCCCTGGAAGAAACTACATGGGTAAACAAGTTAAATGTATTCAGGTGCACTGTTAGTACGGAACATTTGTAGCTTAGAAAGGTAGACACAGTGGACTGTGTTACCTTTGTTACAGTGATGAGCATCACCTTTGCCTTAAATAACCAGGAATTTCTATAAGCACTAATTTAGAAGCTACATAAAGCCTTCTGGGCCTGTTTCTTCCCATATCCTTTATAGCTATGCACTCTATACAGATTTTTTTACTGCTCCAGAGAGTTTTTCAGCATATACTAACTTGAACGTTTGTGTGCAGATCAATAAACTACACTTACATGTGAGTTACATTCATCATATAGAGAATCTAGTGAATGCTATGGGTTCTTCAACAGAGGCAAAGTGAACATTCAATAAAAACTTGCTATTTGATTCCAGGAGATTCACAGATATCCTGAAGTCCATCTACAAATCTTCTAAGGATCTTTAAAGCCTACGTTGAGAAACTACACAGTTGAGTAATTGCATAAAACTCATGCAGTCTATTTATACCAATGACTACACCAAACACAGACAGATGTATTAAAGGTATATACATGGCTCTCTGCCACACTAAATTATCACTGTCCATCAGTATACACCAAAATTCTTTCATTGCCACTGTTAAAACTTCAGACTCTCCTCATGCATTTCTTCTAGCTTTCTACCCTCCCACATGACAGAACAAAGAAAAGATTGACACTCTGTTCACCATGTTGCCAGTCCATGTGCATTAATTTGCTAATACATCCAACATGTCTGCTAGAAGGCTCAGTCATACAGTGGCAAAATTAATTAGGGCAACCACCCTTACAGCTGAAATACAGCCAACAACATGAAAATTTTCATGGCATTTGTATACATCTTTACGTAATTCATTGCATTTAAAAAGTTTCAGAAAAAGAGCCTTTCAGGATGGAATTTTCTTACATCTGCATTTCATTTTCAATATTTATGTTTACATGATTGAAAGAAATTTACCCTTTTAATATTAACAACACAATTGTTAAGGTATTTAGGAGTGCCTCTATGATTTCAGATAATTGTAACAGCCAAGCACTTAGTGGAGGTGAGCGTTGACAAGAGTCACCTGGGAGCTGCACCTTTAACGTGGCAGTAATTAGGCACTGAAAAGGCAGCCACCACCATTTACACTCAGTGTGAGCCCATTAAACTCATCCAGGTTATGCTGTTCATTCCTGCAGTGACTAAAAAACAAAATATTCATTTTGTAAAAGAATAATACACCTTTTCAAGTTCCTAGGACAATATTTATTGCACCAGAACAGTCATTCCACAAAAATAGCACTTTAATGGCCCAAAAGTTCCACACATGGGAAAAATGTTTACATCTGGCATCTGAAAATATAACATCATTATTAGTAAAAATCCCTAGATAAGTTCCAATGTTTGTAAATGTGACTAAAACTTAGGGTTATATTACAGATTACTTGAAGACTAAATTAAGAGTTTAATTAGGCATCACTAACCTCACCATGATACACACTTATATACAAAAAATATATATATATATTCTCAAACTTTTCTGGATACTATAAAGTTACATATATATATATAGAGAGAGAGAGAGTTATATATATACACACACACGTATACATATATATATACATATGTATATATATAGAGAGAGATGGAGTCTTGCTCTGTTGCCAAGGCTAGAGTGCAGTGTCACCATCTCGGCTCACTGCAACCTCTGCCTCCGGGTTCAAGCAATTCTCCTGCCTCAGCCACCTGAGTGGCCACCTGAGATTACAGGTGCATGCCACAATGCCCAGCTAATTTTTGTATTTTTAGTAGAGATGGAGTTTCATCATGTTGGTCAGATTGAGCTGGAACTCCTGACCTCATGATCCGCCTGCCTCAGCCTCCCAAAGTGCTGGGATTACAGGTGTGAGCCACCACACCCACCCTAAAGTATATTTTTAAATGCACAGAATGAATAAAGAAAATTCATCATCTCCTCATCACGCTTTTTTTTGGTCTGAGCTCCTTCCCATTTCTCTTCTGCTGTAGGGGTTACGTGACTTTGTTTTCAATGGCTTCATAATTTCCCATAATATAAGTCTACTGCAACTTATTTAACCGGTCTTATACTACTGATTGACTATTTGATGGATTATTTCTAGTACTGTCATCCCTCTATATGTGTGGGGAATTTGTTCCAGGGTCCCTGTGGATACCAATATCCTCGGTTGATCAAGTCTCTAATATAAAATTGTATAGTATTTGCATATAACCTTGTACACATCCTTCTGTGCACTTTAAATCATCTCTAGGTTACTTATAATACCTAATACAATGCAAATGCTATATAAATCACTGTTCTACTGTATTGGTTTTTATTTGTATTGTTTTTATTGTTGTATTTTTTTTAATATTGTGCATCTGAGGTTGGTTGAATCCACAGATACAGAACCCACATACATGAAGGGCCAAGTGTATTTTTGGCTACTACAGACAACATTACATAAAATTTTCTTGATTATTGTTAAACATACAATTTTATACATAGGTACAAATATATTCATAATTTTCTAGATGTGGAATTGTTAGGTGAAAGCACATGAGATTGTAATTTTGATTTAAAGGGCTACTACTAAAATGCCTTTGAGATAGGATGCAGCAATTTATACCCTGCAATAATGCAGCAGAGTTCCTGTTTCTCCACTCCTTTATACTTGGCATATTGTCAGACTTTTTGCTGTTTGTTGGTGTGTCATGTGAAAATATGACATTTTGTTAGATATCTAGTTAGCCTCCCTTTCACTAAATATGAAGTTCAGCATATTTTGCTTTCTTTTCTATTGGTTTTGGTGAGCTTTTATATATTTTTTAAAAACTAGCCCTTAGCTTTCAAATACATTTTAATTTTTTCTACTTCGAGATTGGTATTTTGACTTAAAAAAAATGTTGCCAGGCGCAGTGGCTTACGCCTGTAATCCCAGCATTTGGGAGACCAACACGGGAGGATCACCTAAGGTGAGGAGTTCAAGACCAGCCTGGCCAACATGGTGAAGCCCCGTCTCTACTAAAAATACAAAAATTGGCCAGGTGTGGCAGGCACCTGTAATCCCAGCTACTCAGGAAGCTGAGGCAGGAGAATCACTTGAACCTGGGACACAGAGGTGGCAGTGAGCTGAGATCACGCCATTGCACTCTAGCCTGGGGAACAACAGCGAGACTTTGTCTCAAAAAAAAAAAAAAAAAAAAAAAAAAAAGGTGTGTGTGTGTTTGTGTGTGTAGCCAGGCACAGTTTTGATTTCTATACTTATCTATTTTTAGAGATAGGGTCTCTCTCTATTGCCCAAGCTGGAGTGCAGTGGCATGATCATAGCTCACTGAAGCCTCAACTTCTGAGTTCAAGTAATCCTCCCACCTCAGCCTCCCCAGTAGCTGGGATTATAGGCACATGCCATCATGCCTTGCTAAAGTTTTTTTTTTCTTTTTTTGTAGAGCCGGAGTATTGCTGTGTTGCCCAGTCTGGTCCCAAACTCCTGGGTTCAAGTAATCCTCCTGCCTCAGCCTCCCAAAGTACTGGGATTATAGTTGTGAGCCACTGCGCCCAGCCTCCTTTCCCATTCTTAATGAGAAGTCCTTGGAGATGTTTTGATCAAGAACTATAGGTAACAGTTGAAGTTTTATATCTGAATCAACAGAAATCAATATTCTTTCTGGAGTATTAGTAACTCTTTCTCTAATCTCCAACTGAATAATAAAAATACAGTTAGGTATCTGAATTAATGTATTTAACAATTAATGTATTTAATGTATTTTATTGAGCAACTACTATGTATCAGTCTTCTTTTCAGGCACTTGGGATACAGAAATGAATGAACTAGACCAAGATTCCTATCCTTATGAAATCAGGAATAGGAGTACTGATAAACATTTCCATTTATTAATAAGAACTACAAAGATCACTTCTATGAAGTAAAATACAATTACATTTTCAAGTAATTCAAGAAAGAATTACTTCTCTTCTCAGAAGGAAATCTTTCACTTTCCTAAAATTTTAAGTTTCCCAAATATTTCTTTAGTGGTCATGTCTATGAGTGCCCACAGATTTAAAGTATGTAACATGCAACCTCTATTGGAAGAGTGGGTCTTTTCTAGATAGTTAGTAGATCTTTACTAACTCAAAATTTTGAGAACTGTATAGTACAATGGAAATATGTATTGCTGTCTTTAAAACCCTAAAGTGACTTGTGTATAAAATAGAAATAAATCTGTGGCACTACACTCAGCACAGTGCTAGACACTTAGAGCTACACTATCTATACAAAGAGATCACTCAGGGGAGCAGAGGGAATAAAGCCATATACCCCATTCGATCTTAAGACAGAATTCTTTCATCAAGTGACCCACCTCTCCAGAGAATAGCTTCTTACAGCCCTATTTAGACCCTGGTGTGGATTTGCAAATTAAATGAAAAGACCATTAGAAAACATTTCTGTTTAAAGTGCTAAATGGGCTGCAACTTTCAAAACTAACCAGCCTGCCAAATTGTGATTTAAAGTGAAATTGGCATGAGCAGACATTTCCACATCAGCCTGTAGCACATCTGGTCCAGACCAAACAAACAGAAGATTTATTCTGTCAGGGAGATCATTTAGCATTCCTTTTCATGCTTCAGAAGGAGCCTGTACCTGTCACTCACCAAAGCGGTCGGCTTTTGGTGGCTAGGCTCTGTTGCTCTCCCTGACTAGCCTTGATCTAATACTTCTAAGGAGGCTCATGTGCACCGCTCCACCTGGGAGCCCAGTACCCATGCCAAGTTCATTTCCATAGTCTTATAGAAACCTCCTGGAGGATTTCAAACATCTGCTCATAAGTAAAGAAACATTGTCTTGAGCTCTAACAGTAATATAAAGGGCAACTGAACCTTCTTTTGCAAATAAAGCAGAGCTGATAAATGATCTTATTTCATAAGACTGGGGGCAAGTATTTGTGTGTCTTTCTAAGTTCAAATATTTAAAATATAGTCCATTAATCATGGGGAAAATCAGATGTATCCAAAGTTTTGCCATTTAGTGATGTATAGTAAGGATTGTAAAATAGGTTTAAAAGTCTGTCATTTTTCTAAAACTAAATGAATATATTTACAAAAACTATGTCATTATTCCTAAAATGAATAACATTCTCTCTCTCTCTCTCTCTCCCCCCCCCCAACCCGCCCCCTTTAGCTACAGCCTCAGACACAGCCAAGTATAGTGCTCTTGCTGCATGAAGCCAAATAGCCACTTTCTTCTCTGGAATGTTAATCTGCTCTTATTGGAGTTAGCAACCCCGGGAGGATCGCTTCCTGACTTGTCCCATTGAGAAAAATAAAATAAAATAAAAAACACTCCTCTTTCCCACTCTGGAGTGCTGTGAATACGCAGAAGGGATAGATACACCACCACTGAGAATTCCCACGTCTCCTTATGATGTTGCTATACGAGGATATGAAAGATTCTGTTTTAATCTAAACAAAAACTGAAAAGGGAATTTTTTTTGTGTGTTGATGCACATATTTTTTCTAATATTTAGCTAAAATTTACCTCTAATTATTCCTTTAAGAAATAAATGAGTTAGGCATAATGTTCTCCAATGCCCCTCCAGTTGTAACACAATTACCGTGAATTATCATGGTGGTTCCTTTGTCCTTGAGGAATTTATTTAATTCATAGACACTATTACTTTGCTTTCATGCTGACCTGTGAATCAAGGTCTAGGAAAACAGAGGGAGTTTATCACATAAACATAGAAAAGGTTTTTATCTTACTTAACTTATAAGAAATGCATTTTTTTTTAATCTAGAGATTTCCAAGGCAGTTTTTAAAGTATGCATCAAAGAAGGCACACAGTTTATACAAATATTTTCATCCCTTTTGGTTTGTTATAGCACCAAGATAGTATGAAGGGTGAATTACCTCTACACTTGTTTCATGTCTGTCCCTCCTACTGAGGCATTAATAGATGTGATACCATGAGTACTACATTGTTAATACTCAGCTAAATCTCTAGAGCTCAGAAAATGCTCTTCTCAAATTCATACAGAACATTCTTATATAGGTTATGCTCTAGCTACTGCATTTGTAATGAAAAATATGTAACTACACCAAAATCCTGCTTCTTCAGAAGGAAACAACAAAAATGAGCCTTCCATAACAACAAAAATTAATTGCAACCAATCTTGAAATATCTTGACATGAAATGTTGGAAATTTCTTAGAGTATCTGAACATTTTATCTACTTGAAATATGTTAAGTCAGAGAAAAAGACATAGAATGATATTTAGTACCTAACTAATTCACTTATGGATACATTTACTTGTATCCTTATTTGAAGATATAATGTTAACATTGAAAATAGTATGCATGTATACTTTCACCATAAAAATTGGAGTAATACCATATAGAGAAAGATTTCATCCTTCCTTGGTGAACCTGAAGAACTTCAAAATAAAAAAGAATACATCTGATTTTAAAAAGTTATAGTCAGTCAGGCGCGGTGGCTCATGCCTGTAATCCTAGCACTTTGGGAGACCAAGGCGGGCAGATAGCCTGAGGTCAGGAGTTTGAGACTACCATGGGCAACATGGTGAAACCCCGCTTCTACTAAAATACAAAAAAGTAGCCAGGTGTGGTGGCACATGCCTGTAGTCTCATTTACTCAAGAGGCTGAGTCACGAAAATTGCTTGAACCCAGGAGAGAATGATAGGAATTAGAAAGTTACTTTATTTTTCTAGTTTATATTCCTTTAAAGACTACATTTAGAATTAAAGAAGAGAAGCTCAAAGCAGACAGGAGGTGACTTTGTTTTAATAGCTCATTGGATTGATTGATAGGTTGAAGAGATAAAAAAGTAATCTACTTATAAAATATAGAGATTTAGTCCATGAAAAAATGATGTGCAGCTTATAAACTGTGTCTCAGTGAGATCATGCAATGTCATTTGACTGTTAGGAATCTCTAATCAGAAATAATTTATCATATAAATAGCCAAGAAACAAACAAACAAAATCAAGGAAAAGTAAACAGTCTTGATCATCAAAATAATGGGTAATGTATATGGAAGGAAAAAAAACAGCAGAAGCAAAATATGTTCAGAATATATAAAAAGACTATTTGGGAACAATAAAATTTTATTGAATACATTCTCAAAATGGGGCACTTTGAAACTTCTAAGAACATCCTTGTAGATGTATTATTTTGGGTTTGGTTTTCCAAATATTTAACACATTTCATATGCAATTAATTATCTATGAAGCTTTCTTATCAAAGTTTTCACTCTATTTAAATAATGTTATCAGAATTTAAAAAAATAGTGTACTAAACTCAGGCATTGATTTGTGCTGTTCTCAATTTCCTAAAAATCTCAACTCATATATGTCAAAATTGTAGTCTTTTCAAAGTGACTAAAAACATGGACATAATGATAAGGTTTCACAAATGGCAGAAAGTTTTACTGTCTAACAAGACCACAGCAAGGTTTTTAAAATGTATGGGAGTTGATTTAAGTCTCTGTAGATAGCTAGTTTGGATTGAGAAGGAAAACGTTCCATCAAAAACTCAGCACAAAATTTTTTGAGAACGTTCTGCTTATGAAGTCCTGTACTTGATACTTTAGCACATTTAAAAGTCTAGAGAGACAAAAATACCAAAAAAAAAAAAAGTCTGAAGAGATTGTAGAATAATAAGGCAATTACAAGTGCCTAACCAAATGCTACTTATGCTAAATAGCATATGCCATAAGGCCAAAAATAAATTAAAATTTAATTAAATGTAACAGTATTAGCTTATTAATACATAAAAAATAAATATACTTAAAGAGAAATTAAATTTTATTAAGTAGGAGTTATCAGAATAGTCTAGTTTTAAATTTTGAAAAGCATCCTTTTAGATTTATTGTATTATTTGGGGTTTAGGTTTGTAAATTTCAACACATACCATATGTATTTAATTACCTATTAATCTAACTGCCCCCTCCCCCAACACCATCAAACAATATTCAATTTTACCTTTGTGATCATTCATGGACATGTGCATAGATTGTGGTAGTGTTGTGGTTTTTTGCATTTTATCATTTTTGTTAGGGACATGACTCTTTAAAATGGACCCCTAATGTAGTACTAAAGAGCTGTTCCTAAGCACAAGAAAGCTAGTGCCTCGTGGAGAAGATGCATGTTAGATATGCTTCATCCAGGCGTAAGTTATATAGTACCGGTAGCCCTAAATTCTATGTTAGTGAATCAACAAAATATTGAATATAGTGTTTTTAAGCAGAAATACACATAAAGCAAGGTTATGTATTGATCTGTTGACAAAAATGTAAAAAATGTGACCTGAGGCTCACAGGAACCTAATCCTGCATTTCTCTTAGGAGCAATGGCTCCATTTTAGCTACATCAGTGTTCACAATGACTTTAGAGAACATAACCACTAATATTGAGAATTGACTGTGTATCTATGTTTGTATATGTGTTTGTGTGTATATATGGGTTCTTTTTTAAAAATAAAACCCAGAAGTCATCAAACTTGAAAATTACTTCAAATTCCACTATTTGGGAAAATATTAGAGGAGAAAAGCAGAAATAACATTGGATTTTAGTTGTGCATAATATTTTTAGCCATTGAAATTTCCATAAGGAGTTTTAGCACATGCAGTTAATTTGCATGAGAGACAGCTGGAGCATATTGGCTCTTTCAAAGCCACTATGATTTATCAACTCAATAATGCATGAGCTTAGACAAAGTTATACAACTGTCTATATTTTTAACAAGGTGATAGAGTAAGAAATTTGCTAAAGCAGCCATTCCAGACCCAGGTGACTAAAAGAAGGTTAGATCATTTACACAAACTGGAGCACAATTTTACAGTCCTGCTTTATTTTTGGCCTTGGATTTTTTTTCCTGAAAATAATATTTTGTTTGGAAAAAGTGCCAAACTTACAAACAGACAGTTTGGGACACTGAAGTCATGTGTTCTTATAAGCTATTATTACAATATGGAGAGAGTCAAATTAAAATCTCTACAAAGTTACCTCTGGAAATAGATTCAACTTGCAGAGGCAGGCTCTAAAAAAGACTAAACTATTTTTCTCTGTTTATTCAATGAAATTGAATGGCCTTTATTTATTAAACTCCAAATGGCAAAAAATGGTTCATAGGAAATGTCTCTTTTTTAGATTCAAGTCTCTTTTATGGTCTTTGTTAGGATTTGAGGAGAATGAAGCCAGATACAATTAAGAAGTTACTGTGTAAGAAGAAAAGGAAACAAACTTTTGTCTACCTTTATCATAAGGTTGTCACAGGGAGTGCCCATTATTTAATTCTCCTGACATGGTTGAAATACTACTTGGTTTCTATTTTTTAAAAAAGAAGTTATTGTTATAGTAGACACATAGGTTGCAAAAGCTGAATACATGGACTTTGAAGTTATGTGTAGCAACACAGAGGATAGAAAGCAAATAGAATTTAAAATATTGCAATTGAAAAGATACTGTTATGACTTAGTATTCAATGATTACTGGTATAAAAAGGAAAGAAATTATTTGAAGACTCAAAGTTTCTGTGGCTAGGTGACTAGAAGAGTAACTGTATCTATTTTAGAACAAATAGAAAAGTTTGAATTTAACCATTATAACTAATTTTGGGCATCCATTAGAACTCATTTCAGGCATTCATATCTACAGGTCATAAACTTCAATACCAATATGCTCACGCTACAAGATATCAAATGTCTATCTTATTCAGACTTCTACCACTTCCCCGCTAATGAGATACAAGAAGAAGGATAATAAAAAATAAATTTCATGAGTATCATTTGCGCCCAGTCATCTTCCTTGCCAGAATGTCTTGGACTGGTAGGTTGAAGCCAGGAATTGGCCAACAGCATCAAACAATAAGTTTGCTGATGTGAGGCCAAAAGTTCTAGTAAGCCTCCCACTGAAAAAGGCTACTGAAGTGTACAAATAAATCAAGTATCAAGATATAAACACTTTGTTTCAGTCAGCCCAATCTTACTTTAAATGCCAAGTCAAGTGAGGACAGGGGAACCAGAAACGGTGTACTACACAGTTACTAGTAACCACAGGAGTAACTGGAAAAAACCTCCTCCTTGATAGTTAGGTTTGGAGAGGCATCCATACTGCCAGAGTTTAGAATTAAAGTATATTACCTATAACTGTGTACAAATCCCTAATTTTATAGGGGAGAAAACCGAGATTCAATGTTGTACATTTAATCAGTGCAGAGGTGAAAATAGGAACCAAGTCCTCAAACTCATACAGTCTCAAAATTGAACAATCTCTCTAAGAGATCAACCACTCTCAGCCGGGCGCTGTGGCTCACGCCTGTAATCCCAGCACCTTGGGAGGCTGAGGTGGGCAGATCACCTGAGGTCAAGAAATCGAGACTATCCTGGCCAACATGGTGAAACCCCGTCTGTACTAAACGTACAAAAATTAACTGCGCATGGTGGCACGCGCCTGTAGTTCCAGCTATTTGGGAGGCTGAAACAGAAGAATCGCTTGAACCCAGGAGGCGGAGGTTGCAGTGAGCCGAGATCACGCCACTGCACTCCAGCCTGGATGATAGAGTGAGATTTCATAAAAAAAAAAAAAACAAAAACAAAAAACAAAACAAAAAAAAACTCTCTAGAACAGCAGTTCTCAAACTTTTCTTTGCATTAGAATTCCATGGAGGGCTTATTAAAACACAGATTGCTAGACTCTACCCCCAGTCTTTATTATTCCATAGGTCTGGGGTAAAACCAGGCAATCTGCATTTTTAAAAGTTCCCTGGTGCTGCCGACCCTGCTGGTCTTGGAAGTGAACTCTGATAACTATCGTTCTATACCTTCTAGTCTAATATGTATTCCATTCTAACAAATTGCATCTCAGGAAAAAATGAACTCTGCCCTGATATGGCTAGTCACAACAGTTAAAAAAAAAAAAAAAAAGATATAGTCTGAGAAATCATGACAATATGGGCAGATATCATGATGGCATAGCTAGAGCAACTCTTCATTCCACTCAAAAACCAAAGTATTTTTCAGCCAATGCATATCTTGTGGCTACTCTATAACTAAGAGTTATTAATCTTCTGCTTCTCATCCCAGTGCGAAAACTTCTTGGACTTAAAGCGAAGAGTATTATCAGGATTTCTCTGGAAGCAAAGAAAGATGAGATCATTTAGCTGTCTTTTTCCCCCAGGTATTGAAGTAATATGATAAAAATTATACAGTGGCAGCATTGATTATCCAAAGTCTAGGTATGAAGTTTAGCAAGCAAAGATATATACACATAAAAAAGGTCATCACTAGATAATAGAGATGAGGAAGTCAATAGAAGCACCAGAGCTCCATTGGAACAGAACACCTCGATACATCTATTGTATATAACTACTATGTACAAGTTATTGTGTGTGATGTGAGTGAGTGGGGTGGATAGTGAGAAAGACCTAGCCCTGCCCACAAGGGGCTTTATCTAAATCTAATAAGATGCTGAATGTAATAGCATGTATATTATAGTATATTTGTGCAAATGTGTATGTAGTGTATGCATATTAAAGTGAGTAAATTTAAACAAGTGTTTCAGAATGAATATTGAAAGAGGTTTTAAGAAATACAACATTCTGAGAAAGAAACAACAGTGGCAAATCTGGCATTCTGTAAAGTAATCATGATGCATTTTAAATGAAAATGGCATGCAGTATCAAAGGAGAATCAATACCTTTGAGTAACAGGCAACAAAAATAGTTTACAAACTATTGAAAACTTCATATAATTTTTCAATAATTCTATAATTTTTATCTACTTTCCTATCTACATAATCAGAAACTTGATATTTGGTCATGAATATTTTAAACTTACTGTTGTCTGCTTATATATCCCAAACTTTGTAAGTAATCATCAAATCTAAATTACCGACCCTTATACTTTACTTTGAAATATGTCTATGGAATAACATAAAATATAAAAAGAATTCAATTTTAAACTCTCTAAAAATCAATTAAGTATCTAATGATCTATTAGAGTGAAATAACATCAAAAAATATCACATCTTGTGCCCCTCATTTAATATAAGTGCACTATGAATCCAAAGGTGTCTCCTGGCATATATACATGAATCTCTTGATACTACTATAGAGAAAGACATAATTTCTTCCTGAGGTTGGAATCTGCCAAGGCCTTCTCTGTCTGTCATGTAGAAGAACAGTGATGTTGAATGTATTTGCAAGAGCAAGAAAGCAATTCAGCAGATACAGAAAAAAAATTGCAAGCCAACTGTCAAAAGGAAAAATGGGTCTTACCCACCAGTCACAAAAGGACCTATCAGTGTAACAAAACAGTATCAACTATGAATGACAACAGTTTTAAATGTAAGATAAAATGCAACTTTGTACAAATATACTACAAGGAATTCTCTAAGTACTTAAAAAAAAAAAAGTAAATTGAAAGGAAGGGTCTGTCTAGAGGTTATTTGCTCATCCCAACAGAGAGCATGATGAAAACTTCAACATTCACCTTTGCGGAAATGAATCTCGAATCTGCACGTCTACGCTGTCCTTTTTCCAAGGGTTGTCCTGAATCTTTATAAACCTTCTGGGATTTCCGCTGGAATTTCTAGCTAGCGTCAAGCACAAAACAGAAATATTGTTCATGCTGCTTACCTAACTGCCATGACTTTGATGCTGTTACTGATACCACAAGCATAGGTTAAGCCGAGTCACGTTGACAGATGAACGATAACAAACATCTATCATGTATCACTTTCTTTTCAAAGTTTCATTGGGCCTTGACCACTATGCAATGAAATCTAAATTTCATTTAGATTTTATTTATAAATGATAGCATTCATTTAAGGACTTTTCCAACAATCTAGACAACATTCTTTCTTTTTTTTATTTCCTGTCTCCCTATTATTCTATAGAAGACTTGTGCCCTGGTCAAAACAAATCTTCTCACTATCCAGAACACCCTTAAACTCCATGCTGACCTAGCTTATTTATGGCACATTCCCTTGCCTAGAATGTCCATCTTTACTTTTCAATAAATACTGAGGCTTTCCTTGTTCAATAAAAATAAATACTGCAGGTAAAAAAAAAAAACTAAAGATGAACAATATGGAATGGATTTAGCCATGAAAAGCTCATCAGTGGCCTTTACTAGATCCATTTCCGTAGCATTTCAGAGGCAATATTTAAACAGTAGAAACTGAGGAGGGAGTGGAAGACTGGAAACCTAAGAGAGCAAGTATAGCTCAGGAACATAGCTATTAACAGAAGGGAGGAAAAGTGAGCACAAGCTATCTAAGAGCAAAGGTCAAGAAAGGATTCTTTGTTTTCTTTTTAACATTGAAAACAATTGAGCATATTTAAAGACTGATTCAAAAGAAGAGAGTAGAGATACAGGAATGAGGGTATAGATGAGCCAAACATCTGAGAAGGTGAGACTGGACTGAAGCTAGAACACAGGTGAGGAAATCAGTCTCAAAACGACTATTTTTCACAATTTCAGAACAAGAAGAAAAGACAGAATCAAGTAACTATAAACTACTGGAAGTGTTTATAGTAAAATTAAGAAATTTCCAACTTGATTGCCTCCAACGTGTTGTTTTATTTTGCTTTATTTTGTTTTCAGTAATATTGACAGTGAGAAGAAGATAGAAGGGTAAGTAGCTTTTAAAAAGCAGAGAAGATTTCAAAATTTGGCTGTGGACAATTGGTGAGGCAGTGCTTGCAAGAACCTATAGAAAATTTCTCAGACTGTGTCAAGGGCCCAGTTGATGTTGAAGAACATGAATGTATGTGTGGTGATTATTATGTAGCAGTACTCAGAAAAATTGGAGCCCACATGTAGAAGCTGGAAAGGCAATAAGTAGAATCCATCTAGGACTGGATTTTGCTAACATGAAAAGATAATAAAGAAAGGAAGTTGAAAAAAAATGGAGAGAATGTTAAAAGCAGTAGATCCCAGGTAAATAATTATAATAATAATACAAGACTGTAGAGAGATAATAAAACAAAAAGAAAAGTTGAGACATCAACCTCATAATTGGAGACCTTTATTCTAAGTGAAGTAACTCAGGAATGGAAAACCTAACATCGTATTTTCTCACTAAGTGTGAGCTAAGCTATGAGGATGCAAAGGCATAAGAAGAATACAATGGACTTTGGGGACTCAGGATAAAGGGTGGGAGAGGGTTGAGGAATAAAAGACTACACATTGGGTACAGTGTACACTGCTTGCATGATGGGTGCACCAAAATCTCAGAAATCACCACGAAGAACTTATTCACATAACCGAATACCACCTGTTCCCCAAAAACCTATTGAAATAAAAAATAAAACAAAATACAAGTATGATGAAACTAAAAAACTGAGGCAGCTGGAAATAAACGACATGTGGTCAGAGAATTGGGAGTCGACATTAAGGTTTCAGAAACAGAAGAATTTCGAGTCCTACGAAGTTCTAGTTTCTGAATTATTATTGACAAACCTTATGCTGTTCCTCACTCTCTGTTCCTATCATGTTCCCCGCTTCTTAAATAGGAATCCAATATTTGATTATTCTTCAACCTTTCTCCTATGCCATCTGAACCTCTCATGGAAGAGTAAGATAAATACTTACCACATCGTGTGCACTTTTGTTTCGTAAACCAAACCTGGTGCCTCCATGGAAACCTGAGGGAAACCCCATTCTCTCAAAATACATGGACCTCAAAGTCAAGAGAGAAGATTGGTTACTGGTTTTCAGTCCCATGCCCAGACCATTAGTTTTCTCCTAATGTTTCAAAATATGCTCTCTGGAGACTTTTGTTATTCAGCTATAGTACCTCCTTTTTCTCCTCATGCTAGTCATCCTACTGTCCGATTTAACTCACAACTCAAATACCTAATTTCTCCTATACTAAAATCTAAAATCTGTCCAACATCCCAAAAGTGTTTAATATCTGTGTGGATGCTCTAACCTGCACGCTAGCATCTCAGTTACTTGAGCTTTCTATTTTCCAGAAAGACAATCTTGTTGCTCAAAAAAAAAAAAAGAAAAAAAAAATTGGAGTTAATTAATCTTACTGTGGCTCAAGAGAACACTACCTGAATAGAGTCCAGATAGTATCCCAAAAGAGGAAAGAAATTGAAAGGTCCTTGTAAAAATTTGGGAGTTTGGGCCCAAGTAATTTAAGATGGGTCTCTCAAGAGGCCATTAATTAGGACTGGGCAAAGTTAGGATGTAATAGTTTTTTGTATTGGTGACACAAGGAGGCAAAGGTCTTGAAGTAAGTCATGAAGAGATCATTGTTGCCGTGATAAATATGTTACCAGTTCAGGTGAGCAACCTATTGTTCTGTATAGATAGACATTTGCCCAGTTAAGCATGTTTGCCTGGATAAATTGATGTACAAGAATTTCCTGAGGCAAACAGTGAAGCTGTTTATTGTGTGTGGTCTTATCTTCCTTGCTAAGAATTTTTCAGAACAAATGATTAAGTTATATTGATACAGATGTTCTCAGTTTTCACAGAGTTGACCAAAAGGAGAAAAGATCCTTCTTGAATTATTTCCCCAGGACAAAAATCACTCCTTGTAAGGAATAAGAAGTTGTAGCATGAAATCAAACGTGTTATTTCGCTGTTGAACGTAAGGCAAACTGTTTCCATTACTGTGTAATTTGATCTCACAACCAAAGTCAGTTCACTAGAAATAAAAGAAAAACAGACAACGTAAGTTTTCTCTATGGTCCAGGACCATCAGCTGTTAGTTATTCTTGCAGACAGACTTTTTCCTATGAAAGAAAAGCATCACCAAGGTGAAGTTCTCATAAGAGTTTTCTTGTCCGTCACAATTTGCACTACTTGGACTCTACAGTTCTAAATCAAGAAGACTCTTCAGCAAACCTGCCATTTCTCCTTCTTTCTTTGATTCAATTTCTTTGAAATCTGGCATGAATCAGCTCCCCAACTTATCGCTTTCCCTGGAGCCATTTCTCTTAGTGTCTCTTCTCCTTCCCTGATTTATAGGAGAGGTTTGCCGCCTCCTTTGCACTCAACAGCCACATTACTAAAAGGATTTCGTCCTCTTGGCTTTCAGAATGGAAATGTTAAGTTTTCCACAGAGGACATTCCCTGGAGGGGAGTTTTGCTCACACCCGAGAATGGATGTCAGTTAATATTTAGACACAATTAATTAATGGTAAACCCTAAGGCAAACTTTGCTGTTAGGAAAATCAGACTGTATCCCCGATTAAATGAAGGGCTGCTTCCTTTCTGCAGATGTTTGTTCAATTATCAGCAAAGACTGACATCACGTGCTTGGTGGATGCAGACATAGGTTAATTAAGAATATTTAAGATGTATGACAGAAAGAGTGTCGGGCTTTCTCAAGCTAAGCTGCCAATGTTTCCCTACCTCCTAACTTTCTCTTCATATAGTTCCTTTTTCTACCACACCTCAGATTTCAGTCCATGATGTCATAACAAGCTTCCAGATTTCTGAAAAGCTCCTCGAGTCGCTCTGAGGGCTTTTAAAGACCTTCCTCAAGTCATTTAGCCTACAGGGACTTGAAACATTTATCATTCTATTCACTGAGAACCATTGGAGGATGTATTTATGTTTTTGCTGCAGTGAATACAGAAGTCTGGATATGGCTGAATCTAATAACTGAAGGTTTTATCTTGACATTGTAAATATAATGAAAATGTGTACAAAATGGGATATGCTATTTATGAGGTTCTAAATAACAAAATGGACTCAGCCCAAGAATGTTTGTTCATTTCTTCATTTTCAATTAAATGCCTGAAATGAATTTATTTCTGAATAAATGCATTTAATAAATATTTAGCAAATGTTCAGTGTGTTTTAACCACCTTGAAGGATTAAAAAAAAAAATTCAAAAGGGAACCCCCGGGAGGGAAATAAATGAAATTTTTTGGGATGAGAACATTTCTTCCTTCTCCAGATATGAAGTGAGTTGCACATTTGGCCTAACTCAACACTTCTTATTCACTCATGGCCAGCTTGAAAAGACAGACTGGTCATATAGCCCATTCCCTTTCTTGTCCCTTTATCTTGGGACCCAGTCCCTCTCCCTTATAAGTTTCAGGGCTTGCTAGATGTTCATTGCCATGTTGCCCCATCCCTAGCAGTGTTCGCCCATGGTAGTGTTTGCCTATTCCAGGGTGCTTTTTACTGGATAAATAACTGTCCAATTCTGGAATTCTGTTAGGCACCCTACTTGCCCGTAGTATCACTTAATCAAAAATAATTATGTCACTTTATATCCCTTTCACCTCATTGTTTTATCTCAGCTGGTTCAGAACATAGGTGCAAAAAGGGATCCTATTGATTTAAAAAACACTCACATTCTAGTAAAGTAGATAAATAACTATAATAAATATTTACTTTTTTTTTTTTTTAGGTGGAATCTCACTCTGTCACCAGGCTGGAGTGCAGTGGTGCGATCTCGGCTCACAGGTTCAAGCGATTCTCCTGCCTCAGCCTCTCTGAGTAACTGGGATTATAGGTGTGAACCACTACACCTGGCTAATTTTTGTATTTTTAGTAGAGACCAGGTTTCACCATGATGGCCAGGATGGTCTTGATCTTCTGGCCTCGTGATCTACATGCCTCAGCCTTTCAAAGTGCTGGGATTACCGGTGTGAGCCACTGCACCCGGCCAACATTTAAGTTTCAATGTGTCTAAGAAATATATAAAAGTTAAAACAATTATTTCCAGTTGGGGTGTTAGCAGTTGTAGCAAGAATCAAGAAAGAGTTCTATAGATTGTACCCTCAAGGATGATAAGGGGCTTATCTGTTTGTTTCATATTATCTTTCCAACATACAGCCACAATAAATTGAACTAATGAAAAAGGTGGAGACTTGAATGATGACCAGGGTTAAGAATGGGGGATAACCAGGCCTGATGGCTCCCACCTGTAATCCCAGCACTTTGGGAGGCTGAGGTGGGAGAATAGCTTGAGGCTAGGAGTTCAACATCATCCTAGGCAACATAGCAAGACCCCATCTCCATTTAAAAAAAAAAAAAAAAAAATTGAAAACTAGCCAGGTGTGGTGGTACATACCTGTAGTCCCAACTACTCAGGAGACTGAGGTGAGAGGATTGTTTCAGCTCAGGAGCTTGTGGCTGCAGTGAGCTAAAACTGTGCCACTGCACTCCAGTCTGGGCAACAGAGTGTGAAGTTGTCTCTTGAGAAAAAAAAAAAGAAAAGAGAGAGAGGGGAGAATAGGGATAGAGAGGAAGAGAGAGAAATGGAAATCTTTTAGACAAATGAGAACCAACTGATTAATGTCCAGGGGTAAGAACTATGTGTTTTTCTTAAGAATTGAATAGAGCAAAAATGCTCAATTAATCAAAATTTGTTATCTAAAATAAAAGCATAAAATCCATTTAATGCAGAAAATACCTTGTTACAGTATTTTTTTCCCAGAGTAGCCTGGGACATCTCTATGATTTACATATTGAAACGAAACCACGGTGACAAATATAAGTCTATATACATGCTGTAAAATAAAAAGCAAGTTAATAATTCATTTATTCCGATTTTTAATGCTGCCTTTTGAATGTGGCAGAGATTTCTAACCAGCATTCCTGGCACTCAACCAATTGTTTTAATAAATTATAACTTCTAATCTATAATACTTATATGGCTATAGCCACTAAAAGGTACCAGAGTAGAGGCAAATGTCATGCCAAACTTTGGAGCTAGGTTCATAAAAGGAAATATTTAAAAATATTAAATTAGCATTCCTTCCAGATATATTTTCTCATTTAGCTTCATTTTAAAATTAGGTGGCCACCACTTCTGACCCAATTCCTCCTAATTTCGTAGTCAGCAAACAACTCGGCCTAGGAACTCCTGCTCACTGAGGACCTTCTTGAGTTAGGGTGCAGAGTGACACTCACAGAAATAACGGCAGGCCCTGTTTTGTTCTGCAGAGTTGTAAGCAACAAGCCTCTGAAACATGATCAACGAAAACTTTGTTTGTTGCCCTTTTCTTAAAAACAAAACAAAACAAAACAAAAACAAAAAACAGTATTTTTAAAGGAATAAAAAATGAACTTTCCAAAGAACAAAGGAACCAGCGGCTCTAGATATATTTTAAGCCTAAGGAAAGTTAGAAGCCAGAAGAGAATATGAGTGGCAGGACACATACAGTCGACCTTTAAAGGTTTGATTTCTGTTTTAAGTTCTGCAAACGCCCCTGGCTTTCCCCCACATAAAATAAAAAAACCTGACTTATGTTCAAATGTGGCCTTCGCCCTTCACCCTAACACCAAACACCATGAGGAAAAAAAATTAGGGGTGGGAAGGCGACATGTCTATAAAGATATGAATATCCATCCCGCTGTACCAACTGAATCAAAGATGAAGCTCTGAGATTTGAGCTTGGTGCAGAATCACGATGTAGTGTGATGATTCTTAAGCATGGGGGTCAGACTCAGACAGCACTTTACTGCAGAGCTGGTGAAGACGCTGCACTCCCACCTCCTCTCCAGACCATCCTTCAGGAAGGCCTACCAAGATCCTGCACTTGACCCTGGATGTGAGCCCCGTAAGGCAAAATCGCTTTGATCTCTGATATTTGTTTCATCTGAAGGTGAACTCCTCAGATCATCAATACTCTGGCTGTGTCTATGCTAGCATTATTAGGCAATGCAGAATTGAAAAAAAAATCAGCAAATTAAAATAAAGGAGGCCATGAGACAAACGTACTTTAGTCTAAAATATTTAGATAATGAAGAAAATGGCCTTGTTAGCTAAAAGATATAGATTTGATTCAGTTTTCAATTTTAGTCTTGGATGGACTAAGTTTCATTCTCTGCTCAGGTACACAGATTAGTTCATTAACAGTAGAGACAGACTATCAAGAGGGCGATTCAGACCAATTTCTTACACGTTCAATGTTGTTTTTTTGCTAGTGGTCATTAAATTAAGAACAATTTAGGAAAGTAGTAATTACTGTGGATTTTCATTCTCGTTCAACATCCTAATATAGATTTTAAATCTACTAAAATTTTAAAATTCACACAGCCAAGTGAACTCATATGTTAAAAACACAGAATTTTTTGAATCACTGAGAAATAGATATACTAATAGGAAAAACTGGTGAAAATCTGAATATGCGATGAATATATCAAGGAATACAAATGGTCAATAAACATATGTTGAAACTCACTAGTAAAATTTAAAATATCAAATTAAAGTGAGATACAGCAGCACATTTATTAAATTGGCAATGATGAAAAATAAAGGAAGAAAAAAAGGATAATACCAAGTGACGATAGGACTTCTTGGTCTTCCATGCACAGCTGTTTAGAATGCAAACAGCTATAACCTTTCTGGAAGGCAACTCAGCAAGCTACAGCTGAAGTGTTAATAATGAGCACATTATTTGTCCCTGCAATAGCATTTCCAAGGTTAATTCCAAATAAATTATTAAAGATAAATCAAAGATTTGCTTGAAGGATCTTACCATATTTCTTTATATTATTTCAAAATTTGGAAACAAATGTGATATCCAAAATAAGAATAGGTTAAATAACTTATGTTAAAACCATGCAATAGAACAGTACTGAAAAATTATGTATCTATACATTTTATGAAAAAATAAATTTATTGATATACAAAGAATATCACAACATATTGTGTGAAAAAATAAAGTCATTTTATAAAAGAGTACATGTAAATATTCTCTTCTGTGTTTTATAGAAGTGTAAAATATCACCAAAATGCTAACAAGTTGACTTTAGGTGGTAGAATTTTACATATTTTTAATTTTTGACAACTAAAATATGTGTAATAGAATTTCTGTTTAATTTATAGTAAAAAGTTCAAAAGAAAGTGAGGATGTGCCTATGAGCTAAAGTAAGGAGCAGAAAAGTAAAATTGTGAGTTCCTCAAAATGAAGTTCACCAAGATAGTTAAAACTATGCAAACAAAATTGACAAATGTGATTTAATTAAACCAAAGAGCTTCTTTACAGCAAAAGCAACTATCCACAGAGTGAACAGACACTACAAAATAGAACCTACAAAATGGAAGAAAATTTTTGCAAACTGTACATCTGACAAAGGTCTAATATCTAGCATAAGGAACTTAAAAAAATTTACTAAAAAAAAAAAAAATTAAAAAGTGAGTAAAGGACATGAACAGACATTTTTCAAAAGAAGACATATGTGCAGCCAACAATCATATGCAGAAAGCTTAACATCATTGATCACTGGAGAACTGCAAATCAAAACCACAATGAGACACTATCTCACACCAGTCAGAATGACTATTATCAAAAAGTCAAAAAAAAAAAAAAAAAAAAAAAAGATGCTGGTGAGGTTGCAGGGAAAAAGGAATGCTTACACACTGTTGGTGGAGGATAAATTATTTCGACCATTGTGGAAGACAGTGTGGTGATTCCTCAAAGACCTAGAGACAGAAATACCACTTGGCCGAGCGATTCCATTACTGGATATATTCCCAAAGGAATATAAACCATTCTAACATAAAGACCCATGCACACATATGTTCACTGCAGCAGTATTCACAATAGCAAAGACACGAAATCAACCTAAATGCCTATTAATGGAAAATTGGATAAAGAAAATGTGGTACATGTACACCATGGAATACTATGCAACCATAAAAACAGAGTGAGATCGCATGCTTTGCAGAAACACAGAGGTAGCTGGAGGCCATTATCCTTACCAAACTAACACAGGAACTGAAAACCAAATACCTCATGTTCTCACTTACAAGTAGGAGTTAAATGATGAGAACACATGGATACACAGGGGGAAACAACATATACTGGGTGTATGAGAAGGTGGAGTGTGGGAGGAGAGAGAAGATCAGGAAAACTATTGGGTACTAGGCTTAATGCCCAGGTGATGAAATAATCTGTACAACAAACCTCCATGACACAAGTTTACCTATATAACAAACCTACACATGTATGCCTGAAATCGAAATAAAAGTTACATGAAAAAAAGAAAAACCGATGTGAACATAACTCCAAATAACTTTGTGAAAATACAAAATGAAGGCATTCTTTGTTTGTTACATATTTTCTTCTTCAATATAAAATCTAACAAATGTACTCCTTTTTATTAAAATGGTTTAATCAAACTATTACTGACATGGAGCTTATCCCAATAACTCAGAAACAAGAGTTCAAGTTTTCTAACAAATGTATTTTAATTCTAACCTGTGTTGTATTGTACTTTCAGTAATAGTTTACAAACATTGATGGAATTCCATTTACTTTCCTAAGTAAAAGTTATCATATAAATTCATAAAGATGATAATGGCATGCTATTATTTTTTCAAACACATTTTTATTTATAATTCTATTTCCCAGTGGTATTTTCCGTACCCTAAACAGAAGTGGAGGTTTTGCCTGAATTATCAGGATATTGCCACACTTCTAATCTTTGCTCTGCTAGTAAATATCTGACATATGGGGCTTGCCCAAGGTTGTTTAAAAATGAAGGAAATGCCATGAGGGGAATACAAACATTCTGACTAATTCAGATGTACGTCTCATTATTTATTCATTCATTCATCCATCCATGCCAATCCAGTTGAGTTTGTAACATCCATTTTTCCCCTACTGGGATCCCCTCTTTTTTCTCTGGTATTCGACTGCACTTCACAGGCCTGCTTCAGCACATATACCTGTCCCTTACTCTCTTACTTCAGAGGTGACATGTCTTTAATTTCACAATATCTTTAGCTTTGTACTATAATTATAAATGGATTTCAAGTCCTATACTAATTCTATTTAGTTCGTAGTGGCTGCACAAAATGATTTCTTGAGAAGAATTTTAGGAGAAATAGGAAAATGAATTCTAATTGGGTATTCCAATTCATTTGGAAAAACTTCCATGATTGACTAATCATTCCTACCACTCATGAAATTGGAAGGAGAGGTGGGGATAGCAACAATAAATTATCATTTTCAGAGTGGGCACTTCTATTAATAGTTTGGTTCTTCACTCTCCTCTGTTTCTTCCTAACTATAAATACTTATAACTTTTTAAATCTTTAGCAGAGCTCACCTTGGCATTTCCCAGTATGACACATATCCCTCCCCTATAACAACCCCTTCCTCAAACTCTCCTGTATTTCAGTTCTCTCTTAAGTCCAATCCATTCATTCTATTATATTTAGAGCATTAACTAAGTGTAAGGCATACTGCTGGGATTTTAAGAAAAATCATCAGGACCTGAACAAGAACAGTGAGCCACTGTAGCCAGCCACGCTCAATGTCAAACCCTCACAGGGAGACTCCACATTGGATTTATGCAAAAAGCAATGCCTTTCAGGCTAATTGTATCTCTGGTTCATGTTTAGGAAAAAGACTTCCTAAACATTTAACGGGTAACAAATGACAATGTCTCCATCCTTTTTTTCTCCTTTTTCTTTTTCTCTTTTTTCCCCCAATGTTTATGTAGCTTAAACAATAATATCACGCAGAAAATCACCCCAGGAAGCTAGCTAAACTCCTGTCTTCAAGTACTTGAATACAAATGAACACAAAACAGGAGTTAAATGCCACTGAAGACTATTAACCATCTGAACTGAGTAAGATTTTAAGCAATTGCATAATATTGCCTCCAGCAACAAACTTTACCTAATCATATGAGTCCACACCACTTCAGTGCAAATATAAACACTGCAAGAAAAAGTCACACTCAGCCTTGAACCAAAAGCAGTAAGATGTAGCCTGAAAAATACTCCCCTAATGTACAAGGAAGGAGCTTAAACAGAAAGTTATATGAGGAAATGATTTATCCAGAGCATTCTAAACAAATAAAACCGAAGAGTGCTAAAGTGCTACAAACAATTCCATTTTCCATTAATTAACAAAATCTAAATTTTACAATTACCACATGGGAAAAATTGTAAATGTTTTTAAATATTGAATTAAATGTTATGTGCATTAATATGTGTTGGCACTTAGAACAATCCCTTATATATGATAAGCAGTCTATCATTTGGCTATTATTATCATATAATCATTAATAATAATTCAGAAGTGCCTGCAACTACTTCATCAGTTGGACCTGAATTTATACAGCTCTGAAAATCTGTATGGGAGAAAGTGCACTAGATGAAGGGTCAAGAATCTGAAATTCTTCCTGAAGATTAGGACAAGGAAGAAAGAAAAAAAAAATCTCAAATTCTAGCCTGTGAGTGAGATGCCATATATATATATATATATATCTGCAATATTAGCATCTCACTTTGCTTCACCAGATCTCAGTTATATTTATCTTTAAAATGGGAAACCTGCGTTACATGATTAAGCCATAGACGACCTCCTGCTGCTTCTGTAAGGCGAGAAGACAATTGAGCTAAGGCACGTGAAAGGACCGCAAATGCCTGTTAGTGCTTCACAAGTGAGAGATATTTCAGCCACCAATCCAGCAAACCTCACAGGCCTGCATATGATTCCAATGCCAAATAGATCCAGAGTCTGAGAATTTCTTCATTAAAACAAATATGGTGTGAGAGAAGAGGAGCGAAGGGATAAACTTTTATACAGACGGAAAGAACGTGGACAGGATCTTTTAATAACAAAGGCTAAAAGAACAAAAATAGGAAAATGCTGGTTTTGAGGGCAAGTGCTTGTACCGTAAATGCCTCTCTTCCCAACTCAAACTAATGGTCTTCCTCTAATATTCCCACTGAGTCTTCCTCATACTGAGGACACAACGTCACTTCTTGGTATTCCTGCCGAGATTCACGCCTAGTGTGCACAATCTAAATTTAACCATTGGCAAATATTAAACAACCCCAAATCGAAAGACAGTCTGTTCTCTTCTAAAATACTGAGGAATTGCCTGTATTCTGAAATATTAATGTTATAAAAGGCAAAATAGACTTGCCTTTTGTTATGAAAGACAAAGAGGAACTTTTTCCAGTCACCAAAAAATTAAAAATAAAAGAACACAGGGCATGGCCACAAAATGCAGCGGATGACATTCTGTTGCATCACACCTCTGAAATTTTATCTTTTGCTGTGAAGAAATTGGGATGTGAGATTTGAATAAACATAATAGAGATAATGTTATATTACTGTTAATTTCCTGATTTGCACTGTGCTACATAAGAGGATATTTTTGTCTTTAGGAAATATACTAAACTATTTGGAAACAAAATGATACTGAATATTCAAGTGTTTCAGAAAAATATATTTTTAATGTATAAATATATGTATATAAAGAGAAAGAGGCATATGTATATACATATATATAGAGAGAGAGAGAAAAAACAAGACGAAGAGGATGAGAAAGCAAATGTGGTAAATTATTAACCATATTTAGAGAATCTGGGTGAATGGTAGGTAAGAAGCATTTTTATTACTTTTGCAACTTTTCTTTAGGTCTAATTGTTTCAAAATAACAAGTTAAGGGGATAAAAGGTGTAAGAGTATTCATATGAGCCACTCCTATCTCCTGAACAAGATGTAAAAAGCTCTGAGGTGGACTGATTGCTTGAGCTGAGGAGGTCCAGCCAGCCTGGGCAACACGACAAAACCCTGTCTCTACTGAAAACACAAAAAATCAGTCGGGTGTGGTGGTGAGCACCTGTAGTCCCAGTCCCAGTATTCAAGAGACTGAGGTGAGAGGATCACCTGAGCCCAGGAATTGAGGCTGCAGTGAGTTGTGATCATGCCACTGCACTCCAGCTTGGGTGACAGAGCAAAACCTCTGTCTCAAACATATATATATACACACACACACACACACATACATATATATATATAACTTTCTGCTCTCATGCTCTCTCTCTTTGCAGAACCTTGCCTCTCCTACATCTAGGGTTCTTGATAACCTACTGACAGACAGAGATGAATCTAAGTGCATGAAATTTAACCCAAAATTGAAGCTTGCAGGTCAAATTCAACTGGTAAACATGATTCATTTGTCCTCCATGGTCTGCCAGCTGAGATTTTCAGCTGATGGTTAAAACTCTGGAGTTTTCACTTCTTTTCCCCCAATACTTAGATTTGGAACTTCTCTTTAAAAATCAGAAAATCTGGCACTATTGTGCTCACATGGCAGGAAATGGTCACAGTGGAAAAACAGCCACCTCGGTTATGTGGGTGCCAGTTCTCCGTAGGCCCCAGTCCTGTTTATTTTCTCTCAAACTGAGATTTGGTGTGAATAGCCATTAATGACTGCCTTGGCACAATTATTGGCCTATGAGGAGAACAATGTATTTCTGTAGCCATATCTTTATCTAGAGCGATGAATAAGAAAGACTTATGTGCTTTTTACTCTAGCTGGCTTCATTCATTCAGGTAACCTGTCTGGCACCTATGGGCATTTGAGTCTGAAACCCTTTGCTTAATCCATTACCAGAGCCTGGACTTAGTTTTAAGGGCAGCAAGACACCTTGGCCCAAACCAAGCCCTCTGGCATTGCTGAGAATTAAAGTTAATTCCCTGTTTGAACAAGCTTGAGGGAACCTTCAATACATCAATACCTACTAGCGATGGAGCAGATGCTGACAATGAAGCCACTACAGGGAAAGATCATTACATAGATTTCTTTTTTCTTATTTTCTCTGACAGAAGCTAGGAGTCAGATAATAAGATAATGGGAAAGGAGACTTGGCAGGAAACGGAGAGATGGAAGAGGTTTATCATCTCTCCTTTGGTCCTGGAATCCAATGGAATGCTGATCATAATAGTTTCTTTAATTAGCTTATCTAACCCTCCATGGGTGAAAATGAGAGAAAATACATTTCAAAGCAAACTTACTTCAATAATGGTAGCAAACCCTTCTATAGCAGTTGACTATGTGCCGGGCTCTATTTCTTTATACTGTACATGAGTAATGCATTCAGTCTTTACAACCTATGATGTAGATTACTATTATTATCCATTTTATGGATAAGGAAACTGAGGCAGAAAAATATTAGGTAATTTGCACACAGTCACACAAGTTATGAAGTCAGAATTCTAGCCCAGAGTCTATTCTCTTAATTACCACATATTTCCTGCTAAAATGTGTCTCATTAACTATTAACAATGGAGTCTGAAGTGATAGATTCTGTTAAGGTTCAAAGACCAAAATATTCTCATGCCCACCACTACTAATGCTTTTAATCAATTTTAACATCGTAAGCTGAGAACAGAACGCAGTCATTGTCTCTTGTTAAGAATTGAAGCCATGACCTAAACGTGTGACAGTTGGTTTTAAGTAACTCAGAGCTGAGCAGACATCTGACTGTTGAGGCTCCTCGGAGTGTGGCTACAGTTGTCTGTCCTAACGTTGTCCTGGGGCTTTTCATGTGGTTCTCTGAGGCCCAATTTTCCAGAAAGGAGCCCTCCGGCCATATTTCTGCAGGACATAGCTAGGTCTTTCGGTCTGAATCTGCTTTCAAAAATAATAAACAGTTGACTATGGATGCTTTGTGGAATTAGAAGCAACAGCCTAGCTAGCAACTTGGAAACAAAAGTGTCCTTTCAGAAATTCAACAATCTTCACTCCAACAGGTACTCATAGCAGGTTCACCATGTACCATTTGCTTTTCAGGGAGAACTGGTCAGCAGAAAATGTATGTGCCCCTGCTTCCTAAGGAATCTCTCTCCCTTCACAGGGCGGTGCTCACAGAGCACAAGGTCAGGAAATTAAAAAGCTGCTCTGGGCCTCAGAAGCTTGACCTGCTTCACTCATTCCGCCTTTCTCTGAAACTCAACCCTCTGGATTCCCAAGGTCTGTTTTATTTTATGTTTTCTACCACTTTGCAGATTTCCCTCGGTGTACTGGCCTGACTTCACGGTCACCAGGTGTCCTCCGTCCTCCCATCAACTGACACTTAATGAGCAGATGGTGCAAATGGCCTGGCAGTAATGTGATGCCTGAATGGGTGGGCTGCGAAAGGGGAAGGCAAGCAGCTTCAAGGAAATGAACAGATTTATTTGGTGTTTGTGCCACAGAATGAGCAACCACAGAAAGAGGGTTGGAGCAACTATTTTTCCATGTAAAAATAAGACAGTATTCCTTCAAATGAGGAAATGGATATGAGAATGCAGGACTGTCACGCTTCTATGTGAGGGAAATGACTTAACCCTGGTAAATAACTTACAGAAAGGTTTTCCAAGACTTCAAGGTCCTATTGGCCAAGATAACTTGTCTTTGAAATTAGAATAGGTGAGAATAACTTCCTATTTACTTATATATTCCATAATGTACTCCATGCCAGACACACTAGGAGGGCTTGTAGGACAGTTACTGTGCTCAAGTTGATGGAATGTTATAACGGGAAGGAATCCTTAAGATCCCCAAATCTAGGACTTTCTTTCTGCAGTGTTCATAGGAATTACCTAGGATCTTTTTCAAATGGATGTTCTGATTCTGTGGGTCTGGGGTGAGACCTGAGAGTCTATAGTTCTAATAAGCTTCCAGGTGGTGCCAATACTGCTGATCCATAGGACCATACTTTGAGTAGGGAGGATCTAATCTACTCTGTTCTATTACAGCTAAGTAAACAAAGCTCCAAATATTCGGAGATGTGTTCATGATCACAAAGCCAGTTAGTAGAAAAGCCAGGCTTGCAACCCTAGACTGGAACTCATTCCAGAATGACATATTGCTTCCGCAATGAGTGAGTCAACATTTTGGTTCTTCAGTTTCCTTCTTCTCATAAAACTGAGTTGATAATAATGATACCCACCATCTGTCATCAGGGTTAGGGGGGTAAAATCATTTAGGCTATTCAAACGAAAGATTATCTTTACCAATTATCTTTTGTAGTCTGACTACAAACCATGGAAATCATGACAATCTTCCTATTGCCAGATGCTCAATCTATCTGCAAATTTTCATTGAAGCACAACTTGTTTGCAAAATGTAAAATTAGAAGTGACAGACAAATCTATTTTTATAAATCTTAGCCTGTCTATTTTGAGTCTCTGAATTTTAAAAGAAGGATTGAGGGCAGCTGTTGAACTTGACTGAAATTTTTAATGATGCTACTCTATTTACTTCTAATTTATAAGATATAGCCATTTTCCTGCAGTATTATAAATATGCAGTGTGATATAGGGCACCTACAAGACCATTTCAGTCCTGTAAAAGAGATGCTTTAGCTTACTGTGTGTTGGACATAAGGGTAAGAAAGTAGTTGGGGCCGAGCACTTCAAGATTACCTAGAAACGAGAGTCCCAACTTACATTTACTTAATGTGTGACCTAAAAACACTGTACTGCCTAGACTTCAGTTTTTTCATCTGTTAAACAGAGATGAAATAAATTATTTCCTTGATCACACAATTATTACATTTGAATATCATGTAGTTAAAAATAATGCTTTGTACTTAAACAAAGCTAGTCACCACAAAAGGAAATTTAAACTCAGAAGAGCAGTCTTAACTGTATACTGGACTCCAAGTACTGTACTTCAGGATCAACCAATATTCAATAAGCTGTTCCTACATGAAAAGTAATGTAATCAAGTATAGTACTTAATATTCCATGTGCCTTGTTCTCTAAGTAAAACAAGAAAGTCTCAGATCATTCCTATTTAAAGCATAATTAACATCCTAAGCTAATGATGAAAAATTAGGTAAGTGATCCAAGTCCTACCAAGTCATTTATAACGTTAATAGACATTAAAATTCCGATGGAATTTAACAATAAAAAGGTGCACAGTGAGAATAAATGCTCTAACCAATCCTACAGAGCCTATTAACAGAATTGGAGGGCACTTGAACAGAAATCTCTCCCATCTCTCTGATTTGTTTTTGTTTTTTGTTTCAACCAGGAATCAACATTTCCCCCCTAAAGCTAAATGGCTCTAATTTTGCATAATGGCTTTTCTTTTTTATTATTATTTTTTAAAATCTATGATTGTTTCAAAATATCTCTTCTTTGTTGCTCATTCATTCCATTTTTTAACCAATGTAAACTCCTCTAATGGGAACCCACTTCACCTCCTCCTCACCTATCCCAAATCTCCCTAACCTAACCTTCAAACATGTATGTAAAATTTAAGTAAATTGGAATCTTCAAAGCAGAAAGCCTACTTTCCCTCTGGCCTTCCATGTTAAAAATATATGGCAGAATTGGGAAAACTTTAAAAAGTACATTAAATGTGCATGCTCATTTAAAACTGTTAAAATATGCCTTAAGAGTAAATGTAGCATATCAATTAATTCTTATAACCTACACTGATGGCAATGATTATTCCTTCCATTCTAGAGATGATGTAATATTTCATGTACAATTGACCTGGGTTCTTGTGGTTTCAACTCATTATTTGTGATGCCAAATTTGCTAATTTTCCTGTTTTATCACATTGATTCCTGCTCCAGGTCCCTCTTTTCTCTTTTCTGGCATTCTTCCCTATTCTCCCTCTCTTCTCTCTTCTCTTGCTCATCATCTTCCTAAGCATAAAAAGAGACCTTTTTGGTGTGCCTTGTTATCTTTTCTGGCACATCTCAGTCTCAGAGTTAGAGGGGGCTAGGATTCCTTCTAGATTTAGCACCATTGATTCCTAAACTCTTCAGACATGGAATTTATATGAAGCCATTTGAGGCTTTGACATGTCTCTGGATAAAGGTGGTCAGAGTTGGTCCAGGGCAGAGACAGAAATAAATGGTAAACTGCCTTCTTTTTATTTAGTATCAAATATTCCTCAAAATTCGTTATTGTATTTAGATATATTAATTATGTCACCCCTCAATATTTTCTTGCCCACACAAAAATCTTAGACTCTCCAATCTTTCTCTCTCTCTCCCTTTTGTTTCAAAACTTCTTTATGGATTCAGAATTACGAACTGCACTCAGTGAATACCTGACTGGCCTTACTCATCTTCGTACCACCCCTTCCGCAGACAAGCCAGTGAAGTGTCCAACATATAGTAAGTAATCAATTCATGTTGTTTAAAGAATTGATGATTATTGTACAACACATACCAAGAGGGTTAATTTGTGCCATTTGGATATAAAGCAGTGGCTCTTAACTGGGTCTGTTTTTGTACATATACACATACCCCCAAGGATATTTGGCATTGTCTAGAGACAGATTGGATTTTCACAACTGGGGGAGGGATTTCAATGGCATCCAATGAGTAAAGGCCAGAGGTGCTCCTAAACATCCTAAACATATACATACAAACAAAAAAAATCAGTAAAAAAGGCCACTATTGAGTGGCATTATTAAGAATCCTGACATAGAGATCGAGACCATCCTGGCTAAACCAGTGAAACCCCGTCTCTACTAAAAAATACAAAAAACTAGCTGGGCGCGGTGGCGGGCGCCTGTAGTCCCAGCTACTCGGGAGGCTGAGGCAGGAGAATGGCGTAAACCCGGGAGGCGGAGCTTGCAGTGAGCCGAGATCTGGCCACTGCACTCCAGCCTGGACGACAGAGCGAGACTCCGCCTCAAAAAAAAAAAAAAAAAAAAAAAGAATCCTGACATAAATGTATGGCAGTAAAGGGACCCTAGAAAGACATTAGTCATCTTGACTCAATCCTGAAATAGGGTGTCCTGTGCTCCATACTCAAGCACCTTCATCTAGCCCCAGAGGTACCGACTGACACTCTTCAGGCAGCCCGCACATCCTCTCACGGAACAGATTTTGTTAAAATCCCATGAGCTAAGATACCTGTCAGACCTGCCACATCTTTAAAGGCAGTAAGTGTATTAGAAGAGTGTGTTCAGTGACAGAGCTGGGTTGTAACCCTGGTGTTGTCACTTACTTAGCTGTGGAGGCTTGAGCAAATCAAAATCCCTGTGCCATGATTTACATAGAATGGAGATGATAATCCCAAGGCTTCAGTGTTGCTATGAGGATAAAAAAATATATATTAAGTATCTAGCACATAGTATGTATCTGAAAAAAATAGCAGCTAGTATTTTATTTAATTCTAATAATAAAACACACTCATTTAGACAAAGTAGTATCTGTATTCTCACCGCAGCAAGCATTGGCTCTCTAAAAATGTATCTAGATCCTGTCTACATCTTTTTAGTTGATTTTATTTTTGTTTGAAGTATTCACTGCTCCTCTCAAAGAAGGATTATACATTCTGCCTTCTTGATGCCATGGCACATCAAGTGGTATATGGGTGGAAGAGATGAAGACCACCCCCAAATCTTGCCATGTTGTTTCCTGTCACAAGATGAGTAATGTCCCCAAGAGGAACTGTTCTTTTGCGTTAAGGCCTGTATTGAAATCAATATGAAGCCCATGGCCAACCCAAAAGACATGCACTGTGAGTGAAACATAAACCTTTGTTTTTGTAAGCATCTGATGTTTAAGGGTTGTTTCTACCATAACATTAATGTGACTAAGTTAAATGATACTGCCAGCAATTGCTCAACTGAAAATATAAAACTCCTTGGTACCATGAGAAATTTGGCACCAAGTTGGTGATAGTTTACTGGGAGCCTAAATGCTAAATATTAGAAAGGACAGTATATAAAGTTTTCTCAAAGCTAGGGTAAATTTTAAGGTCTATTAATTGGAATAGAAAGAATGACTTTGTACCGAAAACTTGACTATTAAAGCCAGAATCTGAATCTGGCACACAACTTTGTCCTTCATTCCTTGCTCAGGAATTTGGGTTTTTCACCTTCTCCAAGCTTAGCAAGTTCTTGTTAGTCTTAAACAGACTATACTGTATTGAGTAATTTAAAAAGTTCCCAATGACTAAAGCCAATATATTAGGCATAACCACATGGGTCTAATAAGTCTACTTGCAAATATCTGTAAGTGCATAATTCTCTAAACAACCTGATCACTGAATTTTCCTCCAAACATTACCTATTTCTTGAAGAACTGTAATTGATTAACAACTTCTAAGCAGCTCATGACTGCCTCACAGAAACTGTTGTTAAAACTTCTATATAGTCCTTTTACCAAAATCCACAACATGATGAGAAAAAATTAGTTTTGTAGATGCCCTTTTTCTCTATTCTATTGCAAAAAAAAAAAAAAAAAATCATTTTCCACTCTGCCAACTGATTATGCAGCCACGTTGTTTGAAAGCTTGCATAATTTACATTAGCATGCTTAAGATCTCAGGTGACTATGCCTTTGAGGCCAGCATGCTAACCCCAGTGGACCGATTTGATATTCTTCCCAATATCTGACCCTTTTTTCCTTGTTAATTACAGGCAGACTTCCCTGGTCTGGCCCTGGATCTGCACCTGTTTCCCATCTTTGAGCAGCTGCTAATTAGGTTGAAAATGGTAGGGCTGGGCAGTGCAGGCCACACATGCCTCATCAGGCTATTGATCAGACTGGCATACCACACATGCAGTAACGGCTATCTGCACAACCCAATTCCAAAATAAAAGCCATTCTTGGAATTGCCTGCTTGAATTCAAGCATACGCTAGACTCTAACTCAAATATTAGAACATGTGAAAGGAAAAATGACGCTCTACTTTTAAAATAATACTTTTCTTTGAAATGGCAGTTATGACCTCAAATACTTTGTACTTCTCACTTGATTCTTTTACTTTAGAGTGGGAAAAAAAGCAGAGAAAAGTAGAGAAAGCACATATGTATATGAACATAATTTAAAAAGTAGATTCTGTGAGTATGAATTATATATTTGTAAACTATCCAAACAATATTCCTATCCTGAATTCCCGTTTGGCCTTGTGAATGACTTCGTTTATTTAGATTACATTGTGATTTATGATTTGAGTAACTATGAATATCTAGAACACTGATTATTAGAGAATACATTACAGCAATCTATGTGTAGTATTAAAAATGGGCAGGGATGTTTGGGGTTGTCACAATAATTAAAGGGTGCTACTGCCAATGGTAGCTCCAACATCTGTTACAAATCATAAATAAGAGACTAGCTTAAAAAATCATTTTATAAATATCTGGACCCAGATCCTAATTCCATATTACATATAAATATAAAAAAGTTTTGCAACCTCAATATCCTGAAATTTAGTAACCTAAAATTTCCAAGAATAGAAATCCAGGAAAAATTAGACCTTATTTGATTTGAAATGATTGAAGAGTTATCATTGTTGTGAAAATCGTTAATGGCAAGACTATTCCCATATTTGAATTGTCAATAAATCATACCATATTCTTTCTCTATTTGTTCCTTCTGCACTCATAATTTTATGAATCTGTAGACATCTGACCGACGCAGTATATCATCTAGTGTAGGTGAGCCTAATTTTTACATACTGAAATTTATAATACATGTAATATATAATTTTGTGTAGTTTTTTTGGATGTTAAATTAGACAATTATATTTTTAATTACATGCACAGTTAAGTTACAGTATCTATGATTTTCATTCAAGGATCTTAAGGGGAAGATTACAAAACACCAATTATGAAAAGGAAATGTTGGGTCTGATAGAGTAAAAGTCACTATTCTAGGGTAATAGGCCTGGGTATAACTGTTATTTGTACATGCTTGGCAAGGACTTTGAATTTTTTATGCCTGGCATTTGATAGTCAATGATTTGCTCCTTAAAGCTCTATTCTTCACTTCTTCTCCTGAAATTGTCACACAACTACTGTTGTCTGTGACCCAAATACAGTCCCAGGCAGAGTTGCCCCAACAAAAACACAGAATAGTCTAAATGCAGAGCAGCCTCTGATACCAGAAATGAGTTATGGTCTGCTTCTAATTCGGGGTAAACCTCATGCTCACATTATATAAGCCTTGTAGAGGCCAAGGAGGTGGAATGCTCATTCAAAATGGTATAAATTACTTTACCTCCCTGAGTTCTCTTGTCATAAGACTCTATATGAATAGTTCTTCACTTTATTCTTTCAAGCAACAAAGAGACCCTATAGAAAGTCATGACATTTGGGGTTTTTATGTTGTTGTTTTTGTTTGGTTTGTTTGTTTTTTTCTTTTGCTCCGCTTCCTATATTTCATCAGTTGGGAAAGTTGTCAAATTAGGTACTTAGGCATGTGAAATTTCTTAAAGCAGGTTATAACAGCTTTCAAGTTTCTTAGGTTTTGGTTATTGACTGAAGGACATGCTGACTCCCACTCTGTCATATAAACTGAATATGGCTCCATTTTATTAAATTTGCTATAAAAACACATCCATCATTTACCTTGATTGTAGTATTAAATCGGCTTCTCTAATAATGTCCTTGTCATATTCAGAATCTTGAATGAGTCATTTACATTAATGATATTATCTTCATTAGTAGATAAGCAACTTCAAGTTGTTAAAGATCAAAGGGTATGTATTGTCCACTGACATGCTTCTTAAGTACCAACAGAAGATTAGTTAGTAACTAAATTAGCTAACACGCTTGGAAATATAGGGAAATGCAACTAAAACATTGTCACAAAGACCCAGCATCCCTACTCTGACTTCAAGTCTTATCTCTGATTTTACATGGTGATTCCCCCAAGAACCACGAAGTTCTACCCCCTATGAAAACAAAGAGGATGCATCAATTCGAGGTCTCATGTCTTTCTACTACTGCACCACCATCTAGAAGAAGACTTAGAATTGCCCCACTTAGCATCCTTAGGAGATATAGTAGGGGGCTTTCTTTCCAAGAGACCTTATCTAACTCTTCTTTGCAGTTTGGAAAATGTGCCCAAACCTAAACTGATCATGGTCATCAGGGAGAGGGGCTCTGCTGATTGCCTCATTACAATCAGGGCACATCCCTAGAGAGAGATGTGGGTCATATCCATCCAATCATATTGCTGAGAGTGGGAGGAAGGTTAGTTTCCCAAAGGAAATTTTTATTAAAGAAGGTTGTATGAATGCTGACTGGCAAAACCAACAGATGTTCATCGCAATGATTTTCCTCTAATTGGATTGATGATTGTTGTTGTTTTATGTTTTAAGAAAACCCTGAAAAAATCAAGGAAGTACATAATTCACTCTCTATAAACACCTTTCTACATTTCAAATAAAAGAAAACTCCCAGTCTTTTGCAATTTAAATACATATCAAATTTAAAGCATTTCTTCATCTTTGACTTTTCATTAGCAGAAGATCATTAATGGTGATTCATGGGATTATTTTCTTCATATACCCTTGCATGAGTTACTTTTGTGTACCATGTTTCACATTTTTGGTCTATTTTTGAAATTTCACTATAAAATCAAGTCATATTGAATATTTTATAGTCTCTCTTCTTTAGAATTTAGATGAAATTCTTGTTGCAAAGCCACACTTGCAAAAAGGCAGTGTTCTTCATAAAATGGAATAACTAAAAATTTGTATACTTTAATATCAAAAAATGCCTTGAAGGAGTCATGTTTATAAAATACATAAGGACATATCGCTCATCTTTTTCTATAGAGAAGAGTGGTCTTTCAAAATATGTGGTTGAATCTCTTCTCTCATCTAGGTCATCTTGAAGTTATAATAGTTATAGAATATATACTGGCCATAAACACTGTCATAAACTCTGGCCATTTCTTCTACTGTCCTAGCTTCATGCTATCTTCTCTGCTGTCCTTGGCTTCATTCTTTCTGTTTGGAAAACACTGCTTCAGATTTCATCTCTTCATCCAGAGAAATTGCCCAAGGTCTATCAACTCACACCAAATATGCTTCTTGGGAAAAGATATCCTGTAATTTCATAGCTTTGGAGTCACCGATCCAGCCCAGATAAGTCATCTGTTAGACTACCTACTGGTGCCACTATCTACCCAGTTACCTAAGCAGAAACTGTGTAATTTTCCTATATGCCTCCACTTCCTCATCCTCTTTGTCTTGTAATTTACTTTATGCCTCTTATATCTCCATTTCAGTCACCACATCTTGGTACAATATCCTCTTAACTAGTCCTCTTGCAGCCAGACTTATCTCAGCCTTGCCACCACAAGATATTTTTCACATTGTGTCTAGAGTAAACCTGTAAAACAAAAATTTGACTATAAAAGTCTTCCATATTAAACCCTTCCAGAGCATATCAAAAACTAAGGATAAAACTCAAAAGTCCCGGTTCCTTCCTGTCTCTCAGTATCACCTTTCCCCATTTCTTCTCAAAGAGAAAAGAATTTCAATTTGTAGCATTTTAGAACCACGCACAATTTTTGTCAGAAAGCTATTATCTGTTTTTCTTTGTGTCTTTGTTGTTTCTTATGCCTGCAATACCCTCAAACTACTGTCTTACCCTTCCTTTAATATTTAGCTCAAGGTGTCAAACTGGGTATACTCTTTGTTTTCGTACTCCTATAACAGAATACCAGAGACTGAGTAATTTAGAAAAAAATAGAATTTCTTTTTCCACAGTTCAGGGAGCTGGAAAGTTCAAGATTAAGGCACTAGCTGGTGAAGTCCTGGCCTCCCTACTTCGGAGATGTCACCTTGAATGTTGTGTCTTCCCAGGGAGGAACACTGTGTCCTCATGTGACAGAAAGCAGAAGGGCTAAAAAGAGAGGAACTCCCTCCATCAAGCCCTTTTAATATTAGTATTATTTTAGTTTTGCCTTCCATGGGACATTTGGTCCCATCATTGGGGAGGAGCCCTCATGGGTCAATCACGTCCTAAAGGCCTCACCTCCTGATACTCTCACATTGGCAACATCTAAATTTTGGAAGGGATACATTTAAACTACAGCAGCCTTCTTGGCTCCTCCAAGCAGATTCCAGATTTTCTTCTTTGTATGTTTTTATGTTATACAAGTTATGATATTGTGCTCTATTTCTTATTTTGCTTATCTGTTTTCAAATTAGAATATAAACTTGAGGGTTAAGTCTATATTTTTTCCTTCTTTTTTAATGTATCCTCAGAACACAGCATGATAACTGCAATGCAAACACTTAATAAAAGTCCTCAGGATGGATGGGTAGTTAGATATTATATCAGTTACGAGTACTTCTTCCTAGCTTTAAAACTACTCTGCAGACTATCCCCAACTTCACTGCTTAGCCTCGTTTTTTACCTCTCCCTGTCATGCAAACCCTGTTTAGTTGAGAAAACTACAGTTCTCACTTATTATTATGGCTTATAATTTATATCTTATGTTTTAGTTTATGTTGGCTTTCCAGCCTTCAATGCCCATTGTTCCTATCTATCCCCCTAATTAAAATAATAACCACATCCAAGTCTCAACTTAAGTGCCATTTATTTTTATAAAATCATCCTTAACCACCAAACTCAGTGTAATGGCTTTTTTTTTACAGAAGTAATGAGCAGAACAAATCAATGATATCAATAAATAAATTACACATTTAAGATAAATCTTAGGTAAATATTTCCTTTTCCTCCCTAATGCAGATTAGTTTACTACAATAATGTTGTCTTCTCTAATACCATATGACTCTGCACAGTTTGGCTATATTGTAATGATAATTGTATTGTAATAATCATTTTATCTGTCTATTCCTTTCCCGTCCTGTGCTAACCCTAAACTGAAAGCCTCTAAAAATTAGAAACCATGTTTTTGTTCATATGTTGTTAGAGTTCTACACAGTACTTAATACATAAAAGATGCCTAATAACTTCTTTAACAAAATGAATACAGACATTTACCAAACTCCATAAGGTAATAAGCTGTACTAAAACAGGGATTTTTGTTTTGTTTTGTTTTTTTGGGTTTTTTTTTGCTTAGTTTGATTCACTATCTGTCACACTTGGTGTAGAGCCTGCCACACATTAGAATTGAATAGATAATTATTGGGAGAATGGAATGATGCCATGTAACAAGAAGCATTTCGCTGTAACTACTACCTGTGTGTTTTGTGGGCTCAGAACCTATCACATTCATTCAGGAAGGCAAAACTAAAATAATACTAATATTAATACTAACAGCTTTCACACAAACATGCACATACACTTAGCAATGCTATGTGAAATGGTGACCATGGACTGAATCACCCTGTGAGAACAGCAATGCCTGATCATACATACACTTTACTATTACAAATTCAAATTTACATGCTTTGCAAAGGAAGATAAAGAGCACAACTTATTAAGTGTAGTGACTACAGCTCACATTCGAAAGGAAATATATTCTCCTTTAGTCTCAGCACCCTTATCCTTGTCCTGTGATTGATATCTTGCCTTGTTACATAGGTTTCTCATCTTTAAAGTTACTTACTTTGTATACAACTTGGCCTTTAAGAGCAAGCCACTACTTCATCTGAGCATCAGCAGTGATGGATTTCAATACTGGAGAAAAAAACTGTGGACCTATTGGGATATGGCATATTTGTGCCTAAATGTTTCTCTTTCTTAGGAGATTTTCATGGGCAACTCTGTCTAATAATCAGGTCTTATATGTTGCTCCGTTGCATACAATGAGAAACACAGTGCTCCTAGAACGAAATTGTGAAATGTTGAGAAAGAGAAGCCATCAGAGACTTCAAAAAAGTGACCAGAGGATTATAGGGAGAATCAGCAAATATCCGTGTCTTATAGGCCAAAACGGGTAGAGAATTTCTAGAAAGAAAAAAGATTAATGAGTTGCAAATACACCAGACATTTAGTGGGTATATTAAGATCACCAAACCTTATTCAGGCAAAGTTTTGATTAGTCATGTCAATGACAGTATAAATCTACAGAATTCTCTATTTTTCAGTTTTTTTATTGATAGGAACATGAGACTTTACATATATGGAAAAAATAAGATTTTGAAAACATTCTACTTTGACAGTTAATGAGCATAGAACATGTTCTGTTTGGAAGAAAGAACACATTCTGAATTTCTCAAGCTTGATGTCAAATCAGCCTTAAGAGACCTAAGGCAGTTTCAGGGATATATGGGAGGAACTGGCCATAGAACTAGTTGAGGACTAAAAACTGAAATTGTAATGAGAGACAGCAATTCCCCCTACACTTAAACTGGCACTGAGAAAATGTTTGCAGAATTTATGGTGAAAGGAAACCTAGAACGTAAGGGGTTGTAAGTAAAAATGTCTTTTAAAAAGTTATGTGTCATCATGCCTGAAGCTCAGGGAATGTATTTGGATGGCTAAAAATTAGTCCGTGATCAGACCATGATCAGAAGCAACATCTTTATGATGAGCTTTCCCAGTCATTTGAAGTCACTCTTAAATATACTATACTCACAGGAACAAAGTAAACAAGTAAAAAGGCAAAGGAGAAAGTTGAACTCAAGCAGCCTTGTTTTCTTGTCCTAAGTCTTGAGGAAATTGGTGCCTAAATTGAAAGTGCCCTGAAGGCGGCTTTAACTTATTTGACCAGACCTTACCCCAGGGATTGCCTCAGGTCCTGTTGACCTAGGCAACTATTTGAGGGTCAAGCTTCCACTCAACTCAAATATTCTTGAAGAAACCCTCCTGTGTATTCAAAGTGGGCAGCATCATTTTCCTCCCTCTCAGTCTTTCTCTCACAATTGTTTGTTCTTTAATGGCTATGGCTCTTTTTGTGCTGCCGGCAAAGGAACTCCTCCAGAGGGTGAATTAGGGCAACCGGTGTTCAGTACTTCCCTCCTGGGGCAGTAACAGGTGCATCTCTGTTTGTTTATCATTTTCTTGGTTGTACTCTGCCAGAATCTCGCATTAAAATTTGTAAAATTGACCTTATATGTTCTCTAAAATCAGAATTCCAAGTAATAACATAGTTTGTATTTAAGACTGAGGATGTTGAGGTGAGTTTGGTTGGTCAATTGGTTGGTTGGTTGGTTGTTTGGTTAGCTGGAAATTATGATGGGAAAAAGTGAGAAAAAAAGAAAATTAGGAGAATAGAAGTTGCATGGGGGGAGTCTGTTTTAGACACCCCAGTCTCTTAGATACAAAGACTGGCCCCTTTGCATCCTCTTATATTACTAAGTGCTCTGACAGAAACTAGTTTTTTAATATACATTTTTGGTAGGAAGGCAACATTTATATGCCTAACACTGTAATAGGCACTCTTGGAGATGGCGGGTAGAATAATATGAAAAGTGATATAGGGCATGCAAAAGCATTTTAAAACATGGACACGATATAAAAATGTAAGTATTATGATGCAATCATGTCAGTTTAGCTGGAAAAACAACATGGATTGCTAAAAATGCTAGGATTCATTTCCTGTGTGCATGAGTTATTTTGGTTCATTCTGAGGGAAGAGACACAACCTTTAACTTAATTCAACATGTACATTCATGTATGCTTGCATATAAGTGTGAGATTAATGCAAATTTATCACCTCTGATAATAAAAGAAAACAAGTAGAACATATTCCCAAATGAGTGTGAGTCCATAGTGAGGTCTTTCATTATATACAGGATGACCATATGTCCCAGTTTGCCTGGGACAGCCTCAGCGTACTCTTATGGTCCTAGTATTATTATAGATAGAACACCTCTCATTCTTAAAAGTGTTGTAGTTTTGACAATAAATTATAAGCTTATCCTATAAAATATGGTGAGTTTAAATGACTGTAGACATGAAGACTTCCAAAAGGAAAGAATTGCGATTTTCGCTCATTATCTTTGACCTTATATAGTTTCTGTGACAACTTTAAAATTCTATAAGATCTACCCTCTAGCAATAAAAGTTTTTGTGAAGTTTTTGTCGACTTAAATTATATTCATTTTACTTTTAAGGAAACAGAAGACTCTACCAGTTAATGTGAGGAAATCTACCTTGTACCTTGGTAGAAAAAAATAGTGAAGATACTTTAGAAAATAGTCTGAATTTTTTTCAAATAATTAAACAGGGTTACTATATGACTCAGTGATCCACTCCTAGACAGTAGATATGAAAACATGTCCACAAAACAATTATAGCAGTATTATTTATAATAGCCAAAAGGTGGAAACAACTTAAATGTCCCCCAACTGCTGAATGGATGAACAAAATGTGGTACAGGTTGAATATCCATTATTTAAAATGGTTGAGACCAGAAATGTGTTGTATTTTGTATTTTTTCAGATGTTGGGACATACGCATTATACTTTCAGGTTGATCATCCCTAATCTGAAAATCCAAAATCTGAAACGCTTCAAAGAGCATTTTTCTTTGAGTGACATGCTGGTACTCAAAAAGTTTCAGATTTTGGAGCATTGCAGATTTCGGATATTTTTTGGATTTGGGATCCTCAACCTGTATATCTATACTATGGAATAGTTTTCAGCAATAAGAAGAAATGAGGTGCTGATACATGCTACAATATGAATTAAGCTTGAAAGCATTCTCTTAAATGAAAGAAACCAGTCTCAGAAAGCCGTATATGTTTCCATTCACATGAAACATTCAGAATAGGCAAATCTATAGAAGCAGAAAGTAGGTTAGTAACTGTTTAGGTCTGGTGGGAAGGGGGAATTGGGGAGAAAGGGGAGGGCTAGCTAAAGGGTTCAGGGTTTCTTTTTGAAGTGATTAAAATATTCTGTAATTAACTATGGTGATAGTTGCACGTATCTGTGAATATATTAATAACCATTGAACTGTGCACTTCAAGTCGGTGAGTCATCTGATATGATAATGATATATTAATAAAGCTGTTAAAATAGAAAAAAGAATAAAGACTCTACCAGTCAGAATAGCAGCCAATTATCACTAATAACAATAGCCAACATTTATGGAGAATTTACATGCCTTATCTCAATGAACTCTCACAAAGTGACCTATGGCATTTACTCAAGAATTATCCCCATTTTGAATATAAAATATTAAGCATAACATGTTAAGTAAATTATCCAAGGTCACTGTAGCTTGTTAAGTAAGTTGTCCAAGGTCACTGTAGCTTATGACATTGAGTACAAGCTGGCTAGAGACAAGTAACTCCAACGGTAAACCTTAGGGATATCTGTTTACCTAGGTCCAGCCTTGTGATTGAAACCTGTGACACATAGAACTTCGCTTCAGTTTGGAGCCTGCTTTTCAGCAGTAGGTAGAAGGAAACCACATCTTGTCTTTGTAGGTCAGAGAGAACTTAGAGCTTCAATGAGTTCTAAATCCAAACTGAGCCCTTGTACTTTCTTCTCTGCTGGCTTGGTCCTCTGTCAACTGGCCTGTCTCCTCATCACGCTTTTTTATGGTTTGATCTCCCTCTCATTTTCACTTCTGCTCTCTACCAGTAGTTAGGATTACATAGAAAGCATTATAATTTAGGTCTCACTTCTTAGGCTTGGTCCTTGCGTAAGACATACATACATATATTAGAGAATACTTAGAATATTTATTTGTAACAAATAAAAATGAGTCAATTCCTTTGGTCAATTTAAATGAAAAGTAACATTAGGGCAAAAGATAAAAGAAGAAAAAGACATAACCAAAGAGATTTTTCTTTAAATGACTTGAGAGAAATTTAATCAAGCCACTTAGATTTATATACTAGGAAAAACTGGGTTTTTGTTGTTTTAGGAACAGTAATGTATGCACATGATAAAAATAAAATCCAACAGGACAGATGGTTTTTAAACAGTTAAAGCATCACTAGTAATTCAGAGTGTGTAATAGGAATCTTAGAGGAGCAATATCACCTTAGTCTACATGCTAGACTTTATCCCAACAGTGACCTCAAATCACTTAAGGCATTATTTTCTATATGGAGATTCAGTAAATGGTATGCTCAGGTACAACAGGGAACCTGCTGTGATTTGAATGTTCGTCCCTCCAAAACTCATGCTGAAATTTAGTTCCCAGTGTGGCAGCTTTGAGAGGTGGGGCTTTTAAGAGATGATTGTGCTATGAGGGCAGAGCCTACTTAATGGATTATTGAGTTAGTAGATTAATGGGTTATGATAGGCATGGGACTGGTGACTTTATAAGAGGAAGAGAAACTTTAGTTACCATGTTCAGCCCCCTCGCCATGTGATGATGCCCTATACTGCCTCTGTAGAGAGTCCCGTCCATCAGATGCAGCCCATTGACCCTGGACTTCCCTGCCTCCAGAAGTGTAAGAAATTTTTTTTCTAATAATTACCTAGTTTCTGCTATTTTGTTATAAGAAGCAGAAAATAGACTAAGACAGAGCCTAAAGGCTATTTTCCTACCAGGAATTATTAAGTAGGTAAAACATACTTAGATTTCATTCTCCATGAAAAGCTGATGTATATGTGAGTATGTATAAGTTAAAGAGAGAGGAAAAAGAGAAAGATTATTCTGAGTCATTTTCTGAATACTTTTCCTCTGGAAAGTCATATTATGACCTTAAAGTTATGGATCTAATAGTGCTATTCAACAAAGAAGTACTTTCTCCACCACAGGAAACTGCTTAGCAGGTTTTTTAAAATGTTGAGTGTAAACTTACCATGCAACTCAACAATTCCACTCCTAAGTGTCTAGCCAAGAGAAATAAACGCATATATCCACATAAATATTTGTATTCAAATGGTCATAACTACATTGTTTGTAATATCAAGAACTGGAAACAAACTAAATGCTCACTAACTGATGAATGGATAAACAAAATGTGACAAATTCATACAATGTAATATTATTCAATAATAAAAAGAAAATAAATGCTGATACATATTCCAACATGGATGAAGCTTGAAAGCATGATGTCAACTGAAGGAAGTCAGCCACAAAAATACCACATATTGGATGATTTGTTTATATGAAATGTACAGAAAAAATAAATCCGCAAATATAGAAAATAGATAATTTTAGGGAGATGAAAGTTTTCTGAAATTAGACTGAGGCAGTGATTGTACAACTCTATAAATATATTTAAGTCTCTGAATTTTACACTTAAAACAACTAAAATATAGGGTATGTGAGAAATAAGGCAGTTAAAAATCAATCAGGGTAGTATACCATATTAAGAAAATGAAAGAAAAATCAATAGATTCAGAAAAAGTAGATGACAAAATTCAGCATCTAGTTTAAAATTCTTCTCCCTATGAATCACATTCCAAGCAACTGAAAATATGGTATATTAATTAGACTGTAGTGAGTTATGTTCTAGTAACTGACAATCCCAAAATTTCAGTGGCTTAATATAATAAAAATGCATTTCTCTCTCATACTAAAGAGCCAACAGGTGTCACCAGCAGAGGCTGGGGAAAACAGAGACAGACTGTACTCATCATAGTGTTCAAAAGCAAAGTCTGACAGAAGATACGTCTTAATACCTGTTTCTGAGATTTCAAAAAAAGAGGAAAGGAACATGGAAAATCCTGCCCTGCCTCTTATATCTTCTTCCAGGAAGTGAAGCACATCACTTCTGCTCATATTTCATTGGCCAAAGTAAGGCGCATGACCACAGCTAATTTCAAAATATACTCATGCAGAAGAAGGGAAAAGAAAATATCTATAAGCAGCCTGATCACTACCACAACATGATACGCCTTAATCTTTCTATTGCACTGAATAAACCTGAGCAGAGAGCAAGATATCCCAGAACTGACTGACAAAGAATATGATAGGTTAAGAAAAGTAGATATGAGGTATGATGGGTTTGGTGGCTAAAGGATCAGAATTTATATTTAACAAGTCAATACTTTAGGGGAAAATTTGGAAACCATGGTTAAACCCTAGATATTAAAGATTTAAAGCAACATTTTAAGGTAGGCTTACATCTTAAGACTTAAAAGTTATGCTTCGGTAGCTGTTAAGACTTTAATGGAAAAAATTTCTACAATATTAATAGGAAGAATATTGCTAAAGTAAGTAGTGAGCTTTTGCCGAGGCTGAGGCCCGGTCAGATATAAAAATTAGAGCTGTAAAAATGGCAGTGGAGTCCATAACTTTGTTGAAATATTAAAATCATTCAATAAATGTTAAATTTTATTATACAATTCTTTCTGCGTCTCTCATAAAGATAATATGATTTTGCACTTTATGTTTTTAGTTATTGATAATGGTGATCTACCTATTTAAACACCACCTGTTAAAAAAACATGCCTATCTGTGTTTATTTTAGCATTCAGAAGAATAAATATAAATTTAAAAGATGAAGAAATATATATATATATTTTTTGTGTGTGTCAAGTATAAGGCAAAAAATAGAACAGCACTTTTCCCTGTAACAATGATGAGTGGGAGTTGCAATATAAGGGCAACATTTCTAAAGTCCTAGGTAAAATACAAAGGAATATTGAGTACAAAGTGATAGCACACTGTCGTATTTTTGAAGCTGATTTACAATGTCTTTCTCTGGTCATTCATGTCAGGCAATGTTTTAGGTATGGGGTAACAGTTTGAAAATTATCAGTCAGATTATCACAGATACCGTTAGAATTCTTCTTACTTTTTCATCACTGGTTAGTGGCTTGATAGGTTTTAATATTGTTTCATAAACCCTTTTACCAAATACCACTATACATATTACTGATTTGTCTTTACCTTAGAGTTTTTTAAAGGTAAAAAGTAAATCCTAAAATTTTCTCTTAGATGTTTAAATTAGAGTATATTTAAGAAAAAAAGGGACAAGACAGTGCAATTTTAAAGTCGTTTGGCAAACTGATTCTGTCAAGAAAGCTTAGTTTCATTCTGTTTGCTGCAACAGCTTTTTTTTTCTATAACTCCACTCTTCTTGTTCTTGTAATACATTTGGGAGGCCTGTCAAGGCCTATCCACTCTCTAAATAGCTTTGCAGATTAAATTTTTAACTCTCTTCTCTTCATGCAGATGTATATTTCTGACAAAGAATTGCCCTGAGATGTCAGCTTCCATTTTTCTCACTGGAGAGAAAGCATATAGGTGCAAGTGTGGATTCTCAAGTCTCACCCTCATCAGGAAACACACATACACATAGATACTCCTCTCTAGGACCATGCATCAGTATTGGTGTGGCTTCTTCCTTTTGGATTTTTTACTCATACTTTTTTCTTTCTCCTTACCCTTCCATGGGGCTTGAAGGTAATATTATAAGAGATTAAAACAAGAAAATAAATGTAATATGTTTATTTTTGTAGGCTGATAATCTTAATAATAAAGACATGCCACTGTGCTGAGATAGCACCAAAGAATAGGATAAAGTGAAACCTGAGACTTGGGAGCTGGCTTCCTTTTTCAGATAATGTCTGAGATGGACTTTAAAGGATGACTTTATAAGAGAAGAAAGAAAAAAAAAGTGAAAAGATCATCTCAAGCAAAGGAAACAACATAATTAAAACTATGAATTTGTAGCAACAGCATGGTCTGTATAATAATCTTTAAAAATGTGAGTAATACTAAATTCCAAAAAAAATGAGGTCAAAAGTGGACATGACCTGTAATGTCCTACACAGCTAAAATGCATTCAGTACTAGAAAAGGGGATAACATTCTCTTAGCCTTTGGCAGGACCTATTTTAGGCCACATTGCTTTAGCATTACTATACATTTCTCTGCTCTTACAGATTAATATACAATTTGTAGAAACGTCTATCTGGTACCAGAATAAATTTTAAAGGGCATGCCCATTATCCATAGTGAGAAGTTAAAAATGAATTTTATTGGATAAATTAAGTGAATCTGTATGACTTTCAATTAAAATTAACCTAAAACCAAAAAATAGACAGAGTAATAGTGAAATGAATATTTAATTTATTAGAGGACATGAGCTTTAGTGTGAGCTTAGTCAACATCTAGTCATAGACCTTGAGCAAGTCACTTTAATCTTATTGCTCCTCAGTTTCCCTATCTGTAGAATAATAGAGTTAAATTACATGATTTGCTGAAGTCCATCCTAAAATCTCATGTTGCCATGCAGGTTGTAGATATGTATGTATGTATTTTTTTTTTTTTTTTTTTTGAGACGGGAGTCTTGCTCTGTCGCCCAGGCTGGAGTGCAGTGGCCGGATCTCTGCTCACTGCAAGCTCTGCCTCCCAGGTTCACGCCATTCTCCTGCCTCAGCCTCCCGAGTAGCTGGGACTACAGGCGCCCGCCACCTCGCCCGGCTAGTTTTTTGTATTTTTTAGTAGAGACGGGGTTTCACCGTGTTAGCCAGGATGGTCTCGATCTCCTGACCTCATGATCCGCCCGTCTCGGCCTCCCAAAGTGCTGGGATTACAGGCTTGAGCCACCGCTCCCGGCCGTATGTATTTTTTTATTCTTTTTGGGACAGAGGCTCACTCTGTCACCCAGGCTGGAGTGCAGTGGCACCATCTCATCTCACTGCAGCCTCCACCTCTCAGATTCAAGTGATCCTTGTGTCTCAGCCTCCCAAGTAGCTGGGATTACAGGCGCGTGAAACCATGCCTGGCTAATTTTTGTATTTTTAGTAGAGACGGGGTTTCCCCATGTTGGCCAGGCTGGTCTTGAACTCCTGATCTCAAGTTATCCGCCCACCTAGGTCTTCCAAAGTGTTATGATTACAGGCATGAGCCACTGTGCTGGCCTAGATTAATTCTTATACTTCCCCAACTTTAAACATATTCGAATAATGATAAAAATCAAAAATCTATTGAAACTCCTATCAGAAGAGTATCTAAATTGTCAGCTTTTGAAGACTGCACGCTACCACACCCAGCTAATTTTTGTATTACTTTTGTAGAGACGGGGTTTCACCATGTTGGCCAGGCTGGTCTCAAACTCATGGCAGCAAGTGATTCACCCCACTCTGCCTCCCAAAGTGCTGGGATTACAGATGTTAGCCACCACACCTGCTGTTGTAAATATTTAACTAGTAATCATAGGAAAGGATACCTGAGCAAAAATAATATGAAATACATACACAAAAGTAATTTTAAAAATCTCAAATCAACAAATTTGTATAAATTTACAAACATATACATCTGAAAATATTATGCCAATATTATGTTTTTGCATTTAAAAAGAGTCCTTTTCATTTAGAAATACATAATAGTCATGGATGAAATTATATGGTATCTGAGATTGACTTCATGATTCAACATGTTGGGAGATGAGTAATATTGGGTAGGAAAAAAGAAACAAGAGTAGCCATTAATTGATAAATATTGTGGTTGAAGAATGGACACTAGGGAGTTCATTATTCTAGACATTTGAATATGTTTTAATTTTACATAAAGATTTTTAAAATTTTTGTTTCTATCTTGAATAAAAACACTAAGTATAGAATGCTGTATTCGTGTTTAAAGGGGAAAGGCCATCATAAAATATTTGTATTTACTTTCAAAAGGAAATATTGGAGACTAATAAAAGCAGCTATTTATGATGGTGGGAACAAAAAGAACAGCTATAAGTGTGGGAGCAAGAGTTCCCAATATGTAACATTTGGTATCATTTTGATATTTAAATCACATAAATATATTACCTATTCTAAAAGCTATAATTATCCCACTAAAATGCAATAGTGATACAGTTTTTTTTCAATAAATAGCACACTGTTAATTAGATATCCATATAAGAGAACAAATTAACCTTAACTCCTGCCTCATACTCTACACAAAGATCAATTCCACATGGTTTCTAAATCTAAATTTGAAGGATATAATAATAAAGCTTTTGGAAGAAAATACAGGTGACTATCTTCATAGTTTGAGGGTAGACAATGACTTATTACATAGGATGCAAAAGTTACAAACCATAAAATAACAAAGTGGTAAACTGGAGTTCATTAAGAATGTCTTTATTAAAGAACATAATTCAAAAGGAAAAGTCGCAGTATGGCAGAAGGTACTTACAATACATATAATATATCTGTTGAATCCAAAATAATATCTAGGATATATATTTTAAAATTATATAGGTATAAAAATGGCAGAGAAACCAATTTAAAATATAATAGACCTAATTTTCCACTCTTTAAGTGTAACTGTAGGCAGTGACTTCCTTTCAATGAGTTTGGATAGGGAGGAAAAGAGTAATTTTAGAGTAGAAAAAGTTAACAAATACTATCTCAGCCAGGTGATCAAGGTCAATATCAACAGTGATATCTCATATTGGTAATATATATTCTTGATATTATAGAATGAAAATGACACTTTACCTCTGTGGTTTTCCCCATCAAAACCCATAACTTCAGTTTAGTAATGAGAAAAATATCAGACAAATCACAATTAAGGGACTTTCTACAAAATACCTGATCAGTTCTTCTCAAAATTATCAAGATCATCAAAAACAAAGTCTAAGAAACTCTTACAGCTAAAAAGAGTCCAAGGAAGCATGAGAAATGTAATGCAGCACCCTGGTTGGAGTCCTGGAATATAAAAACTACATTAGGCAATAACTAAGAAAATATTTTAAAAACTATGGACTTTAGTTAATAATATTGTATCAATATTGATTCATTAATTGTAACAAATGTGCAATACTAATTTAAATGTTGAGAGACAAAGAGAGAGAATGTTAAACATGTTTTCAAAACCCTCTCTCCCCCAACCCCCTTCTTTCTGTCTGCCATTAGAGCACAGAGCCACCATGTAGGAAGCCCAGCTATCCTGAAGCTCCCATGCTGGAGAGAATACACTGAGAAAGAGATGCCAAGGAGTCCCAGCTGTTTCAGCCCCTTCCTGTTTCAGTGTTTCCAGACTAGGCACCAATAATGTGCGTAAAGAAGCCTTTCATATGGACCTCCCACCCTCTGTAGCCATTGCAACCTCATGAAAGACCCTGAGCAACAAATGCCTAGCTAAGCCCTTCCAGAATTCTTGACCCACAGTAACCATAATAAATAATTGCAGGAGTTTTTTTTTTTTTTTCTTTTGATGGAGTCTCACTTTGTCGCCCAGGCTGGAGTGCAGTGGTGCGATCTCGGCTCACTGTGACCTCTGCCTCCCGGGTTCAAGCAATTCTCTGCCTCACGCTCCCGAGTGGCAGGGATTACAGGCGCTCACCACCATGCCCGGCTAATTTTTTTGTATTTTTAGTAGAGACAGGGTTTCACCAACTTGGCCAGGCTAGTCTTGAACTCCTGACCTTGTGAACCACCCGCCTCAGCCTCCCAAAGTGCTGGGATTACAGGCATGAGCCACCGTGCCCGGCCAATTGTGCAGCTTTAAGCACTAGTTTTTGGGGTGGTGTGTAATGCAGTAATTGAAACTGGAAGGGATTCCCAGAGAAGACGACAGTTGCAGGGAATGGAAGTTAGAGGGAGCAGTTGCCAAGAGCAAGGTGAGGCTGTGCCCTCTCAACCTCTGGACCATCCCCACACCTTGAGGATTCTTGTACACTCTAGTAAAGAGGGATGTCATGTAAAGGAACATATTGAGTCCCAGTGGAGATAGTCAAGAGAAGCAGATGCAGCTTTTCTGCTGTTTAGAGAGAAGGTAAGCTTCAAGCTGATCAGGTCAAAGAGAGTTGGCAACAGCCCAGGCAGGAGGAAGAAGAGTATTTAGTTAGGAGAATGGGAGTGGCTTCTGGAACAGAAGCTAAAACCCAGAACAGTAATTGCAGATCTGTGGTCAGCAGCTTTAGTTGTCTATTAAAACCTTCATCCCTCACCAAGGAAAGCCTGGCGTCACATTCCAGTTTTACCACTTGCTAACTGCAGAAACGTAGGCAAGTTACCTATCTCCTCTGTTCCTCAGTTTCCTCATATGAAAAAGGCAAGATAATAATAGTGCCTAATTCATAAATTATGATTATGGGGATTAAATGAGTATTTGCATGTGATGTGCTTTGAAAGTGACTGATAGATAGCAAGGACTCAGTACATTTAAGCTCTTATTATTATTGTTACCAGGTCTTTGGGGGATACAATTAGGGAGATAAATCCAGGAAAAAGACTAAATTTCCTGCCAACCAAATAAGTATTAACATTTGGAGCACTGATGTACATGTGACCCTTTTTAGATACATAGCCATGAAGCCTTAGGCCTACGTACTGGGTAAAGTAGTGAAAGGAATGCATATTAATGCATAGTAAGACTTTTTTTGTTACCTGTCAAATTGACAGATTTGCTAAAATATAATCCTCAATGCTGGTGAAAGGGCAATAAAGTGGATGCTCATTCATGGCTAGCTGATATCTAATGTGTAATATTCTTTCCAGAAACAACTTAGTAACATGCATAAAATAGCGTAATAATGTTTCTACATTCTCTATTATAAATACGCATTAATATATCTATCCTAAGTAAACAAGTAGAAATCCCAGAAAATGTTTATATGCTAATGTGTTATTTGTAGTTTTAAAAAGTTTAAACAGACAAAAATACAAAACTACATTTCTGACAATGGCAGAACCATACAGTAGAATACTACATAGGCATTGAAATGATGGTTTCCAGGAATTCCTCAGAAGCCAAAATATTTTTACATAAAACCCTGAGTACTGTTGAAACCAAGGAAACCATCAAGAATGCACAAAATTAGGTTTATTTAGCATGATGCAGCAAGGAAAAATACACTGAAGAAAAAATTTAGAAGCATCTTCATAATAGGGAGTTGAGAGACGCTGTTTATAGAAGCCAGTTTTAGATTGTATACAGTCAAATACATGAGCAATTTGGTTGTTCAAAATAATGATTATTTTGTGATACTTTCTTAAATATTCTTATTTGGTTATAATTTTTATCCAGAAAGTGAGAAGGTTAATATGGGTCTAGATTTGTTGCTGGTAAAGAAGCAGTGATTTCAAAACAGAAGTGTTGTTTTTTTGGTCACAGTGTGCCCTTGTCTTTGTCTTATTATGAGCATCTGTATCTTGAGTAAATCACTGAAATTCTATTTGAAAAAATTACATTGTATTCTTCACCAATGCTTTCATTTTCCCTAGTTATCAGCAGGACCAATTTTTACTTTCTCGCTGCAATGCAAATCTCAGTTATAGAAATAATAGAAAAAGGAAATCCATACAGACGTAGCAAAAATACTGAAAAGAAATAACTGTTTAGGGGAAAAAGAACTCTCTTAAACTGTGTTTTTCCTCCACTGTCACACTACCACAACAATCATCAACACCAGAAGACTTCTGTGACCAAATATGTGGGAGTTTTTCCCACTCACTAAACAGGGGATACCAACTGGGTGTCCTCCAATTCAATTCTAATACTATCTACCTGGAGATAGTGTAAGATCCCACAGGTTCTGGGCTCAGTCCCCAAGAGTTTCCCCCAACCACCACAGACACACACCAGTCACAAGTCTGGGTCTCCTGAACATCTAACCAATCGGCTTCAAATTGAGGTTTTCATGATTCCCTTTTGGGGTTTGATTAATTAGCTGGAGCAGCTCACAGAACTTAGAGAAACACTTACTTATGTTTACTGGTTTATGATCAAGGATATTACAAAGGATACAGATGAAAAGATGCCTAGGGCAAAGTATGAGGGAAGGAGAAGCTGAACTTCCATGCCCTCCCCCAGCACACCACCCTCCAGGAAAATATATGCCTTCATCTATGTGAAAGCTCTTGAAACCCAGTCCTTTTGGATTTTTATGGAAGCTTCATGACATCAGCATTCCTTCTCCAAGGGTATAGGGCGAGACCCTCTCTGGAGAGGGTCTTATGATCCACAATCAGAAAAGTGGGGGGATATTAGAGTCCTGCCTTGGGGCAGGTGAAGGAAGGGCAGGAGAAAGTCATAGACATTCTGTTTCCTTAGGCCTGCTATTCCCTCTAACGACTATAACAAGGGCTGTGGGAGTTATGAGCCAGGAACCACGGACAAAAACCAATATATGTATATATACCATAACACTATATCAACATTTTTAAAATGATGAATTATGGATTGTGGAGTTACAGACAGTTGTGTTTTCTTTTTCTATTATTTTCTACAGTGAGCATAAATTATTTTACAATCAGGCAAGTAGTAAAATAATAAATTTTAAGAAACATATGTGCTGTTCTTCTAGAATATATTTGGTAAATTTTTCAGAAGAGAACAGTGAACCTCACTACAATCCTGGGTGATGATTCCTAGTGACAAAGCAGGTATGAGGCTCTTCTCTAGAAGAAAAAGGCAGCCCCTGTCACTAGTCTATGGAAGTAAGTCTACCTGCTCAATGGAAGAAGGAAATCCTAAGAGGATATGGCTAATTAACCTGAACCCTTTGTGGCTTACACAGAAATGTAAATGATTTCCCTCTGGTACCAATCCTGATAGCAATTTATGTTCTCTGATGCTGGGTTTGGCACAAAGAAGGAAAGACTGGTTATGTAAAGGTCAAATACATGATTCTTCAGGCAATCTCGTCCAATCTGTCTACCTCAGGACCTGCCATCCCATCTAGAGGTACAGCTTCCTCCAGTCATTAATGTTTTGAATGTTTTTACTTAATAGAAATACATATTATGTGTGCTGTATGATATGAATTATAAGTCATATGAAGATACAAATAAAGTAAGGAAGAGGAAGCTAAAAAATTCTACATTCTTTTTTTTTTCTTCTTTTTTTATTATTATACTTTAAGTTCTAGGGTACATGTGCATAATGTGCAGGTTTGTTACATATGTATACTTGTGCCATGTTGGTATGCTGCACCCATCAACTCGTCAGCACCCATCAACTCGTCATTTACATCAGGTATAACTCCCAATGCATTCCCTCCCCCCTCCCCCCTCCCCATAATAGGCCCCAGTGTGTGATGTTCCCTTCCTGAGTCCAAGTGATCTCATTGTTCAGTTCCCACCTATGAGTAAAATCACAACAATGGAGTGAGGCAAGGAAGAGCTGAAGTCTGACTTAGTAGGGCAGAAATGTAACTAAATACAGCTTGGAGAATGGTGCTTCTTGTGTTCCAATTATGGAAATTCTTTATCTTGCTAATGACATTGTATTAGTCTGTTCTCATGCTGCTATAAGGACATACCTGACACTGGCTACTTTATAAAGGAAAGAGATTTAAGGGACTCACAGTTCTGCAGGGTTGGTGAGGCCTCAGGAACCTTACAATTATGGTGGAAGGGAAAGCAAACACATCCTTTTTCACATGGCAGCAGGAAGGAGAAGTATGACCAAAAGGGGAAAAAAATCCCTCATAAAAATCATTAGATCTCATGAGAACCCACTCTCTATCATAAGAGCAGCAGCATGGGAGTAGCTGTCCCATTATTCAATTACCTCCCCCTGGGTCCCTCCACGACCCTTTGGGATTATGGGGACTACAGTTCAAGATGAGATTTGGGTGGGGACACAGCCAAACCATATCAGACATTATGATGAGAAAAACTTTATGCAAATTAAGTATGCAACTAAAACCTTTCCTAATTCCTCTTCATTCCCAAATGTCAAGTTAACAAGATTATATAGCATTCACTCCTGATGTTTTTCCCATTGTGTCATCCCAAACATAATAATAATAACAAAAATAAGAAATTATAATACTAGCTAACATCCATTCAAAAATTACTATCTTCCAGACACTGTTTTAAATATTTTATATTGATTAACTCATTCATTGTCACAATAACTCAATAAGATAGTTTTATTATCCTCATTTTAGCAATGAAGATACTGAGACTCAAAGAGTTGGGTAATTTTTCAAAGATCACACAGCTAATGAGTGGCAGAGCTGGAATTGAAACTCACAGATTCTGGCTCCAGAACCAAAATCAGTAAGCTGGATCCATAAATATACTCTCTGTATATCCACACTTATTACCTATCTTGCCAGTGGCCTTCAACTTATGTAAAGAAGACATAGAGGGAGACTTCTAAAGGAGAGTCACAAGATCTGTGTGCCAAGGTAGTACACATGTCTCAGGATTCTTATTGTCCCACAGCATTTTCTCTTGCTCATGGGCCTAGTTTCAAGGGTAGCCCTAGGAAGCCACACTTTTTTAATGGGTCCTCACTACATCTGGTCACAGCCAATACAAACGAGTATGCATACCTAAATTAAAGACTACCACTACACAGATAACCAGAAACTAAACTCTCTTACTAGAATTTGAACAAAGAAACACAGAGACTCAGGCAACTGAGAGTAAAGAAATGTAATGCTCTCAGACTACTGACCATGTGGAAACAGAGAAAACAAGAATGTCAGTTAGTATTCTGTGATTATTAGCAACAGAAACTGGCTATATGTCAAAAAGAAAATGTAAGGAGACTGGGTAGTTCATGTAATGAAAGAAAAGAATGGAGGCAACTCTGGAATCTCAATACAGGGACTCAGGCATTCCTTGTAAATAATGATCAAGTCTCTCTATAATGTTACTACCAGAGGAGTTTATCAGCTTTAATCACATTTAGTGTGTCACTTCACTCAAAATTAAAATTCCTGGGAAAATAGAATATTAAAGCCTAGTTTGAGTCACATGAAATGTCTTGTCTGGAGCTGGGGACTATTGGCTATTTTCAAGAAGAAAAGGAAGTTACCTAAAAGAAAAAGTGGGGCTCTGTTTTTAAGGCAAAGAGGCTTTGGGAAAAAAAATAACATTTTTCTCTATACTTTGTCAAAGAGGAGAAAGAGAGAAAGCAAAGATGAGAAGATCATGTTCATGTGTCACTTGGGAATCAGTGAGAGATGAAAAGTAATTCAGCTTGAGAGACAGAGAGAAGGAAGTTTCATTTCTAACTCCATTTCCTGTGATGTCTGGTGTGTTTCATTTCCAATGTCTGTGAACTATCTTGTATGTTTGCAATAAATTCCACCTCAACTGAGCAAGCCTAAGTAAGTTTCTGGTTCTTGCACACAAAGAGCCTTAACTAACAAGAGTCAGTCCCATGCTAACATGAAGAACGCAGTGATCACAGAAAAAATATCTTAGTCACTGAGAGACTCACCCCTAATGGGAAAAATCATTATAAATCCCAAAATCAAAGTAAATACAAAAAAGCTAATGGAACAAAACAGATTATCCTTAAACAGAAACTGGTGGGTTCAAGACAGGCTTTTAAAAATACATGATAGCCAAATTTACGTTTGGAGAATGGCTTGAAATGAGGAACTCAAGAGGGAAGTAATAGAGTACCAAGAAAATAACATGTAAATAGACGAAAGACTTAAGAAACCTTGACACACGGGAGACACAAGAAGTTCATTATGGCTGGGAAAATGGGTGAAACAGAAGAGAAGGTTACTATGAGATTAGGCTTGCTAAACCATTTTGATATGATGATTAAGAAAATGTGGGAACTATTGAAAGATTTTAATTTGATAATTGTACTAGACACATCGATTTTTACATCATTTCTTTCAAATGTGTCAACCTTGTTTGATGGTTACTGACCCCTGGACAGCTCCATTTCCATCAGGAGCAAACCAGTCACTTGTCCTGGGAGGGTTACATGATCAGTTTATAATACTTTCTGCCACCTGTGGGCTTACATGAAAAACAAACATTGCTGATGAGATAGGAGGAATAGGAAAGATGAAGAAATTAGGATGAATAGATAAACCAAGGTCACTTGTATAGATGGATATGCTGTTCTTTGAGATAAGATGAATTGAAAGGGTAGAATACAACATTCAAAGTACTAAAAGAGATTTACACACAAGATTCTGGGGCAGAAGAGAGAAGGAATGTGACTTTGACCTTCTGAGAAGAGTAGGTAGTAATTAGAAAAATATCTAAAGAACTAAACCTTTAACTGATTCTTTTTTTTTTTTTTTTTTTTTTTTGAGACGGAGTCTCCGCTCTGTCGCCCAGGCTGGAGTGCGGTGGCGCGATCTCCGCTCACTGCAAGCTCCGCCTCCCGGGTTCACGCCATTCTCCTGCCTCAGCCTCCTGAGTAGCTGGGACTACAGGCGCCGCCACCGCGCCCGGCTAATTTTTTTTATTTTTAGTAGAGACGGGGTTTCACCGTGGTCTCGATCTCCGGACTTTGTGATCCGCCCGCCTCGGCCTCCCAAAGTGCTGGGATTACAGGCGTGAGCCACCGCGCCCGGCCGCTAACTGATTCTTATAATTACAAGTTTTCTACCCTAAAAGTTGGGAGGGGAAGCATTTTAGGCATTCTACAATGCCTAATTAGGAATTCATTTAAGCAATGCCTAATTAAAATGTAAATTAGGTCAATAGATAATACTAATATAGTTTGTAAAAAATATTTTATTTCATTTTATTTTTTTTTAGAAATTGGATCTCACTCCATTGCCCAGGCTGAAGTGCTGTGGCAAAATTATGGCTCACTGCAGCCTTGGACTGAGCTCAAGGGATCCTCCCACCCTAGCCTCCAAATAGCTGAGATTACAGGCATGTGCTCCCATACCCAGTTAATTCTTTTATTCTTTGTAGAGATGGGGTCTCACTATGTTGTCCAGGTTTATCCTGAACTTCTGGCCTTGAGCAATTATCCCACCTTGGCCTCCCAAAGTCCTAGGATTGCAGAAATGAGCCACGATGCCTGGCTAATATTAATTATAAATAATACATGCAAATAGCTAAAAATTCAGAAATTATGAAAGAGTGTACACCAGAATCAACAACACAATACTAAAGAAGTACGAAGTTGGAGGACTGACACTACAGGACTTCAAGACTTGCTATGAAGCTATAGAAATTAAGACAATGTGGTTTTGGTGAAAAAAAAAATAGATCAATGGAACAGAACAGAGAACCCAGAATTAGACCCACATAAATATAGTGAATTGCTTTTTGACAAAAGAGGGGAGGCGATGCAAGGAATTGTACAATACAATAAAATCTTTAATAAAATTGAAACAACTGGACATCCACATGCAAAAAAATGAATGTAGACACAGACTTTACATCTATTACAAAAATTAACTTAAATCACAGACCTAAATGTAAAATGCACAACAATAAAACTCCTAAAATATAGCATAGAAGAAAATCTAGATGTCCATTGGTTTGACAATGACTTTTTATATGCAATACCAAAGGCATAAAAGATGAAAGAAAGAATTGCTAAGCTGGATTTCATTAAAATTAAAAATTGCTGCGCCCGGGCGCGGTGGCTCACGCCTGTAATCCCAGTACTTTGGGAGGCTGAGGCGGGCGAATCACGAGGTCAGGAGATCGAGACCATCCTGGCTAACACGGTGAAACCCCGTCTCTACTAAAAATGTAAAAAATTAGCTGGACGTGGCAGCGGGCGCCTGCAGTCCCAGCTACTTGGGAGGCTGAGGCAGGAGAATGACGTGAAACCGGGAGGCGGAGCTCGCAGTGAGCCGAGATCGCGCCACTGCACTCCAGCCTGGGCGACTGAGCGATACTCCGTCTCAAAAAAAAAAAAAAAAAAAAAAAAAAATTGCTGCTTTACAAAAGACACAGCTGCTCATGAACAGGAAGAATCAATATTGTTAAAATAGCCATGCTCCCCAAAGGAATTTACAGATTCAATGCTATTTCTCTCAAACTACCAATGAAATTCTTCACAGAACTAGAAAAAAAAAAGATATTTTAAAATTCACCAAACAAGAGACCAAACAGTCAAGGCAATCTTAAGCAAAAAGAACAAAGCAGAAGTCATCACGCTACACGACTTCAAACTACAAGGCTATAGTAACCAAAACAGCATGGTACTGGTACAAAAACAGACACATAGACCAATGGAACAGAATAAAAAGCCCAGATATAAGGCCTCACACCTGCAACTGTATGATTTTCATTCAACAAAGCTGACAAAAACAAGCAAAGGGGAAAGGACTCACTATTCAATAAATGGTGTTGGGATAACTGGCTAGCTATAAGCAGAAGATTGAAACCGGACCCTTTCTGCACATCATATACAAAAATCAACTCAAGATGGATTACAGACTTAAGTGTAAAACCCAAAACTATAAAAATCCTGTAAGACAACCTAGGAAGTACTTTTTCTGGGCATAGAAACTTGCAAGGATTTCATGCCAAAGACACCAAAAGCAACTGCAACAGAAGTAAGAATTGACAAATGGGACCTAATTAAACTTCAGAGCTTCTGCACAGCATAAGAAACTATCAACGGAGTAAACAGCCTATAGAATCTGACAAAAACCGAATATCTAGCATCTATAAGGAACTTAAACAAATTTACAAGAAAAAACCCCACAAATAACCACATTAAAAAGTGGGCAAAGGACATGAACAAACACTTTTCAAAAGAAAACATATATGAGGCCAACAATACTGTGAAAATAAGCTTAGTTCAGTATCACTGATCATTAGAGAAATACAAATCATAAACACAATGAGATACTATCACATGCCAGTCAGAATGGCTATTATTAAAAAGTCAAAAAATAACAGAGATTGGCGAGGTTGTGGATAAGAGGGACCACTTATACGCTGTTGGTGGGAGTGTAAATTATTTCAACCATCATGAAAAGCAGTGTGGTGATTCCTCAGAGAGCTAAAAACAGAACTATTAATCGACTCAGCAATCCAATTACTGGTTATATACCAAAAATAATATGAATGTTCTATCACAAAAACATGTGCACACATACGTTCACTGTAGCACTATTCTCAATAGCAAAACATGGATCAACCTAAATGCTCATCAATGGTAGACTGGATTTAAAAAAAAGTGGTACCTATACACCATGGAATACTATGTAGCCATAAAAAAGAATGAGTCATGTCCTTTGCAGGAACATACATGGATCTGGACGCCATCATCCTTAGAAAACTAACACAGGAACAGAAAACCGAATATCACATGTTCTCACATATAAGTAGGAGCTAAATGATGAGAACACATGGAAACAAAGAGGGGAACAACAGAACCTAGGGAGGGCCCACCAGAGGGTATAAGGTTGAGGAGAGCAAGGAGTAGAAAAAATAAACTATTAGGTACTCGGTTTAGTATCTGGGTGATAAAATAATCTGTACATCAAACCCCCATGGCACTAGTAAACCTATATATCAAATCTGCCCATGTACTCTGGACCCCAAAGTAAAAGTTTTGAAAAAGTTGTTTAAAAGACATAACCTAGAGAAGTCAAAGAGAAGCTGAAAACCATAATAAAATATTTGCAAAATATATATTTGGTAAAGGATTGTTATCCAAATTATAAAAATAACTTAAAATTCAACAATAAGAAAAAGAACTCTCATTTGAAAATTTGCAAACACTCACCAAGAAAGATACATGGATGCCAATAAGCATATGATAAGATGTTACACATCATATGTCAGCAGGAAAATGTAAACTAAAGCAACAATGAGGTACCACTACACAATATTAGACAGGCAAAAGTCTAGAATATGGATAATACCAAATGCTGACAAGGATGTGCAGCAACAGGAGCTCTCATTTATTTGTGGTGGGAATGCAAATGGTACAACCACTTTGGAAGACAGTTTGGCAGTTCCTTACCAAACAGCACACTCTCTTACCATAAAATCCAGCAATTATTCTCCTTGACAGTTACCCAAAGGAGTTGAAAACTTAGGTCCACACAAAAACCTACAAATTGGTATTCATAGCGGCTTTATTAGTAATCACCAAGACTTGGAAGGAACCAATGTTTTTTTCATTACATAAATGATAAATAAATGATGGTATATCTAAGCAATGTAATATTATTCAGCACTAAAAAGAAATGATGTTTCAAACCATGAAAACACATAAAGGAAACTTAAATGCTCATTAAGTCAAAGAAGCTAGTCTGAAAAGACTACATGCCATATGATTTTAACCATATGATATTTAGGAAAAGGCAAAACGATGGAGGTGGTAAAAAGATAGGTGGTTCCCAGGGGCTACGGGGAAGGAAAGGTGAAAAACTGGATAACAGAGGATTTTTAGAGCAGTGAAACTACTCTGTATGATACTTTAAAAGTGGATATATGTCACTATAAACTTGTAAGAAAACAACCCATAGAATATACAACACCAAGCGTGAACCCTAATGTAAATATGGACTTTGGGTGATAATGATATATAAATGTGACTCCTCAGTTGTAACATATGTACCACTGTGGTGGGGGATATTAATAATGGGGGAGGCTATGAATGTGTAGGGACAAGGAATGTCAGAGAAATCTCTGTAACTTCTGTGAAATTTTGCCATAAACCTAAAATTGTCATATAAAAAATTGTCTATTTTTTTAAAAAGGACATAGAGTGAAAATTCTTCTCACTCCTGACCCCAAATCATCCAGATTTCTTCCTTAGAAACAAGTTATGCATTTTTATTTTATGCATAAATAAATATAAATATACATTTTTCTTTCATCATTTTTACACAAATTATACTTTACAAAAAATTAGGATCTCCTACTTTTAAAAACCTATGATGTTTCAGTACTCAAGGATCTTCATTTTTATAGCGATGTATTATTCCTTTGTGTTGATGGACCATAATTTATTTAAGCAATCCTCCCATTTATGGTCATTTAGGTTACATCAAATGTTTCGCAATTCCCTGTATATTTATAGTTTATAATCCTGTTAATGCCAAAAAGAATTCAAGCAATAATACAAGGTACTATAAAAATAGAAAGGTAGGCAGGCAGGTAGATAGATAGATAGATAGATGGATAGATAGATAGATAATTTTCCAAAATCCCAGCACGCGGAGACAACATATAACAACTGATTAATAAACAAACTTCCAGACATCTTTTTTCAAAGACACAATTGGATATATATTAGAATAAGCATTTCTAGTCTAAAGGTGGGAGAAGCATAAAAATTTATGAAAAACAATTTAGGCCTGAATATATAATAAGAGAGACTTCATAATATAATCTAAAACCAGATAACAAGTAAACTTTTCTTATTATTATAATCCAATTTGCAAGAAATATAGTCAAAACCATATTTACAGTGATAGATGAATTTTTCCCATAATGCACTTTAGTGAGATTGGGAAGAAATTTTACCTTGCAACTTTGCTTAATTGCTGTTCTGAACTGAACCCAGGTTTCTGATTCCCATCTCCTCCTATTTCTTGGTTGATTCTGGATTTTGCTGGAACACATCCACAAATATCTAACTATAACAGTACATGGGAGGTAAATTTTCTGACTGCTGTGGATCAGCATATATCCATATTCTTTCTTTATAATTATACATAGTTTGATACAGAGCTGTCTGATTTTAGATTTTAAGGTTAATTATTTTCCTTAGAACTGCTAAGGTTTTGTTTCATTACCTTTCAGCTTCCTAGTTTATTTTGGAAAATCTATGCTTGTGTGAATCATTTATTTTCACAGATAATATATCTTTATTTTATTTTGCACGTAAGTTTGTGATAGTTTGTAATAAGCAACTACTACATTGGATTCCAGAGGCCTAGAGTCTTATTACCTTCACGTCTGGGGAAATTTCTTCTATTATTTCTTTGGTAATTTCTTTCTCTTGGTTTTCTTTCTTGTCTTTTTTGAGAACTCTTATTTTTTAGATATTGAAGTTTAAAGAATAATCCTTCATAATTTTTATCTTTTTATCTTTTTGTTCTACTTAATAACAGATTTCTTTCACCATAATTCTAGCTTTTCTGCTGACGCGTTTTTAAATTCAGGAATTGTTCTTTGATTTTTTTTTTCTTGGTCACAATGTATTGGTCTTTTTAAGAATTTATTATTCAATACCTTTATGGATATCTTTTACTAGAACTTCATTATGTCTGGCTACTCTAATGTCGGTTTGTTTTGTTTTGCCTGGGTCTCCCTCTTTCATGGTAAAGAATTTCTTCAAATGCTTGATAATCCTTGATTCACTATTCATAGTTATAAGACATTAAACAGCAAACTGAGAGCTTTGAATTTCTGAATTACTGACTTTTTCACTTGGTTTTAGGGCAATCAGAATGCTAGCCAACTTGTCAGGGGAGCACAAAATACAGAATATAGAGTTCTTTTCTTTGAGGCCATTCACTTTCTGCATAGAAGAAACCTCCATTCTCCTGCCTGGAATGTTTGAAGACTGGAAGAAGGAGACATCTGGTTGTATTATTACTTATTCCGGGTGAGGAAGTGGCTGTGAGTCAGTTTCCCATACGTAAATGTTCAACAAGTCCTCCTATTTTTATCCACGTTTTTTCTTTGTTCTCCACTTTCTCCTAGATCTAAGCCTCTATGATTCTAAGAGGCAAATTGACTTCCTGTCCATATTCTGCTTTTCAGATATCAAAGCTGTGTCTTTCTTTGACTTGCTACATGAATTATGCTTCCATTTCTTTTTTATTTAATCTTCCAGATTCATTGAAACCTCTTCATGCCTGAAGCACACTCTCTTGCTCTTCAGCATTTATCTGTTACCTATTCTTATTTAGTATCTACCTACTTTTGGGGGATTTGTATGTTTATCCCTTTTATGATATTTCAGAAAGGTCTTCAGAGAAGAAAAGATAAACATATGCTCTCTCATCTTCCATCAGAAGCCTTTGGTTTTCCTTTCCAATCTTAGAATTTAGAGATAATTATCACTAATATCTAGATCCCTGTTGGTCAACAATCACCTAGATGGTAAACACAGGTTCCCAAATACCATCTTTAAAAACTGTGGTTTGGGATGACTGCATTCAGTGCTAAGAATATTCATTTTTTGACAGACACCCACATTTATTCTAATAAAGTGGTCTTTGAATACATTGAGAAATGCTGTCCTAGACAAACTGAAGTTTGACAAAATCTTGTTTAGAATAATTGGGTGAGCAGAGGGGGAAATTTCCAAATGACTAAGAGATTTTCAATTATTTTCAACGTTGATATTTAGAACTACTTTTGTTATACAAATATTATTGTGGTTTGCAACATTTCCACTTTTATTTTCTCTTTCTGTCCTTATAAATGTCACTTTTTTAAAAAACATTTTATGAGCATGTAAAAAAGTTGTGTTCTTATCAGCATAAATAATTTTAATGTGCTTATTAGATGAATATTAATTGTATTACATTATTTAAAATACTTATATCATTACTTATAATCTGTATTCCAAATTTATCAATAAATCAAAATGTATGTTAATATTTTCTGCTAGTTTCATTACATGTCTAATTCTTCTTAAAATACCAGAAATTAGCTTTCTCTGTTGTATGATTTGAAACATGTAAATTCATTACATGTTTATACAAAAGTGTAATTATTTTTTATCATATTCTTTGTCACTATTTTTAAAGTAATTGGTATTTTTATTTATATATTATGCTTTTAACTCGAATTCAACTTACAATAATCCTAACAATTTTATTACAGATTATTGTTGGGTTTGTTTGTATTTTTTATTTTTGTACTTCTAAACTTTGAGTTGTTTTATTTGTGTGGTAATTGTTTTTGTTATTGACTCAATTTTACATATATATTTTTAATTATGTTTATCTTAAGATATATTTACGTTTTACATATATTAAATAATACATTTTATATATGTATAAAATCCCATATGCTACATGGATTATGTTAGTGGTCTTCTATTTTTTTTATTGTAAATCATTTATTTTTTTCTGTCTTTGGCAAAAAATCTTTACTTTTTCATTTTCCTCTTTAATAATTAAAAATATATGCAGTCTTTTGTTGTTCATTTTTTAAAGCAAAGGTAAATACTTTCAAAACTTATACTTAATTTTTTAAATTAAACTAAGAAATTAGGATAGTGCCTATTAATTTCTCAATATGAAAGATATATGTTAGCTCACTTTTAGATAAATGATTATGTTTCATTTTGTTTTATTTTATTTAGTTATGATTCTGGATGATACATATAAATCTAGATATTTGGGTTTCTATTGTGGTATGTATCTATACTGATGTGAAATATCAATATATTTCGTAGGAATTCTTAAGTTCAACTAGCACCATGTATACTAGTATCATTATCAGGGGAATAATAAAATGCATATATGCATGCATGAAACATTTATTTTAACTTATTAAGTGTTAAAAATCCATTCTTTCTTCCATTGATCTTTTAAGGTAAGACCAAGATATTTTCTTTGGTCTCCTGATTGAAGTTCCTATTGTTTAAGAAAAAAATTATGCCTATGAAGTGTTGCGTACTATTTTGAGTTTGGATTAATTTAGAATTGAGTATCTTGATGAGATCTGCAAAGCAGTGTGCACAGAGTTGAGTATGTTTTCATTTTTTTCTATCTTACAGAACGTTGAATATCTTTTATTTCAATTTACTTTTTCAGTCTTCTTAAGGTATTCAACAGTTTTCATAAAGGCAAATACTTGGCTTATGTTTATTAGTTGATACAACACTTATGCTATATAATTATCGTGAAAAGTACAAAGTTTTGAGAACAAACAGAACTAACAGTTACCATACACCTCAGCTGATAGAAGCAGAAATACATGACTATTAGCATGAAGGCTACTAGCTGCCAGCATCAGGCAGTATGTTTTACAAAGGAATGAGGGTCTGGATAAAGTAGAGGCCAATAAATTGATTGACTTTTGTGTAACTAGCATATATCGAAAATCCAAAGAATATATTACCTTGATGACTTCATTCAAGTGTACCTCAGCCATTGAATACAAGGATGCATTTTGTTATTGTTCATTGTTGTTCCCAACAGCTTGAGTTGCTATGTATAAGAGTAACAAAGCAGCACATCACAGAAATGTCATTAAAAGATGTTATTTGTGAAGAAAACAGTTTAGTTGAAAAGGCCAACATATGATGCAATATTATTCACCTGTCCAAGAAATTGTGGTAAAAATTTTGCTAAAGCATTTTATCCCATATTACTTACAGTGTGATCATGGAAGAGAGCATACAAGTCCTCACAAAGATATATTGTAAAAGTTTTGAGGACATTTTGAGTAAAATTTCTATAACAGGTAAAAATGTCAGATTGAATGAAACATTTTGTTTTTTAAATAAAATAATGTATTCTTTTAAATTAAAACACTTTTCTTTGGCATAGATTTGATTATACACATCTCCAAATTCATTAAAGGAAAATTTGATATTTACTTTGATAAATAACAATTGAATTTTCTCTCAATATCTGAAGTTCCCATATACCACATATCCTTAAGAAGAAAAAAATAATAATATCATTGGCAACCTATGTCTTGGAATCTAAATAAAATAAGTAACTTACTGTCTTAAACAGTGGAATAATGTCTTTTGACGTTTACTACTGCTAACAGCAGAAAGCCAATATTACAATGATCTCTATTAGGCTGCAGGGTTGTGGAGAAGTATAAGATCGCTCCTACCCTAAGTCCACTGAGAGTCTCATAAAAACAAAAAAGAAAACACTCATGAGAAGTTAATAAACAACCTAAAATAGTATAGGATAAATACTAACCATTCAGTCTAGAAAATGTGGTGTCAAAGAACGTACCATCTCTACATCCTAACTCGATGAAAATGTAAAATATAATTATACCTATAAAACATCAATCCACATTCTGTTAAGGATTTAACAACTTAATTTCTTAGTGGTTGCTGGTGTTTTGCATTTTACCTATGTGACTGCTGAAATAATGTATGCCACCTCTATGTTAGGCATAGATCAGTTTATAAAACAGCTCTGTAAAAACATATGTACACTTCATTGTGCCTGGTAGTTTTACAATTTATGGCCCTTGTAAACTAAGCAGCCAAATGGTATGTTGATATCCTTAATAATAATAAACCAAACACTGTTACAATTGATATTTTTCCTGGATTAATTTGTCTGTTCCAGGATCTATATCTCACTGTTATCTGTTCCATGTCAGAACCCTTTGTTCTACAAGATCTTTTTTCTTGCAGTATTGATCCTTATTGATCTTAACCTAGTACAATAGTGAATAATTAAATATTTTCTCAAAGAAACAAGTATTTCCCTCTTTTCAATATGACCTTCTCCTGATGTTCAAATAGTTCTCGCGTTAGTGAGGAATCTTTTTGGTGCAAACTTGACCTCTGTTGTCCTACTTTGAAAACGCACTTGATTTCTAACAAGAGCTTTTAGAAATGTAACAGTGCTGATTTGTTAGATAATGAAATCCAAATTGTTCTAGAAAAAGGTGCAATTATACAGCATGTAATACACAAATAAATTGACTTAATGTTACATTATAATGAAAACTGTGCAAAATCCTCTACACAGCACAATAAAATAATAAAAAGTAATAGAACAGGTAATAGATGTAAAATAAATGCTAAAAAAGTAGTTCAAATCATTTTCATACCAGTCAAAAGATACTGAGGAGGGCGCATCCAATCACAATAAAACACCAGAATGAAACACTTCTAAATAGTAATATAAATTTTTGTGGACACTTCATGTCCCATGATGTGGAATTGACATATAGTTTGATTTTCTTTTTCCTAATGTAAGCCACAGTTTTACAGTCCTAGTGAAAACATTTTATTGCTGGGGATGTATTAGACATGGTTCATTTCCCTTCTCAGTATGGCTTTAATTTTCCACATCCATGGCTTGACACAGACCCAAACACCAGAAGATGGTTGTCTGCTATAAACTGTTTGGTTTTCTTTGATTGCTTTACAATTTAATCTATAGTTCATTCCATTAACCCTTTCCATTTTAATGCTGCCAAGTCTCCCAGCTCCTTAATATAAAGATAAACTTCCCCAAACATTTATGTTTATTCTGGTTTCTCATGCCCAGAGAATTATGTGCTGTGAGGGGAAAAAAGAAAGGAAATGTTTCTTTCCTAGTTAACTTTTTCGAGGCCCTGGGTAATTGCAAAATAATTGGCATTTTACAATGAAGGGGGGTTCCCTTTTGCTTCATAATACATTCATCATTATTCATTCATTGGGTTTGGTTATATTCATACTGATCTGCTGAGCCAAGAAAGTGCCACTGTCATTCTAACTTTCTTCTCAAATCCCTGATCTTTCGGAGGGTGTGGGGTGGACGGCAGGGAGGGGGAATCCTTTCCCGTCTGCAGTGTTGTCACATCCGATATCCTGTTCCTTCCGGCAGAGAAAGTGTATCTGGGAGGGTCACCGGATCAGCCTGTGCCTCGGGGCGGCTCGCCTCAAGTACAAAAGACTCGACTCAACTCACGTTAGTCTTCTAGGTGGCCTATCGGCGGTGACGGACTGCCAGCTCGGGCTGTGGGCGAGCAGTGATGACTGCCTTGAAATGCTAAGTGCTTAATTAAGGACCTTTCATATCAGTTATTGAGGCCTCCATCTCCCATAGCCCTGGGCATTGTACTTTACCAAGGGCTCCCTGGAGCCAGAGCCAACTTTATTGCAGTGACAAGTAGAGAGAGACAGAGAGAGAAACAAGTGGTTTCAATCCTCTCACAGCATTCCCCAAATCTAAATACAATCCGACAGCTGACTAGTCATAGTTGGCCGACTCCTAAAAATATACTTTTTTCATGTTCATGAAAATACGGCAAACTTGTGTCGCACTCTCAGTGATGGATCCTGGAGTTCTCCTCTGAGAAGAACAATCTCCTTGTCGGCAGCCCCGTAGCAACCACTGGGCAAATGCCGTTCTTTCCCCTTGCTTACAAGACTGCTGCACCTCATGGAGGTTATATTTTTAAAAGACGCAGAGATGATTTCATCTGATGCCTTTCCATCCCCCAAACCCTGTTTTCAATGGCACAGATATTATTTTTAACGTCTATTATGTTAAAATAATGTAGGATGGTGAACAATTCTGCCTATAGATTATAAACTATTTTGCTCTTTTAGAATGATACCTCTAAGTTAACTACTTATAAAGACTTCTGCGTAGCTCCATTGCCAAATACTTGTAAAGTTATCAATTAATGTGAGGAAAGTTAAAAAAAAAAAAAAGCTACAGCTGCTGGTGGTATCTGACACATTGGTTAATAGTAAAAATAACTGATTACTGACAGGTAAGATGCAGTTAATTTTTTTCCAGTTTTATTGAGGGCTATGAGTGAGGAATATAGATAAATATTTAAGATATACAATGTAAAGTTTTGATATACGTTGGATAAGGATTAACAAAGTCAAGCTAATTAACATATATATCACCTAACATAGTTATAGTTATCATTTGTGTGTGTGTGTGTGTTAAGAACACTTAAGATCTACTCACTTAGCAAATGTCAAGTCTACAATGCATTATTATTAACTATAGTCACCATACTGAACAATAGATCTCCCAAACTCATTCATATAACTAACCTTTTGTACTCTTTGGCCAACATCTCCATTTCCTCCACCTCCCAGGCACCACCATTCTACTCTATTTCTATGAGTTCGATCTTTTTATATTTCTAATGTAAGTGAGATCATGCAGTATTTGTCTTTCAGTGTCTGGCTTATTTCACTTAGCATAATGTCCTCCAGATTCATCCAAGTTGTTGCAAATAGCAGGATTTCCTTCTTTTTTAAGACCAAATTATACTCATATATGTGTGGCACATTTTCTTTATTTATCCATTGATGGACACTTAGGTTATTTCCATATCTTGGCTTTCGTGAATAATGCTGCAATGAATATGAGAGTGAAATGCAATTACTTTTTTTTAAGTACAGAATGAGGAGTACAGATTGCCTACAAGCCTGACGAGGTAAATATGCAAAGCCTTCATTCATATAAGAAAAATAGACTACTGTTGGTTAAATGACACATTTAATAAAATTATATACATATATAACTAAAATTAAAATAGCAGAACAATCAGTAAATGATTTTTGTCTGTAACTTGAAGTGAACATATACTGGCAAAGGCAACATCTGTAAAATGATGTGTTTGACACTGCACTGCAGTACTGATACATCCTATCCAAATTTCTTGAGCCAAAAGAACACCTAAAATGTTTGGGGATCACTTTCTTTACTCTGCATAGAGCCACATGGAAAGATTTTTCTTAATGTTAGAATGTCTCCACCTAAAACGCTAAACTATCTCTTCATACATTTTGGGTTCATTTAACTAATTTAATTTTTTATTCTATTTATTTACTTGTTTATTTATTTATTTTAGACGGAATCTCACTCTGTCTCTCAGGCTGGAGTGCAATGAGGCACAATCTCGGCTCACTGCAACCTCCGCCTCCCAGGTTCAAGCAATTCTCTGGCCCACCCTCCAGAGTAGCTGGGATTACAGGTACCTGCCACCATGCCCAGGTAATTTTTGTATTTTAGTAGAGACGGGGTTTCACCCTCTTGGCCAGGCTGGTCTTGAACTCCTGACCTCATGGTCCACCCACCTTGGCCTCCCAAAGTGCTGGAATTACAGACATGAGCCAGCATGCTCAGCCTAATTTTTTATCCTTTCACTGAGAAATTTTAATATATGTATATATTACTGTCATATTTATACACATATAAATGGCTGTATGTTAATATCTAGAAAGTAATAATAGATTTGTGTAATATTTTTCAGGCAAAATAAAGTAGCCTTGTGAACAACAGTTCATGAAATTCAGCCTCTGGAGATAGATGAAATTTTAATGTTGACACTGTCTATTGGTTGTAAATGATCAGATTAATTGAAGGATTGGGATGGGGGTCATAATATCATCTCTGTTTGTTTTAGGGATGACTAAGGGAGTGGATGATTTACCATGTATGAACCAATCAGAAGTGGATTTTAACTCTTAAGGCGTCAGCCTTCAGTACTGTGCACACCCATCAAATTTTAATATTTTTACCTTGGGATACTGAGAAAAACTATCCACTTTGGAAGAGACTTTTATCTAAACTTATGCGTCAGCACATAAACCTCAATCTCTTGCTTCTTCATACAGCCTGATGTTGTTGGGATTAGTCGTGACATTTTGGGTGACAGAAATGACCTGAGCAAGTCAGAGCAATACTTCCTTCCAAACCGAATATTTACCCCACCCGCATATTTCCATGCTAGAATTCCAGCAAATTAAATTGCTAAGATAATTGCCTTAAATCTTAGCCCACAGAAACATATATAGCTTAATATCTACAGAAAAGAGCAAGCAGGAAATTTACTTCAGGAAAAAAATATCATGCAAAAATATTAGAATACACGTGTTTGCTGCAATTTACTTGTATAGTGAAGTCCTGTAATTTTGTAGAGTCTATTCTTTAAACAGGTCAGCCCATAGATACTATTGATTTGCTACTAACAGTAAAGATGGAAAATCTTGAATTTGTAACTGAGAACTTAATACTATCTAACTTCTAGTTTAATATTGTCAAGCAGCATAGATTACATTGAAGGGCTGGAGAGAATATCAAAGAAAATAAAACATGAAAATGCCTAAGACACACACAGTGAACTAATAAATATCACTTTTCCTTCTATTAGAGAAAAAATAAATAATCTAAGTTCTTCTAAATTTGCTTCATGTGTTAGAGAGATGAGTAGCTACCTCAAGACATTTAAGAGATATGGTAGCATATCTCAATTATATGGACCTTAAAGGGGATATTTTAGAATTAAAAAAAAAAAAATCCAGTTTTATTGTCTATACTGCTGTTAGAATTCAGCAGATAATAGTTAAATTTTCCACATCTTTTTTGTTAAGTTTAAGGACATGATATATGGGGTCAAATAGTAAATAGTAACTGGTTTAGCCATGACTTAGCTATATACCAAAGGGCAAAATATTGGTCTTTGGGTCCCAATAAAATGACAATCTGATAGGCACAGATGTCCACAGAGAAAAGACAATGTGAAGACACACATCAGGGAAGACAGCCATGTTACTGGTATGATACATCAACAGGCCAAGGAATGAGAAGGATTTCTGGCAAACAGCAGAAGCTAGAAGAAGCAAGGAAGGGCTCTCCCCTAGAGCTGTCAGAGAGAGTATGGCCCTGTCATCCCCTTAATTTCTGACTCCTACATACAGAATACTGAGAAAAGAAACTTTTTTTGTTGCTTTAAGTCAAAAACACACACACAGATGATGGTCTGGCTGGATTTGAGCTTAGTCATAAAGGTATTACCTTAGTCACTCATATGAAATATTCTTCTAGAGTAAATACCTTCCTAAGTGGCAGAATCAAATATTTTTTCTGTGGGGTGAGGCAGCGTGTTGGTGCCACTGAGACAGATGTAAGAAATATTTGATTAGAGACACTAGATAATTGGGTGGGAGTGGGATAATGAGGAAATAATTGAACTTTCCAAGACATAAGCAGATTTTATCATTTTAAATTGGTTTTAAGAAGCTAGGACTCTTTTTTTCAGCATTGACATCTGACACATGTATGCTTGCATTAGTCAGCAAGCATCTCCATTTACCTAGCCATAAAAGAAAACCCACACCACAATTTGACATTAGAATTTTAGTTGGAACTAAAGAGCAATTGCAGAAAATGCAATATAATTTAATTCTTATCTCGAAGTCAAATAGGTACCAATAAGTCAGAAATGTTTTTATGATTTTAACACTGAATTAGTAAATCAAGAATAACACAAAATTAAATAAGATAATTCACAAAATCCAAATCATACTGACTTGCTTTCCATTTCACTTTACCTGTATCTCAATTTACAGGATCACACAGCTTGCTTTTTCATATCAAAATATATAAATGTTAAACATAACTGTTTATTTTCTTACATATTATTTTATTTGCTTATAAAATGTTTACTCTTAAGTTAAATTCTTTGCATAGAATTTAACCTGACCCCACAAAATCATCTGTGTCTACATATTTAGAGGAAAACACAATACTTGGAATTATTCATTTGCATTTAATGAGCTTTTGTAATCATGTAAAGAGAAATCCAAAAATGTCAGATGAAGTTCTACTCTTAAAACTTAACTTGACCAGTAATGTTCTAACATTGTAATAAACAGAAAATAGAGGGTCAATTTTAGTTGTTTAGTCTTGTTTTGCTTGTAAAAAAAATGTTGAAGGTATTAGATTAAACAAAGTAGAAAATGGATGGAGTAGTGCTTTTGAATCAGATCAAATTCTGGTAGATAAACAGAATTCTGGGGTATAATTTCATTCCAGAGGAAAGAGAACTAGAGGGGAAAAAGAGAGAGAGAGAGAGATCACTAAAAAGATTATTGATAATTCAAAGACCCAGTGTCTGCACTCACTCAGCAGTGTGATACTGACAATTATTAACTACAAAACTGTGGTCACAGCATAAGGGTAAATAAGCTATCACTATGGAGCTGAGTGGTGGGGTGGTGTTCCACTGGAATGTATTTTCCTGCAGCAGGCTCTACCTGATGACAGCTACAATCAAGAGTGGCTGCAGGCAGCTGCTTTGCTCCAGGCCACATTCAATTATGTCGGACTGCATTAGTCCCTGGCGAAGCTGTCACCTTCTAGCCTGTGAAGTGATAGCGTAAAGAGGCTCCTGAAGTCTCTCCAGTCCCTTGCTTCAGGTTTCAAGAAGGGAGGAAGGGAAACAATGTGGAGGGGGCGGGGGCGGAGACCATTAGTACTCTGACTGCTTGCAGTATTCATTTTGCTCTCAGAGTAGGGGAAAAAAATAGCTTAGGTGAGCTGTATTCAAGAAGTTGTCTTGTGCTGTATAATTGCAGAGTTATTTTTTTCCCCTCCAACAAGTAGCTCTTTTTCAGGAGGTGGTGCCAGGAGAGTGTCCTATTTGCAGGATTTGCGAGTCGCTGTGGTTCAGTCTTCTCAGGAGATAGTGTTGCGTTGGAATATATATTCTAATATGTGATATCCCCAAAGATTCTCTAGCAGTCAAGATATTTTGCAGGGTCTGATCTGCAAGTGTGGAATATTTGACTTTTTCCCTAAGCTTTCCAGAACTTTTATGTTGGATGGCTGTTGAGATTTCTTTCCTAAGGGGCTGCTTGACGTTTGGAGCCAAAGAGAAACTAGCTCAGGTTATTCTGGGAAGTTATTTGGGGACATAATCTATTTTTGATGATCAACCCTGGCCAGAAGAGTTTGTCTCCTTTACTGTTCTACAACTAATGTCTAAAGGATGATTGAAATAGAGAGTTTCAAGGTTAAATCAGTATTTTTACTTTTACACAGAACATACAACTCTCAAATGGAGTTGAATGGGATGGTAGTAACTCATATTTCATTAAAATGTCTATTTAAGTATCACTATCCAGTGAAATTGGCAGGGAGATAGAAGTTGTTCACTGAAGGCACTGTATAAATTCCAGGCACTGTGGTGTTAAGATGTGATGTCAACTCTCAAAATATCATCTAGTTGGAGGAAAAATATAACATCTAAAACACTGAAGACCAATTCTAAAGGATATGGGAAACTTCCCTATGACTGATTGTGTAATACTGGACAAGTATGTTAACCTCTCTCTCTCTCCATTTTTGTGTTGAAAAAACAGGGATGAGGATGTGTCCAGAGGACGATTATAATGGAATCAAAATTACATGTTTAATAGCACTTCCAAATAAACTCAACCAAAAAGTACAGAAATTCTGAATTTTCCAGAATATTTCACTAATCTTTTTTGTTCATCTGAAAATGTTTTCAAAATCTTTATTTCATATTGGTAACTTTGGGCATTCTGTGGCAACATCATTATAGCAAGTGATTATTTAAAGACCATTTACTAAATGTTCAGTATCACCATGGTCATAAGTGTAAAGACCTCTTAATGTGGATATTTATAAATTGATATTCTTTACAAGATAGATTTATTGTGTTACTTAGATTAAACTGGGCAGAGGAGCTGCAATAGCTTTGCAAGGCTGCAGAAATTTGACTTCTTAGTAACTCAAAAAATAAATAAATAAGAGTGAGTACCAAAATATCCTGAACTAGGATCCCAGTATCTCTCTGGCATGCTGTGAGGTCTTGTGCAAACCCCTTAGCTCTCCAGCAATTGAATGCCTGGCTTAATGAGTCTTCTTCTGGATTCTAGTCCTCCACACTTGGAGTAATATATTATTCTGTTGAAAGAAAAATGCTTCCTTCTGGCCCCACTTCTTCTCAAGGTTTATGAGAAACTTCATTCAATACCTGAAAATTTATAGGTGATTTTTAATTTAAAAATAAAATTATTCTCTTTTATAGAGACAAGGTCTTGCTATGTAGCTCAGACTGGTCTGCAACTACTGGGCTCAAGTGATGCTCCTGCCTTGAACTCCCAAAGTGCTAAAATTACAGGTGTGAACTATTGTGCCTGGCCAATTGGTGACTCTCAAAACCAAACTCCCAACTAAAATAAGAAAGCCCCTCTTTTTTGTGATATGTAGGGGGAGTAATACATAGATCCTTGGAAGAGTTTCTCAAGTTGCATACTATCTGTATCCACTTTCCTATGCCTTTCTTATCTTGGTCTATGACCCTTGGTCTATGACTCCAGGCCACATTCAATTATGTCGGACTGCGTTAGTTCCTGGCAAAGCTGTTACCTTCTAGCCTGTGCAGTGATAGCGTAAAGAGGCTCCTGAAGTCTCTCCAGTCCCTTGCTTCAATTTTCACGGGGGGAGGAAGGAAGGGAAACAATGTCGGGGGGAAAAAGACCATTAGTACTCTGACTGTTTGCAGTATTCATTTTGCTCTCGGAGTAGGGGAAAAAAAATAGCTTAGGTGAGCTGGATTCAAGAAGTTGCCTTATGTCGGATAATTGCAGAGTTATTATTTTTTTTCCTCCAATAAGTAGCTGTTTTTCAGGAGGTAGTGCCAGGAGAGTGTCCTATTTTCAGGATTTGGGAGCCACTGTGGTTCAACCTTCTCAGTAGATAGTGTGCATTGGAATGTATTTTCTAATATATGATATGCCCAAAGATTCATGGCAGGGCAGTTATATGTAGAGCTACACTGATTATTCAATATGGGGGGATGAGGTAGAAGAAGACCATAAAGCCCCATCTGTCTGTGAACCTGAGGCATTAAGAACATACAATCAGGTAAATTGATATAGAAGCAGAACACTAAATGCTTCATGTTCTCATCTATAAGTGGGAGCTAAACATTGAGTACACAGGGACATAAAGATGGTAACATCTTTAGATACTGGGGACTGCTAGACACTGGAAAAGGGTTGAAAAACTACCTATCGGGTACTATGCTCAGTACCTTTGTGATGGGACCATTTGTACCCCAAACCTCAGCATCATGAAACATACCCATGTAAAAAATCTGCACATGTACCCCCGAGTCTAAAATAAAAGCTGAAAAATTTTTTAAAATCATGCAACCAGGCAGCCATTTCACACCATCTCAATTACCACACTTCTAGGTACAGATAAGCCTCACAGCTAGGACACACATTCCTCTATCTTGCTCCCAAAGATGGCTTGTGTAGGCTAGCTTATCCTGTTTCTGATGAATCAGGCCTAGAGTACAGCTCACAGTTTAGTGTTCTAAGGATATTTATACCAGAAGGTCAAGCATAGAACACAGTGTACAGTTTCACATAAGAATAAATGCACCATGGGCTCAAAACCATTATCAATTTTCCTGTAATCATGGTCAGATTGGAAATACCAAAGGGAATATCATATGAGAAACAGAATACCTTTGTGTGTGTGTGTGTGTGTGTATCATGGCATAATTTCCCAGCTGCTAGAAAAAAAGGGTTTAGTATGCCTCTTTATCTCAGAAAAATAAAATAGATGCCATCCTTAATAGAATGAGGCTTCACTGTGTCTCCAAAATAACAAGTTCCCAACAACACGCTGTTCTACTACAGGAAAAATAACCATGGTTGAAAAAAAAACATATTGATTCTCTGAAATCTTTTTTTCTATTGGCAAGTCAAACTGTAAAAATAAACTGGAAAAATATTTTCACCCTTTAAAACAAGTTTCTGATAAGTAAATCGTGTTTTATTTCTTATAATTTGAAAGTAATAATAAGCATGAGTCTCAGACACAGACTCTTCACTCCTAGCTTTAGTGAATGTGTATCTATAAAAACCAAGGTGATCTTACTGAGGTTAAAGGATGTGGGGCATGAGGATTGGAAGAGGGACAAGTGGGATGTGGGAGATCCTGGGGTTAAGGCAAATAGAGGGGAGCAAACAGACTAGGGAAGAGAAGCAGGAGGAGCATCTTGTCTACAATGGAAAAGCCATGATTAAGAAAGCTAAACCTTGAGATATTGTAAGGAGTGGTGGGAGAGAGAAGGCAAAATGAAACTTACAGGTAGTTAACAGAAACTCCTGGATTCTCCAGGACATTCACTGAATGCACCTTGCTTTCTGAGTTGCCTTTTCCATTTTTTCTTTTGTAGATCTAGAGTTGTTTATCCGTGACCAGAGATGTATCAAACACATTTTGGAAATGAGAATTAAATGAATAAAAATACAATTTACAAAATGTATATTATGACAGAAATTTCTTTAATAGCATGGATTCATAAATATATACATACATATATTATATACAAGTCCTTATATACACATATTTATATATACACATATACATACTAGATATATACTTATATGTACATATATACTTACTATTTATGTTTATATGCATATATATTCAGATGTACTTCCTACATGTCACATGCAGAAATTATTTTTCATATTGGAAAACAACTTTGAGAGAAATATTCTTGTTAATATTTTGCTTTGGAGAGTTTTCAAAATAATCATAACATTAGAAGCATTCAATGTTTATTAATTTAAAAATATCTTACAATACCTATATGAGGCAGATTCTTGAACATAAACAGTGTGCAGAACTTTAATATCTAGGAATAATGTGCTTTTAAGTTTAAAATGTTGCTTTCAAAAGTTGTGTTTCCACGAATGCAGTGGCATCCCATATGCAAAAATATATGGTATTCGTTCAGTACCCCAAAGTTAAGAACAATGGTTTTGAGAACATGAAAATTCTTGTTCCCTGGGTTTCCTCAGACGTATATGAAGGCAGGTATAGATTGAGTATTGATATGTATCTGTAGTGAAGTATTAAGCTCAGCAGAGCACACAGAGATCAAACTCCTCTTGTTTGCCCAGATGAGCAGCAGTCAAATGTTTTCATCATTGGATTTTGTGAAGAGGCCGTTGATTAATCATGTGAAGGTTCCTATAGACTTAGCAACTGGTTGAAGAAATAAGCCAGGATGATCAGAGCATGGTGCACTTCCCAGGGAATTTCAAAAGACATGCTTAATAGAAACTCCTTGAGTTAAAAAGAAAATGGTTTCAATAACAGTTTTACCTTTGAACAAAAGTAAATGTACAGTATATATAATGGGATTTTAAAAATAAACCAGATATCAAAGTTTCTTATGATCTTTTGCTTTACCTTTTTGTTTCTTTTAAGAGTCACTAGCATATTTACAAAGATGATTTATCTAATTTTCAACGTGGTTAGAACAATGCTGCACAGATACTATAGTATGCTGTCACTTCAAAATAGTTTTCCCTTAGCATATGTGACAGAAAAATAAGTTCCATTTAAAAAATATTTTTCAGGCCGGGCGCGGTGGCTCAAGCCTGTAATCCCAGCACTTTGGGAGGCCGAGACGGGCGGATCACGAGGTCAGGAGATCGAGACCATCCTGGCTAACACGGTGAAACCCCGTCTCTACTAAAAAATACAAAAAAAAATTAGCCGGGCGAGGTGGCGGTCGCCTGTAGTCCTAGCTACTCGGGAGGCTGAGGCAGGAGAATAGCGTAAAAAACCCAGGAGGCAGAGCTTGCAGTGAGCTGAGATCCGGCCACAGCACTCCAGCCTGGGCGACAGAGCGAGACTCCGTCTCAAAAAAAATAAATAAATAAATAAAAAATATTTTTCAGTGACCAATCTACCCAATCCACAATTTTTTTCTGAATGTGATTTATTCTCTTTAGATTCCAAAAAACTATAACCCACTTCAAAAATATAATCCATCAACAGGTCCACAAGCCCTTACCTCAAGCATGGAGCCAAATGTATTTTGTAATTCAGAAGTTTGCAAAATTTTGAATGCAGTATACTGTACATTATGTAGAATGCTCAGTAGAGCCTGGGGCTGGATCGTCATTGAACACGTTAACATTTCTGTAGCAAAATATATGAATATTCATAATAATTCAGACAAATAAAGACTATAAATAACTTCCTGTCAGTTCTGGTCAATTTTGATACCAAATTAATTTTTTAAAACTTAGGGCTCCCAAAATTTCTGGATTTCAGGATTAAAAACATGAACATATATTTAGAATTTTTTTACTATTTCTCTTTTGAGAGTCATTTCTTATAAAAGCGAAAAGAAAAATTCTACAATTCTAGAAATAGTGCTCAGTAAAATTTATTTAATATTTAAAAAATATTATTTATGGGATTTATTGTTTGAAGATTCACAATTATATACTACATTCTAAAAAAATGTTCTGTATTTCTATATATTTTTTCAGTTAAGATGTGAACTTCACTTTTTCCATGTTATTAGAAAAATTTGCTCATATGTTTAAAAGAAAATAAGAATTTACATATAATGTGAAGCTTCGTATGAGTTGTTACATGTTTTTCAACAGAATAAAATGTGGAGCCCAAAGAACATTTGCATGAACACCAAAAAATGTACATTAAATGTTGTTTTATAAACATTAGTTTTATTAATTTATTTTGTTTCATCCAGAGTTTTTTTTAACTTATGATAGCAATTTTTAATTCATAACCTAGAATGTTTCCCAAATCCATGCATTGCATCTTAGACTAACTTTAGATTTTAGAAGATTCATTTCCGTAAGAATTATCTTTTTACTTCAGGAAGAAATAGCAAAGTGAGGCCCTGCACTGGTTAAATTTAAGTCATGTGATTGGCATCCCCATTGTGATACCATATCTATGCTGATAATTAGGCGCGTCCCAAATAGTCCACTCTGGACATTTTTGCATACCCATATAAATCGAAGAGACAGAGGCAAAAAAGGAAATGAGAAAAGAGAAGGAAATGTAGAACGGAAGAGAAGGGAAGAGGAATAAATACATAACAAAGAAGGAGAAAACAGAAGAAAAGCAAGCCCAATTTCCCTCTGACATGGCGGTTCCTTGGCCCCTTCAGAGATCAGAATAAGAGAACAAAGAACAGGGATCTCCCAGGGACTGACTGGTTTGTGAAACTCAGAAAAAAAACAAAAATGAGCTCCAATGATTTAGGGTTAAAATGATTCCCAGATATGAGAAATAGAGTAGGATCTGAAACAGACATTTACAAAACAAAACAACACAAAAAGCAATCTAAATGCCAAGAACACAAACAAGGAGAAATACAGACTGAGAGGCAGGTGGGGCCAAATGAGGTGCTCACAAACCCACTTTAGAAATCTAAAGCCAGGGTCTCAGATGAGAACGTAGGCTGCCAACACTACAGAAACAAGACCCTTGGACATGGACTTTTCTCACAGAGAGAGAAATCCAGTAACCTGATTTCACAGAGTTGCCCGGCCTGAGTAGCAGGTTACTTTGCCCAGTCATATACATACAAATGCTTGGCAGTGGCTTATAGCACACAAACAGTACCTCAGGATGAGAATAAATGGATAAGTCAAGCTGAGTTCAGGAACATACCAATAGCCCCCACATATGTACCAATACACACTCAGCATATAAACATAGCCAGACAAAATGCTCACTTACAGATTTTATTAAAATGCCACCAGTAAGTCTTTATCCCAGCACCCATCAGCTTCCCATCCCTGTCTTGGGCCCCAGAATGACTACAGGAAGGAAGAGAGTAGAAGAGCAAGAGAGAAATGAAGAAAGTAAGAAAGAAGGAAGAAAGGAAGGACCCCTCAGAGACATCAATTTAATACAAGCTCTGTTATTAAATTTACTTATATAAATCTTGTCCATTGCTGTGTTGGCTCCAATTCTTATAATTCCCAAAGTCTTTAAAAAGAATATTTAAAAATAATAATAGTAATAACTCTAGTACTGTTTATTCTCGGCCAGAGAGTTAATCAGTTTGTACAGTGCGTGAGTGTGACGGGCTGTGGACTGAGGACATTTTTCATCGGATGTTTTCATTTCTTGCCTTTGGCAAAAATTCCACCAGTGGTGATAAATAATTCCACACCCCTAAGTGGATATTATTATTATTTTCAAGTGTAAGCTACAGCTGGCTCCCAGCCTGTCAGCTCTCCCGGAGTCGCAGATGCTACGTGCATACCTGTTGACAATTCTGTGGGTGGAAACAGCTCCCCATTCCCACTTCCACACTTCTGCCCTTTCATCCGAACGGTGTCCCCTGAAAAACCAGCCAGGGAAAGGATGAAGGACAGACTGAGGCAAAGGTGCAAATAGACAGTGTGGATTTTGCCTGTAGGGTTAGAATATATATTTACTTCTCAGATGTTTTATTTTGTAGCCAACTCACTTGTTATACTAGAGGCTAGAATGAAAATACAAGCTCACCACTATTTTAAAGAACTAGTATAATGTCCTGTACATTGTAGCCACTAGAAATGACTGAAGAAAGGAAAAAAAGTAAATGAGGGGCAATGTTTGTTTTGTTTTGTTTTGTTTACCTATGGACCTTCATTTCTCTGTTTTACCGTCTTCGTAATTCCTTTGGACACACACATTTCCACCATCCCCTGGTGCCTACTGTCCCCCCAGTGCCCCCTGGCTGGGCCTGGTGCAATATTCTACCTGTCCTTAGGTATTATTTTCAACCTCTTACTTCTTTCCCTGTATCAAAATGTGCTCTTTCAGCCAATCACTCAAGGTCCTGTGACAATAAGTTTACTTAATTGGATAACTAAATATTTTTAAATATATTACCTAGTAATTGGGTTCCTCCTCGTCCGTCTCTTTATCCTAAACTCGGCAGGGAACTGTGAAACAATAGAAATTCCCAACATAAACTAATCAAACAGGATCTTTTTTTGGAAGTACTAGTAAAATTGCATCATGTACCAGTGACTGTCCCTAGCTGTATAGGTTTGGCAATCTTTATTGGGCTCAAAAATTGAGCACACAGATTATTTGTGAAATAATATGATCTGTAGTAGTTAACAAAAAGTAAAACAATCATGCAAGTTTACATTATGGGAAAGTGGAAGTAAAGTATACTTTAGGAAGGCTATTTTATGGTGAATGTATCGTATGGAAAAAACCACTTCTGTTGTTTCTAAGCAAATAACAGACTTCCATACAAATTAGAATTCATTTTAACAAGTTTTGTTACTATTAGTCAGATATTTCACTAAACATCTAAACGTTGAAGAACAGCTCCCCCAAAAATAACATTTTCAGCCTACTTTAAAAAACTAAACAAGTTAAGTCAAAGACTCAGAATTGAATTGTTGGTTTAATATTGACAACATGGTCAATAGTTTTATGGGAAGCTTCATAGCTAAGAGAAAACACTGGGCTTTGACTCAAGAAAGCTAAATATCATTTCTACCTCTTCCACTAACTACTTGTGCAACCCTGGCAACACAGTAGAATCTTTTTTAAAATACCATGTTTAGTGAATACATAGATAAGGTACTGAATGGCCCTGGGCTAGTCATTTTAATCATTGTGAATCT